>NC_079195.1:184647784-184959951 GCF_029499605.1 Hyla sarda
ATCAGGTAAGAGACTTCAGGTGTGATAAAGAATTCAGTCTTTATTGCTTCATAAAGAACAGACAACGCGTTTCGAGCGATCACCCCTCTTCCCCACCCATGACCTGAGGAAGAGGGGTGATCCCTCGAAACGCGTTGTCTGTTCTTTATGAACCAATAAAGACTGAATTCTTTATCACACCTGAAGTCTCTTACCTGATTGACCACCAACACGGATCCTGCGAGCGCCAGAGAAGTATCCGATTTTTCTAATCTGTGACCTCTGCCATGAGCACAGAACTCGCATCTTGACTGAACCGCCTCGACTATCTCGAGAAACGGAAGGACACAGGCTGCCGCGGATCATCTCTTCTCCATACAAAGCCCACAACGGTGTCGCGCTCGCGGCGCGACACAATAAGGTGAGCAGTTTTCCATTCCCATTCCACCTGACTCTTGTCCCCACGAGGTAACAGGGTGCGCTGGTCCTTTGTTCCCTTCTGTTCCCTTCTCTTTTTCAATTTTGCAAAAGCTGGAGGCACCCTGGTTGGGAGGGAACCGCTGGTTAAAAGGGGTACTCCAGAATCAAACTTAAGTTCCTTCAAGCAACTAACTACTACAGTATTCAAAGGGCTGAAATATATCAGTCCGTGTGTTTTGCAACAGCTGGAGGCACCCTGATTGGGGACCACTTTTTAAAAGGGGAACTCCGCTGGCAAGCTTTTTTGCTCATTGTCACACTAGTGCAAATCACATTAGATGTGACAGTTGTGCAAGTTAAAAAAATATATATCTTTTTTGGCTGTTAAATAAAATCAGTCGTCACTGTCAGTTCATGTCACAGTTGCTAGTTTTTTTGCCTGCAGGGCAAATTGTGTCACCCTAGTGCAAATCACATTAGGTGTGATAGTTGTGCAAATAAAAAAAAAAAAACTTTTTTTTGGCTGTTAAATTAAATCAGTCGTCACTGTCAGTTCACATCACAGTTGCCATTTTTTTTGCCTGCAGGGCAAATTGTGTCACCCTAGTGCAAATCACATTAGGTGTGACAGTTGTGCAAGTTAAAAAAATATATATCTTTTTTGGCTGTTAAATAAAATCAGTCGTCACTGTCAGTTCACGTCACAGTTGCTAGTTTTTTTGCCTGCAGGGCAAATTGTGTCACCCTAGTGCAAATCACATTAGGTGTGATAGTTGTGCAAATAAAAAAAAAAAACCTTTTTTTTGGCTGTTAAATTAAATCAGTCGTCACTGTCAGTTCACATCACAGTTGCCATTTTTTTTGCCTGCAGGGCAAATTGTGTCACCCTAGTGCAAATCACATTAGGTGTGACAGTTGTGCAAATTTAAAAAAAATATATCTTTTTTGGCTGTTAAATAAAATCAGTCATCACTGTCAGTTCACGTCACAGTTGCCAGTTTTTTTGCCTGCAGGGCAAATTGTGTCACCCTAGTGCAAATCACATTAGGTGTGACAGTTGTGCAAATTTAACAAAAGAAAATCCTTTTTTGCCTGATAAATAAAATCAGTCATCACTGTCAGTTCACGTCACAGTTGCCATTTTTTTGCCTGCAGGGCAAATTGTGTCACCCTAGTGCAAATCACATTAGGTGTGACAGTTGTGCAAATGTAATCAAAAAAATGACAGGCAGAGGAAGGCCACCCCGCTGGGGCCGTCGTGGTGCTGGGATTCCACGTACCCTGAACCCCCAAAGTTCTGAGGAATTAGTTGACTGGCTATCACAAGACACCCAATCTACTACAGCTTCCGCTCGGAACCTTGACGCACAGTCCTCCTCCTCTAGCTTAGCTTCGGGCACCTCTCATGCTACCACTTGCCCGCCTGCCGCCACCACAACACTAGCACCACAGCAGCTTTACTTGATCAGTCAGAGGAGTTATTTACACATCAGTTTGAAGACATGAGTAATGCGCAACCATTATTGCCAGAGGATGTAGTTAACAGGGATATGTCTCAGTCAGGCAGCATTACACACATGGACGTACGGTGTGATGATGACGTTGTACCCACTGCTGCTTCCTTTCTTGAGGTGTCAGATAGCGGTGAAGTTGTTGATGATGACGATGTGTCCGTGGATGCCACGTGGGTGCCCGCTAGAAGAGAAGAAGAGGCTGAAAGTTCAGATGGGGAGACAGAGAGTAGGAGGAGACGAGTTGGAAGCAGGGGGAGGTCATCGCAAGGAGCTAGTGGCACAGTCAGACAGCATGCATCGGCATCCGGGGTCAGCCAGACGGGACGCCAATCAACGCATGCTGTTGCCACCACCAGAATGCTGTCATCGCAGAGCTCAGCAGTGTGGCATTTTTTTTGTGTGTCTGCCTCTGACAACAGCAAGGCCATTTGCAACCTGTGCCAGAAGAAACTGAGTCGTGGGAAGTCAAACACCCACCTAGACACAACTGCTTTGCGAAGGCACATGATGTCACATCACAAACGCCTATGGGATCAACATGTCAGTACAAGCAGCACACAAAGTCAAAGCCGCCATACTCCTCCTGGTCCAGCATCTTCAGCCAGGTCAACCACTGCTGCTCTCCTTGCCCCCTCTCAACCATCCGCCTCTCCGTCTCTCGCCTTGAGCAGTTCCTGCTCATCTGCCCACAGTCAGGTGTCTGTCAAGGAGATGTTTGAGCGCAAGAAGACAATGTCTCAAAGTCACCCCCTAGCCCGGCATCTGACAGCTGGCTTGTCGGAACTGCTAGCCCGCCAGCTTTAAATAATTTGTAGCCATTGGGACACCGCAGTGGAAGGTACCTGGCCGGAAACATTTTTGCACAAAAGGCAAACCCCAACCTATACTCCATTGTGCAAAAGGAAATTATGGCCAGTCTGGCACACAGTGTAGGGGCAAGGGTCCATCTGACCACTGATACCTGGTCTGCAAAGCATGATCAGGGCAGGTATATCACCTACACTGCGCATTGGGTAAAACTGGTGACGGCTGCCAAGCATGGAATGCGTGGCTCTGCAGAGGAGTTGGTGACACCGCCACGACTTGCAGGCAGGCCTGCTGCCACCTCCTCTACTCCTCCTACTCCATCCTCTTCCATAACATCCTCGGCCGAGTCCTCTTCCACTGCTGCGTCTTGCTCTACATCACCGGCACCTCCCCAGCTCCCCAGGTGCTATTCCCCATCCTGGATACGGCAGTGTCACGCCATCTTGGGGTTGACTTGCCTCACACAGCACCAGCGCTCCTGTTGGCCCTGAACGCACAGGTGGACCAGTGGCTGACTGGAGATCGGCAAGGTGGTTTGTGACAACGGAACAAATTTGTTGGCGGCATTGAGGTTGGGCAAGTTGACACGTGCATGGCACATGTGTGTAATCTGATTGTACAACGCTTTGTGCTCAAGTACCCAGGCTTACAGGATGTCCTGAAGTAATCCAGGAAGGTGTGTGGCCATTTCAGGCATTCCTACACGGCCATGGCGCACTTGTCAGATATCCAGCAGCGAAACAACATGCCAGTGAGGCGCTTGATTTGCGATAGCCCGACACGTTGGAATTCAACACTCCTAATGTTCGACCGCCTGCTCCAACAAGAAAAAGCCATCAACAAATATTTGTATGACCGGGGTGCTAGGAAATAATCTGCAGAGCTGGGAATTTTTTTGCCACGTTACTGGAGGCTCATGCGCAAAGCCTGTAGGCTCATGTGTCCTTTTGAGGAGGTGACAAACCTGGTCAGGCGCACCGAAGGCACCATCAGCGACATCATACCGTTTGTTTTCTTCCTGGAGCGTGCCCTGCGAAGAGTGCTGGATCAGGCAGTAGATGAGCGTGAAGAGGAAGAGTTGTGGACACCATCACCACCAGAAACAGCCTTATCAGCATTGCTTGCTGGACCTGCGGCAACGCTGGAAGAGTATTGTGAGGAAGAGGAGTCAGAGGAGGAATGTGGCTTTGAAGAGGAGGAGGAAGACCAACCACAGCAGGCATCCCAGGGTGCTTCTTGTCACCTATCTGGTTCCCGTGGTGTTGTACGTGGCTGGGGGGAAGAAGATTATACCTTCCCTGACATCACTGAGGACGAGGAACGGGACATGAGTCTTTCATGCTGTCGTGCCTGTTGAGGGACCCTCGTATAAAAAGGATGAAGGAGAACGACCTGTACTGGGTGTCCACGCTACTAGACCCCCGGTATAAACATAAAGTGCCTGACATGTTAACGCATTACAGCAAGGCGGAAAGGATTCAGCAGGTCCAAAATAAATTAAGAAGTATGCTGTACACAGCGTATAAGGGTCATGTCACTGCACAACAGGGATTTAACAGGGGAAGAGGTGAAAGTAATCCTCCCACGAACACGCCGGCAAGGACAGGATGCTGTACAGACATGCTGTTGATGGAGGACATGCGGAGCTTTTTAAGTCCTACGCATTGCCACAGCCCTTCGGGGTCCACCATCAGAGAACGACTTGACCGACAGGTAGCAGACTACCTGGCCTTAACCGCAGATATCGACACTCTGAGGAGCGATGAACCCCTTGACTACTGGGTGTGCCGGCTTGACCTGTGGCCTGAGCTATCCCAATTTGCGCTCGAACTTCTGGCCTGTACCGCTTCAAGTGTCCTGTCAGAAAGGACCTTCAGTGCAGCAGGAGGTATTGTCACTGAGAAGAGGAGTCGCCTTGGTCAAAAAAGTCTGGATTACCTCACCTTTCTTAAGATGAATGAGGGATGGATCCCGAAGGGACTGACACTGGGCGATACATTTGACTGAACAAGGCCTGATCAGATCAGCTGCCTTGGGCTAAAAATGGTCCACACGCTGCTGTATTTGAACTCTGAATACCGGATGACTTGCGTGACTTATCCGCCACCAACTAGGGTTCAAGCCGCAATGTTTTAGGGCACTTTCTGCCTGGCAAAACAAACAGAAATTTTTCTGCCCGCTGCTACAGCAGCGGCTGCGACAATACCAAATTTTCCAGCCAGGTGTACATGCCTATTTTTTCTGGCCTCTGCTGCTGCACTTGTTATGGTGCTGCAATTTTTCTGGCCGCTGCTACAACTGCGGCTGCGACAATACCCAATTTTTCATCCATGTGTACATGCCTAATTTTTCTGGCCTCTGCTGCTCCACTTGTTATGGTGCTGCAATTTTTCTGGCCGTTGCTACAGAAGCAGCTGCAACAATACCAAATTTTTCAGGCATGTGTACATGCCTAATTTTTCTGGTACTCTCTGCTGACATCTCTGTCCATTTTAGCAACCGTGGCTATTAGATGTATGCTAAGGGTAGCATGGTGGCTCAGAGGTTAGCACTGCTGGGGCCTTGGGTTTAAATCCCACTATGTGCTGCCTCAAGGGGGGCTCTAACTATGTGCTGCCTAATATGGGGGAATCTTATGTGCTGCCTAAAGGGGAGCTCTAACTATGTGCTGACTAACATGGGGGAATCTAACTATGTGATGCCTAAAGGGGGAGGATCTAACTATGTGCTGCCTAAAGGGAGGCTCTAACTATGTGCTGCCTAATATGGGGGAATCTATGTGCTGTCTAAACGGGGCTAAAGCACGTTATTCCAAACCATTTAGGAATAATAGATGATTTATTCCCTTTATGGATTAAAACCAGACTCTGCATCAACTATGTAATTTTCCATGGGAGTTTTGCTATGGATCCCCCTCCGGCACGCCACAGTCCAGGTGTTAGTCCCCTTGAAACAACTTTTAAATCACTATCGTGGCCAGAAAGAGTCCCTGTGGGTTTTAAAATTCTCCTTCCCATTGAAGTCAATGGCGGTTCGCCCGGTTCGTGAACATTTGCGGAAGTTCGCGTTCGCGGTTCGCGAACCGAAAATTTTATGTTCGCGAAATCACTACTGGGGAGGTGTTTTCAGGGACCGGACGGTTCAAGGCCTCTGATCTCCCCGGGAAGCTCGTCTTCCCATAAACATCTTGGAACTGAGGGCGATCCATCTTTGTCTGCTTCATTGGGAATCCCTACTTCAGGACCGCCCTGTCCATATTCAGTCGGACAACGCCATGGCCGTGGCGTACATAAATTGGCAGGGCGGCACTTGTAGCTCAGCGGCCATGGCCGAGGTGACAAAGATCCTCCTGTGGGCGGAACGCAAGGTTCTGGCCATCTCAGTGATTCACATACCAGGTTTTGCTCAACTGGGAGGCGGGCTTCCTCAGCCGGTCCTCAGCTGACCCCGGCGAGTGGTCTCTACATCCAGAGGTCTTTGCACAGATTTGCAACCTCTGGGGAGTTCCAGACGTGGATCTTTTCGCGTCTCGGCTCAATCGGAAGATTCCTCCGTTTGTGTCGAAGTCCCGGGACCCTCTTCTGTTATTTTTTCCGTTCCCCGGCTTCTCTCATTCTTGCAGTCGGGGTTGGAACAGGGATTGGCTCTCAGCTCCCTTAAGGATCAGGTTTCGGCCCTGGCGATTTTTTTTCAGCATCTTTTAGCATCCATTTCCCATGTCCGGACTTTCCTTCAAGGCGTGGCACATGCTGCCCCTCCTTATCGGTCCCCTTCTCCCCCATGGGACCTGAACCTAGTTCTGGGTGCCCTCTAAGACGCACCCTTTGAACCTCTTAGGGAGGTTTCCCTTCGCCTCCTTTCCTGGAAGGTGGCGTTTCTTATAGCTATCACCTCCATTAAGAGGGTTTCTGAACTGGCAGCTCTCTCCTGCCATTCTCCCTTTCTGGTGATTAATCAGGACAAGGTTGTTTTCCGACCAGATCCTTCTTTCTTTCCCAAGGTCGTTTCGGACTTTCATCTCAATGAGGGCATTGTCCTTCCTTCCTTTTGTCCCGCTCCGTCTCATCCCAGGGAGCATTTGCTCCACAAGCTGGATGTGGTGCGGGCTGTTCGGACCTACCTCTCTGTTACCTCTTCCTTTCGTCAGTGCGATTCCTTTTTCGTCCTTACGGAGGATCGTCGTAAAGGTCAACCTACTTCCAAGGCCACCATTTCTCGGTGGATCCGATCTGCCATTGCGGAAGCTTTTCACTGTGGGGGGAAGACCCTCCCTTCAGGGTTTTGGCTCATTCTATCCGCAGATCTGTAAAGCGGCCACTTGGTCGTCTTTGCACACTTTCTCAAGATTCTACCAGGTTCATAGCTTCGCATCGGCCGATGCCGGTCTGGGCCGTAAAGTGGGGCGGTGGTTCAGCCGCCTGCCTAACCGGTTTTTCTGCCCACCCAAGGGACGGCTTTGGTATGTCCCATGGTCTGTGTCCCCCAATGGAGCCGATAGAGAAAAGGAGATTTTTTATACTTACCGTAAAATCTCTTTCTCGAAGGATCCATTGGGGGGGACAGCTCCCACCCTTTTCTGAGGTTTCTCTTTGGTTATCTGTCCGAGGGTGTGTTCAGTTATATTTTTCTTCTGGCTCTCAGACAGTTCGAGTTTTTTTTTTCTTGACCTTTCGGTCTCCTCCTATTGCTCTGGTACTAAAACTGATTAGCTCAGTGACCAGGAGGCGGGTATATCCTGCTGGGAGAAGCTGACTTTTCTGTTGCCATAGTGTCAAGCTTCCTGGTGACAGCAGCATACACCCATGGTCTGTGTCCCCAATGGATCCTTCAAGAAAGAGATTTTACGGTAAGCATAAAAAATGTCCTTTTTTGAAACACAGAGCTGTCTGCTGACATCATGAGCACAGTGGTCTCTGCTGACATCTCTGTCCATTTTAGGAACTGTCCTAAAAAGTTCCTAAAATGGACGGAGATGTCAGCAGAGAGCACTGTGCTCATGATGTCAGCAGACAGTTCTGTGTTTCAAACGGAAAAGAATTTCCACTGTAGTATTCAGCAGCTAATAAGTACAGGAAGGATTAAGATTTTTTAATAGAAGTAATTTACAAATCTGTTTAACTTTCTGGCACCAGTTGATTAAAAAAAATATTTCACCGGAGTACCCCGTTAATCCAGCGTCAACACCTCATATTGGGGAAACGGAGTGCCTACTGGATCCGCATCCAGCATGACCTGGAAAAAGACACCAAAGTTAGCTCTGGGTAATGCGTCAGCCGCTACATTGCAAGAACCAGAGATGTGTTGACAAAAAAAATTGAAATTAAACTGTAGCGAGAGCCAAACCAGTCTGCCTACGAAGCTCATAACATCCAAGAAGATTTCAGAAAAGAACAGAATAAGAAATACATTTAGTCATCCACTCATTCACTCATACAATTCTTCTAGTGTAAATGCGTATTCCAAAGGGTATTACCTAATTAATCTGTTTCTATATCATTCCACTCCTATTGCCTTTTTTTGACATGTTTTGTGCAATTAACCCCTCCATCTTGTAGTTCCTATGCACAGTTGTTATTAATTAATGAATAATAGGTATTACATCAGATTTCCATCTTTGTGCTATTTGGGAACGGGCCACAAACAAAATATGTGTTACTACAATATATTCAAAATTGGGTAGATTATTAGTTGTTAAAGATAGCAGTGCCACTTCAGGGCTTCTATTTACCGGATGTCCCACAATATTCTCCAATAGAGAAAAAATCCATTTCCAGTATTTCTGAATCTCCCGACACTCCCACCAGATATGGAAGAAATATCCACCTTCTATTTTACATCTCCAACAAAATTTTGAAAAATTAGTTGAGAGTTGGTTAACCCCTTAAGGACCGAGCCCTTTTTCACCTTAAGGACCAGAGCGTTTTTTGCAATTCTGACCACTGTCAATTTAAACATTAATAACTCTGGAATGCTTTTAGTTATCATTCTGATTCCAAGATTGTTTTTTCGTGACATATTCTACTTTAACTTAGTGGTAAAATTTTATGGTAACTTGCATCCTTTCTTGGTGAAAAATCACCAAATTTGATGAAAAAAATTAAAATTTAGCATTTTTCTAACTTTGAAGCTCTCTGCTTGTAAGGGAAATGGATATTCAAAATATTTTTTTTGGGGTTCACATATACAATATGTCTACTTTATGTTTGCATCATAAAATTTATGAGTTTTTACTTTTGGAAGACACCAGAGGGCTTCAAAGTTCAGCAGCAATTTTGAAATTTTTCACAAAATTTTTAAACTCGCTATTTTTCATGGACCAGTTCACGTTTGAAGTGGATTTGAAGGGCCTTCATATTAAAAATGCCCCATAAAAGACCCCATTATAAAAACTACACCCCCCAAAGTATTCAAAATGACATTCAGTAAGTGTATTAACCCTTTAGGTGTTTCACAGGAATAGCAGCAAAGTGAAGGAGAAAATTCAAAATCTTCATTTTTTACACTCGCATGTTCTTGTAGACCCAATTTTTGAATTTTTGCAAGGGGTAAAAAGGAGAAAATTTTTACTTGTATTTGAAACCCAATTTCTCTCGAGTAAGCACATACCTCATATGTCTATGTTAATTGTTCAGCGGGCGCAGTAGAGGGCTCAGAAGGGAAGGAGCGTCAAATGGTTTTTGGGGGGCATGTCACCTTTAGGAAGCCCCTATGGTGCCAGAACAGCAAAAAAACACACATGGCATACCATTTTGGAAACTAGACTCCTCAGGGAACGTAACAAGGGGTAAAGTGAACCTTAATACCCCACAGGTGTTTCACGACTTTTGCATATGTAAAAAAAAAAATAATTTTTTTTTACCTAAAATGCTTGGTTTCCCAAAAATTTTACATTTTTAAAAAGTGTAATAGCAGAAAATACCCCCCAAAATTTGAAACCCAATTTCTCCCGATTCAGAAAACACCCCATATGGGGGTGAAAATTGCTCTGCTGGCGCACTACAGGTCTCAGAAGAGAAGGAGTCACATTTGGCTTTTTGAAAGCAAATTTTGCTCTGGGGGCATGCCGCATTTAGGAAGCCCCTATGGTGCCAGAACAGCAAAAAAAAAACACATGGCATACCATTTTGGAAACTAGACCCCTCGGGGAAAGTAACAAGGGGTAATGTGAACCTTAATACCCTACAGGTGTTTCACGACTTTTGCATATGTAAAAAATAATTTTTTATTTTTTACCTAATATGCTTGGTTTCCCAAAATTTTTACATTTTTAAAAATGGTAATAGCAGGAAATACCCCCCAAAATTTGAAGCACAATTTTTCCCGACTCAGAAAACACCCCATATGGGGGTGAAAAGTGCTCTGCTGGCGCACTACAGGTCTCAGAAGAGAAGGAGTCACATTTGGCTTTTTGAAAGCAAATTTTGCTCTGGGGGCATGCCGCATTTAGGAAGCCCCTATGGTGCCAGGACAGCAAAAAAAAAACACATGGCATACCATTTTGGAAACTAGACCCCTCGGGGAACGTAACAAGGGGTTAAGTGAACCTTTATACCCCACAGGTGTTTTATGACTTTTGTATATGTAAAAAAAAAAAAAAAATTTTTTACCTAAAATGCTTGTTTTCCCCAAAATTTTACATTTTTAAAAAGGGTAATAGCAGAAAATACCCCACAAAATTTGAAGCCCAATTTCTCCCGAGTACGGCGATACCCCATATGTGGCCCTAAACTGTTGCCTTGAAATACGACAGGGCTCCAAAGTGAGAATGCCATGCGCATTTGAGGCCTAAATTAGGGATTGCATAGGGGTGGACATAGGGGTATTCTATGCCAGTGATTCCCAAACAGGGGGCCTCCAGCTTTTGTAAAACTCCCAGCATGCCTGGACAGTCAGTGGCTATCTGGCAATACTGGGAGTAGTTGTTTTGCAACAGCTGGAGGCTCCGTTCTGGAAACAGTGGCGTACCAGACGTTTTTCATTTTTATTGGGGAGGGGGGCTGTGTAGGGGTATGTGTATATGTAGTGTTTTTTACTTTTTATTTTATTTTGTGGTAGTGTAGTGTAGTGTTTTTAGGGTACAGTCACACGGGCGGGGGTTCACAGTAGTTTCTCGCTGGCAGTTTGAGCTGCGGCAGAAAATTTGATGCAGCTCAAACTTGCAGCCGGATACTTACTGTAATCCTCCACCCATGTGAGTGTACCCTGTACGTTCACATTGGGGGGGGGACGACATCCAGCTGTTGCAAAACTACAACTCCCAGCATGTACGGTCTATCAGTGCATGCTGGGAGTTGTAGTTTTGCAACCGCTGGAGGCTCCGTTTTGGAAACAGTGACGTACCAGACGTTTTTCATTTTTATTGGGGAGGGGGGCTGTGTAGGGGTATGTGTATATGTAGTGTTTTTTACTTTTTATTTTATTGTGTGTTAGTGTAGTGTAGTGTTTTTAGGGTACAGTCGCATGGGCGGGGGGTTCACAGTAGTTTCTCGCTGGCAGTTTGAGCTGCGACAGAAAATTTGCCGCAGCTCAAACTTGCAGCCGGATACTTACTGTAATCCTCCGCCCATGTGAGTGTACCCTGTACGTTCACATTGGGGGGGGGGAAACATCCAGCTGTTGCAAAACTACAACTCCCAGCATGTACGGTCTATCAGTGCATGCTGGGAGTTGTAGTTTTGCAACAGCTGGAGACACAGGTTGTGAAACACCGAGTTTGGTAACAAACTCAGTGTTTTGCAACAAGTGTGCCTTCAGCTGTTGCAAAAGCTACAACCCCCAGCATGTACGGACAGCGGAAGGGCATGCTGGGTCTTGTAGTTATGCAACAGCCGGAGGCATACTACATTGGCTGGGGATGCTGGGGATTGTAGTTATGCAACAGCTGGAGACACACTGGTTTACTACTTAACTCAGTGTGCCTTCAGCTGTTGCAAAACTACAACTCTCAGCAGTCACCGACAGCCAACGGGCATGCTGGGAGTTGTAGTTATGCAACCACCAGATGCACCACTACAACTCCCAGCATGCACTTTAGCTGATTGTGCAAGCTGGGAGTTGTAGTTACACAACAGCTGAAGGTACACTTTTACATAGAAAGAATGTGCCTCCAGCTGTTGCAAAACTACAAGTCCCAGCATGCCCATAAGGGCATGCTGGGAGTTGTGGTGGTCTGCCTCCTGCTGTTGCATAACTACAGCTCCCAGCATGCCCTTGTTGCATGCTGGGAGCTGTTGCTAAGCAACAACAGGAGGCTGTCACTCACCTCCAACGATCTAGCCGCATAGGTCAGTCCCTCGTCGAATCCACCGCCGCCGCTGCTCCTGGGGCCCCGATCCCAACAGGGACGCCGGGGATTGGGGTCCCCAGCACCGGGGGTCGTCTTCCCGCACCCGCTCACGTCCTCCGGAAGAGGGGCGGAGCGGGTTGCGGGAGTGACACCCGCAGCAGGCGCCCTGATTGGTCGGCCGGTAATCCGGCCGACGAATCAAGGCGATCGTGAGGTGGCACCAGTGCCTCCTCACCCCTGCTGGCAATGGCTGTTCCGGGTAATCGGGTCACTGGAGACCCGATTGACCCGGAATCCGCCGCAGATCGCTGGACTGAATTGTCCAGCGATCTGCGGCAATCGCCGACATGGGGGGACATAATGACCCCCCTGTGCGATATGCCAGGATGCCTGCTGAACTATTTCAGCAGGCATCCGGCTCCGGCTCCCCTCCGGCTAGCGGTGGGGGCCGGAAATGCTCAGGGCGTATCCATACGCCCTCGGTCCTTAAGGACTTGGAAACGGGGGCGTATGCATACGCCATATGTCCTTAACCCCTTAAGGACCGGAGGTTTTTCCGTTTTTGCATTTTCGTTTTTTGCTCCTTGCCTTTAAAAAATCATAACTCTTTCAAATTTACACCTAAAAATCCATATGATGGCTTATTTTTTGCGCCACCAATTCTACTTTGTAATGACGTCAGTCATTTTGCCCAAAAATCTATGGTGAAGCGGGAAAAAAAATCATTGTGCGACAAAATAAAAAAAAAATGCTGTTTTGTAACTTTTGGGGGCTTCCGTTTCTACGTAGTACATTTTTCGGTAAAAATGCCACCTGATATGTATTCTGTAGGTCCATACGATTAAAATGATACCCTACTTATATAGGTTTGATTTTGTCGGACTTCTGGAAAAAATCATAACTACATGCAGGAAAATTAATACGTTTAAAATTGTCATCTTCTGACCCCTATAACTTTTTTATTTTTCCGTGTATGGGGTGGTATGAGGGCTCATTTTTTGCGCCGTGATCTGAAGTTTTTAACGGTACCATTTTTGCATTGATAGGACTTATTGATCGCTTTTTATTCATTTTTTAATGATATAAAAAGTGACCAAAAATGCACTATTTTGGACTTTGGAATTTTTTTGCGCGCACGCCATTGACCGTGCGGTTTAATTAACGATATATTTTTATAATTCGGACATTTCCGCACGCGGCGATACCATTTATGTTTATTTTTATTTTTATTTACACTGTGTTTTTTCTTTTATGGGAAAAGGGGGGTGATTCAAACTTTTAATAGGGAAGGGGTTAAATGATGTTTATTCACTTTTTTTTTGCACTTTTTTTTTGCAGTGTTATAGGTCCCATAGGGACCTATAACACTGCACACACTGATCTTTTACATTGATCACTGGTTTCTCATAAGAAACCAGTGATCGATGATTCTGCCGCATGACTGCTCATGCCTGGATCTCAGGCACTGAGCTGTCATTCGGCGATCGGACAGCGAGGAGGCAGGTAGGGGCCCTCCCGCTGTCCTGTCAGCTGTTCGGGATGCCGCGATTTCACCGCGGCTATCCCGAACAGCCCACTGAGCTAGCCGGCATGCTTTCGGTTTCACTTTAGACGCGGCGTTCAACTTTGAACGCCGCGTCTAAAGGGTTAATAGCGCGCGGCACAGCGATCAATGCCGCGCGCTATTAGCCACGGGTCCCGGCCGTTGTTAGAGGCCGGGCCCGACCCGCTATGACGCGGGGCCACGCCGTGGCCCCGCGTTATAGATCGGGAGTGGACACATGACGTTCCAGTACGTCATGTGTCCTTAAGGGGTTAAGGGGTTAAAGGGGTATTCCAGGCAAAACCTTTTTTATATATATATCAACTGGCTCCGGAAAGTTAAACAGATTTGTAAATTACTTCTATTAAAAAATCTTAATCCTTCCAATAGTTATTAGCTTCTGAAGTTTTCTGTCTAACTTCTTATTGATGATGTCACGTCCCGGGAGCTGTGTATGATGGGAGAATATCCCCATAGGAACTGCACAGCTCCCGAGACGTGAGTCATCAGAGAGCAGTTAGACAGAAAACAACAACTCAACTTCAGAAGCTAATAACTATTGGAAGGATTAAGACTTTTTAATAGAAGAAATTTACAAATCAGTTTAACTTTCCGGAGCCAGTTGATATATAAAAAAAAAGTTTTGGCCTGGAATACCCCTTTAAGTTGATATGGTACCCAGTGCCATCTATACATTATTTTCCTTGTTATATCTAAGTGGTTGGAGCATCTAGAGACTTCAGATGGTAAGCTAAAAACAAAATACCATTCCTCCACTGAAAAGTTGTGACCTAGGTCTTTTTCCCAAGCTTTTTGAAATGGAAAAGTATCTATTTTTTTTGACTGATATTATATGACTATATGCTCGGGATATCCCCCTATTCATATCACTTCCTTTTAGAAAATATTTTGTGTATAGGGGAATATCTTCTGATATAAGTTGTTTGAGGGTACTCAAAAGATGCCTTACTTGAAAAGGTCTAACTTTGAGATTCTAAATTTAAAGTATAAATCTGAAAAAGGCATAAGCCTTCCTGATATAGTTATATCAGCTAATTTTTGAATTCCCATTTTACTCCATTGAGTGAGGTCTGTTTGTGGGAGCATTAACTGAATGACTCCAAAAGGTATATCTAAGTATTTTATAGGACTAAAAATGTTTTTAGATAATATTACTTTCCCTATTTTAATGCCTGCCCTTTCTGTTGTTGTACTGATGTTGATTTTATATTGAGAGATTCCTGTCAACCAAAGGGCCAGATTAGCATCCGGTACTTCCATCATAGATGTTTCTATTACTACCCAAGCCTTATCATAGTGGTTATGCCACCAGGATTTTAATTGATTTATTATTACTGCTTTATGATATTTAACAATATCCGCTAGTCCCATCCCGCCCAATGCAATTGGTGTATATAGTATATTGGCCGCTATTCTAGCTTTCTGACCTTTCCATACATAACTCCTTATAATAGCTTGTAATTGATTCATAAGTTTCACTGAGTATAAGATAGGTGAGTTTTGAAATATGTATAAAATCTTGGGCAAGAGAAACATCTTTACCACAGAGTTTCGACCTATCCAAGACATTGGAAGTTTTGAGTATGAATCAATATTTTCTTTAATCAGAGAAATATGAGGATTTATATTTAGAAAGGGGAGATTAACGAAATCCGGTGATAACTTAACCCCTAAGTAAGTAATACTATTTTCTGCCCATTTTAATGTATAACTAGTTGTTAAGTGATTCCTAAGGGTATCTGTAATTAATATTGGGAGTACTAATGATGCTGTACGTATATATTCTGCTAAGGGTTCAATGAATAAAGTAAATAACAAGTGGCTTTGCTAAGGCCCCAGATGTACCGTATATACTCGAGTATAAGCCGAGTTTTTCAGCACGATTTTTTGTGCTGAAAACACCCCCCTCGGCTTATACTCGAGTGAACTCCCCCACCCGCAGTGGTCTTCAACCTGCGGACTTCCAGAGGTTTCAAAACTACATCTCCCAGCAAGCCCGGGCAGCCATCGGCTGTCCGGGCTTGCTGGGAGTTGTAGTTTTGAAACCTCCGGAGGTCCGCAGGTTGAAGACCACTACGGCCTTCAACATCATCCAGCCCCCTCTCACCCCCTTTAGTTCTGAGTACTCACCTCCGCTCGGCGCTGGTCCGGTCCTGCAGGGCTGTCCGGAGAGGAGGTGGTCCGGTGGCATAGTGGTTCCGGGCTGCTATCTTCACCGGGGAGGCCTCTTCTAAGCGCTTCGGGCCCGGCCTCAGAATAGTCACGTTGCCGTGACAACGACGCAGAGGTGCGTTCATTGCCAACGTACTTCTGCGTCATTGTCAAGGCAACGGCTCTATTCCGGGCCGGAAGCGCGGAGAAGAGGCGCCCCCGGTGAAGATAGCAGCCCGGACCACCTCCTCACCGGACCACCTCCTCTCCGGACAGCCCTGCAGGACCGGACCAGCGCCGAGCGGAGGTGAGTACTCAGAACTAAAGGGGGGGAGAGGGGGCTGGATGATGTTGAAGGCCGCAGTGGTCTTCAACCTGCGGACCTCCGGAGGTTTCAAAACTACAACTCCCAGCAAGCCCGGACAGCCGATGGCTGCCCGGGCTTGCTGGGAGTTGTAGTTTTGAAACCTCTGGAGGTCCGCAGGTTGAAGACCACTGAGGGCGAATGATGAGAAGAGGATGATGAAGGGGGGGGGGGTGTGGGGATGATGAAGGGGGGATGTGTGGGATGATAAGGGGATGATGAAGGGGGGATGTGCGGGATGATAAGGGGATGATGAAGGGGGGATGTGTGGGATGATGACAAGGGGATGATGAAGGGGGGATGTGTGGGATGATAAGGGGATGATGAAGGGGGGATGTGTGGGATGATGACAAGGGGATGATGAAGGGGGGGATGTGTGGGATGATGACAAGGGGATGATGAAGGGGGGATGTGTGGGATGATGACAAGGGGATGATGAAGGGGGGATGTGTGGGATGATGACAAGGGGATGATGAAGGGGGATGTGTGGGATGATGACAAGGGGATGATGAAGGGGGGATGTGTGGGATGATGACAAGGGGATGATGAAGGGGGATGTGTGGGATGATGACAAGGGGATGATGAAGGGGGGATGTGTGGGATGATGACAAGGGGATGATGAAGGGGGGATGTGTGGGATGATGACAAGGGGATGATGAAGGGGGGATGTGTGGGATGATGACAAGGGGATGATGAAGGGGGGATGTGTGGGATGATGACAAGGGGATGATGATGAGGATGTTAATGACGGGTCTGGATGATGACAGGGGGGGATGAGGTATTTCCCACCCTAGGCTTATACTCGAGTCAATAACTTTTCCTGGGATTTTGGGTTGAAATTAGGGGTCTCGGCTTATACTCGGGTCGGCTTATACTCGAGTATATACGGTAAATACTTTTGCAGAGGGTTCCGAGTACATTGCCATAGTTGCCTTAATAAATTCAGGGGGGAGATGATATTTCCGCATATCCCCAATGTACACGGTTGAATGCCTTCTCCGCATCCAAAGAAAGGAGCAGAGAAGGCACTTGACCGTATTTTGCCCTTGCCATGATATCCATAAACCGCCTCGTTCCATCTAAAGTCTGTCTCCCCTTAACAAACCCAACTTGATCAGGGTGAATAATGTTAGGTAACACTTCCGCCAATCGTAGCGCTAGAATTTTTGAATAAACTTTAAGATTAGTATTTAATAAGGAAATTGGCCTGAAATTCATTGGGCATGTCAGGGGTTTCCCAGGCTTAGGAATAGTAAAAATAGTTGCCTCTAGCATTTCCGCGGGTATTTTGCCTGATTCTTGAATTTCCCTATATAATTCAGTGAGCTGAGGTGAGATTATTTTAATATGAGTTTTATATAAATCATTAATAAGCCCATCAGGGCCTGGGGCTTTCCCGGTTTTTAAACTTTTAATAACGTATGATACTTCTAATTCTGTAATTGTTCTTGATAAATTCTGGATATGGACTGGTGATAGAGATTTGGTTTTTATTCCTGCAAGGTAGGATTGAATAGCTGAGGATATAGGGTGATTAGTTTGGGTGTCTTCTAGTATCTTGTAAAGTGTTGAGTAATAAGTTGAAAATGTATCTGCTATTGCTTGAGGGTCATAGCTCCTGGATTCGTCTAGATTTTTTAAGAACGTAATTCTGGCTTTATCTTCTCTAGATTTAATTTGCCGGTCTAAATGTGCTCCTGCCTTATTAGATTGCCAATACGTCTGCAGCTTGAGTTTTTTCAAAGCCCCATGATATTTATAGAGATCCAGGAGGTGTAACCTCTCATTAAGTTTAGAAATTCGATCATTTAATTCCTTTAAAAAGTGCGATTTATTTTGTCTGTGTAGTTCAGTCAATTCTTGAGAGATTTGAGTTCTTTGCTTTAATGTTTCTTTTTTATTGTGGGCTGTTTGATTTATTAAATGGCCTCTTAGGTTTACTTTAAAAGCACACCAAAGGGTGGAGTGCTTAGAGACACTTCCAAGGTTATGCCTAAAAAAATAATTAATATTATTAGCTAAGTTCTTTTTCAAATCTGGATGTGTGATTATATAAGAATTAGCTCTCCAGATATTTTCCCGAAATTTGGGGGATGAGTCGTGTATAGTAACAGCAACCGGGGCGTGATCCGTCCAGGTTATCGTCCCTATAGACGAGTCACTCACCTTGGTAAGAAGCAATTCTGTAACTAGAATGTAATCAATGCTTATATATACCTTATGTCTGTGAGAAAAAAAAGGTTTAATCCTTTTTGGAAGGATGTTCTATTCTCCATACATCATATAGTTTATTTTTGACTAGTGTTTGAAACATATCCGTGGGCTCCTTGATTTCACTTAATGTGGTTGAATCCATCGAAGGCGATAAGGATGCATTGAAGTCTCCCAGTACTATAACCTTATGTTTTGTATGATAGAATTTGGTCGCTAATAAAGACTTTATAAAAGCTTCTTGGCCTTTATTTGGAGCATAAACCCCGATTATTGTGTAGGCAACACTATTAATCTTACAACTAAGACATATAAACCTACCCTTTTGATCTATTTCCACTTCAGCATCTGAAAGTGCTAATGTGTCTTTGATTACCAAAGCCACTCCACCCTTTTTCCTCGGAGCCGGGGCTGCAAAAATACAAGGAAAGCGTGTATCTAAAGATATCAGTTTGCGTCAGATGAGTTTCTTGGAGACACATAATGTCTGCATTCATACGAATGGCCTCATCCCACACCATTGAGCGCTTATATGGTGAATTTAAACCCTTACAATTAAGGGATACTATGCGAATTCCCATGAAGGGGGAATAAGGCCATTGGCCACTGAAGGTTATTGACCAGCCATCCAGTGATTCTGATAAATAACAGCAAAACCGCAGCATCTGTGTAAACTTTGGGGGACTCGTCAGTCACTTCGGGCAAAAACATAGATACTCCATTCCACTGACTGATGTGAGAGTGCCACATATGAAGGTCAGCTAAAGCTTCCACCCCCAAACAAACCTGACTGTTGGGGTTAGAGGCATCAGGAAGCAAGGTCAACAACCTGGAAAAAAACATCTGCCTTGCGGGATAATACACATTGCAAATGCCAGCATACCTAGTAGACTTTGGAGCTCAGCTTTTGTTGTGCCCTGTGTCCTTACAAATTTATGTATCGTGTCTTTAATACTGGATAACTTGTCTGCCGCCAAATAAGGTCATAATGTCTGTTGTGCGTATTTTGGACTTAAAACGCTGCAGCCAGATGCCAGCTAGGACTTAATAGGGAAATATATAACGGAAGTTTTTCTTCTATGGCATTTGTTTTAACCTTTAATTTTTAGGCTCAGTGGCAGTTTTCCAAAATTGCAGCATGTTGAGGGTATGGTGTTTTTCAGGAATATAACATGGGACCAAAAATCTGTAATTCAAGCCTTTTCTGATGCCCAATCATATATTCGCACACTGTGTCCGTCTGCTCCTGAGTCGGCTCCCTCCTTACCAAGCACACATCTGCTATAAATGCACGGCAGGCATTGTCAGGGAGTTAAGCAAATTAAGCAGTATAAAGTGTTACAAAATGTACAAAATAGGTTATCAGTTTAACGGCTCTAAGTCTCTTGCTTAAAATGTGGTGTATTTGTGGAGTAATCATAGAACATCAACAGTGAAAATGATAAAGATATCAGTTTACCTTAGAACTATCTATAAGATTACTTCTTAAAAAACAATATAATAATGAATCTAATTTTACATATTAGCTAAGTGGATCCTTATAGTCACTGAAGTAACCCAATGCAGACAAATCAGCAATGAATACAGATGTTTAGCTTAGGATAGCCAAAAGTTGATAAAGGGAAAGTTATCACAGATGTTCATGTGTCAAAATGTCCGTGTGGAAGTCCTCCAGAATATTCCACATGGACATTCTGCCACAGCAGAGGATACAGCAGAGTCCTATTGTTTTCAATGGGACTCTGCTGCACTGTGCACACAGTGCCATTTCCTCTGCAGATGCTTCTGCCACGGAAATCCTGATTCCAGTGACCACAAAAAGAATATGCATGTCTATTCTTTATGCAGAATTCTTTATGCATTTCCAAGTGGTCCTAGCGCTTGCCCAGACTTTCAATTGTGCAGAATGTCGGCAGATGTATTCCGGGCAGACATTCCACACATTTTTACGCACATACCTCCATACCTATAAGTAGAAGTGGCAGAGATAATCTAAGACACACTCGTGGCTGAATCAATACTCAGCAGCTGGATTGCTCTGTAGACGTCACAACCCTCTGCACATCCCGACACTGGTTGTGGCCTGCAGTGTGTGAAGAACATTTTGAATATATTTTGATTCAAAATGGGCATCAGGATGTAAGGTGAGGCCTCCTCTCATCATCCTAGTATGTCTACATCAAATAATTAGTTGTACAGCATTACTGGTATATACTTACCGTATATACTCGAGTATAAGCCGAGTTTTTCAGCACGATTTTTCGTGCTGAAAACACCCCCCTCGGCTTATACTCGAGTGAACTCCCCCACCCGCAGTGGTCTTCAACCTGCGGACCTCCAGAGGTTTCAAAACTACAACTCCCAGCAAGCCCGGGCAGCCATCGGCTGTCCGGGCTTGCTGGGAGTTGTAGTTTTGAAACCTCCGGAGGTCCGCAGGTTGAAGACCACTGCGGCCTTCAACATCATCCAGCCCCCTCTCACCCCCTTTAGTTCTGAGTACTCACCTCCGCTCGGCGCTGGTCCGGTCCTGCAGGACTGTCCGGTGAGGAGGTGGTCCGGTGGGATACTGGTTCCGGGCTGCTATCTTCACCGGGGAGGCCTCTTCTAAGCGCTTCGGGCCCGGCCTCAGAATAGTCACGTTGCCGTGACAACGACGCAGAGGTGCGTTCATTGCCAACGTACTCCTGCGTCATTGTCAAGGCAACGCCTCTATTCCGGGCCGGAAGCGCGGAGAAGAGGCGCCCCCGGTGAAGATAGCAGCCCGGACCACCTCCCCACCGGACAGCCCTGCAGGACCGGACCAGCGCCGAGCGGAGGTGAGTACTCAGAACTAAAGGGGGTGAGAGGGGGGCTGGATGATGTTGAAGGCCGCAGTGGTCTTCAACCTGCGGACCTCCGGAGGTTTCAAAACTACAACTCCCAGCAAGCCCGGACAGCCGATGGCTGCCCGGGCTTGCTGGGAGTTGTAGTTTTGAAACCTCTGGAGGTCCGCAGGTTGAAGACCACTGAGGGCGAATGATGAGAAGAGGATGATGAAGGGGGGGTGTGGGGATGATGAAGGGGGGTGGGGATGATGAAGGGGGGGTGTGGGATGATAAGGGGATGATGAAGGGGGGATGTGCGGGATGATAAGGGGATGATGAAGGGGGGATGTGTGGGATGATAAGGGGATGATGAAGGGGGGATGTGTGGGATGATAAGGGGATGATGAAGGGGGGATGATAAGGGGATGATGAAGGGGGGATGTGTGGGATGATGACAAGGGGATGATGAAGGGGGGATGTGTGGGATGATGACAAGGGGATGATAAAGGGGGGATGTGTGGGATGATAAGGGGATGATGAAGGGGGGATGTGTGGGATGATGACAAGGGGATGATTATGAGGATGTTAATGACGGGTCTGGATGATGACAGGGGGGGATGAGGTATTTCCCACCCTAGGCTTATACTCGAGTCAATAACTTTTCCTGGGATTTTGGGTTGAAATTAGGGGTCTCGGCTTATACTCGGGTCGGCTTATACTCGAGTATATACGGTATATATGTCAGCATTATTGATCACACACTATGGTGACCCATGTGTGGACCTCCTCAAATTTGTGGGAGGAGATTATGCACAGTGAGACCACAATTTTTTTTTATATAACTGTTTTATTTATTGTTTTCATCAGGTTTTTGTAAGATACAAAACAATAAAAATATAGAAAAGACAATAACAAGTCAAGGGCAGTGTCACGATGCCGGCTGGCAGGTAGTGGATCCTCTGTGCCAGAGAGGGATTGGCGAGGACCGCGCTAGTGGACCGGTTCTAAGTCACTACTGGTTTTCACCAGAGCCCGCCGCAAAGCGGGATGGTCTTGCTGCGGCGGTAGTGACCAGGTCGTATCCACTAGCAACGGCTCACCTCTCTGACTGCTGAAGATAGGCGAGGTACAAGGGAGTAGACAGAAGCAAGGTCGGACGTAGCAGAAGGTCGGGGGCAGGCGGCAAGGTTCGTAGTCAGGGTGGATAGCAGAAGTTCTGGTACACAGGCTTTAGACACACAAAACGCTTTCACTAGGCACAAGGGCAACAAGATCCGGCAAGGGAGTGCAAGGGAGGAGACCAGATATAGCCAGGGAGCAGGAGGAAGCCAATTAAGCTAATTGGGCCAGGCACCAATCATTGGTGCACTGGCCCTTTAAGTCTCAGGGAGCTGGCGCGCGTGCGCCCTAGAGAGCGGAGCCGCGCGCGCCAGCACATGACAGCAGGGGACGGGAACGGGTAAGTGACCTGGGATGCGATTCGCGAGCGGGCGCGTCCCGCTGTGCGAATCGCATCCCCAACGGCCATGACAGTGCAGCGCTCCCGGTCAGCGGGACCGACCGGGGAGCTGCAGGGAGAAAGACGCCGTGAGCGCTCCGGGGAGGAGCGGGGACCCGGAGCGCTAGGCGTAACAGTACCCCCCCCCCCTTAGGTCTCCCCTTTTTTTTGTCCGGTGACTGCCTCCCCTGGGATGAGGACACCGGAAAGGAATGGATGGTTTCCTCAATGGCAGGCAGTACAGCAGGAGTAGGAATGGGGTGGGAGGGCAGAGGGTGAAGCTTGGCACGGGGCAGGGAGACACAAGGACGGGAGCCATGAGGGGACACAGCGGCTTGCCTGATGGGACTGGGAGGGGGGGAGAGGCATTTCCTGTGGCAGGCAGAGTCCCTAACGACCTTAGGGGGACCGGATACAGGAGGAACCACAGGGTCACGGCAGGGAGTACTGGGAACCGGTTTAAGGCAGTCCTTGGAACAAGAGGGACCCCAACTCTTGATCTCCCCAGTGGACCAGTCCAGGGTTGGGGAATGGTGTTGAAGCCAAGGTAGTCCAAGGAGAATTTCGGAAGTGCAATTGGGAAGGACCAAAAATTCAACTTTCTCGTGATGAGGTCCGATGCACATTAGGAGGGGCTCCGTGCGGTAACACACGGTGCAATCCAACCTGGCACCGTTGACCGCGGAAATGTGGAGTGGCTTGACAAGACGGGTCACCGGAATGCGGAATTTATTCACCAAGGACTCCCGAATAAAATTCCCAGAGGCACCAGAGTCCAGGCAGGCCACGGCTGAGAGGGAAGAGCTGGCTGAAGTAGAAATCCGTACAGGCACCGTGAGACGTGGAGAAGCCGACTTAGCATCAAGAGACGCCACACCCACGAGAGCTGGGTGCGAGCGTGCGTTTCCCAGACGTGGAGGACGGATAGGGCAATCCACCAAAAAATGTTCGGTACTGGCACAGTACAGACAAAGATTCTCTTCCTTACGGCGATTCCTCTCTTCCAGGGTCAGGCGAGACCGATCCACTTGCATGGCTTCCTCGGCGGGAGGCCTAGGCGCAGATTGCAGTGGAGACTGTGGGAGAGGTGTCCAGAGATCTAAGTCTTTTTCCTGGCGGAGCTCTTGATGTCTCTCAGAAAAACGCATGTCAATGCGAGTGGCTAGATGAATGAGTTCATGCAGGTTAGCAGGAGTTTCTCGTGCGGCCAGAACATCTTTAATGTTGCTAGATAGGCCTTTTTTAAAGGTCGCGCAGAGGGCCTCATTATTCCAGGATAGTTCAGAAGCAAGAGTACGGAATTGTATGGCGTACTCGCCAACGGAAGAATTACCCTGGACCAGGTTCAGCAGGGCAGTCTCAGCAGAAGAGGCTCGGGCAGGTTCCTCAAAGACACTTCGAATTTCGGAGAAGAAGGAGTGTACAGAGGTAGTGACGGGGTCATTGCGGTCCCAGAGCGGTGTGGCCCATGACAGGGCTTTTCCAGACAGAAGGCTGACTACGAAAGCCACCTTAGACCTTTCAGTAGGAAACTGGTCCGACATCATCTCCATGTGCAGGGAACATTGCGAAAGAAAGCCACGGCAAAACTTAGAGTCCCCATTAAATTTGTCCGGCAAGGACAGGCGGAGGCTAGGAGTGGCCACTCGCTGCGGAAGGGGTGCAGGAGCTGGCAGAGGAGATGATTGCTGCTGAAGTTGGTGCACAATGGTGGACACTTCCGACAGCTGGTGGGTTAGATGGGCGATCTGTCGGGATTGCTGGGCGATCACCGTGGTGATATCCGAGATATAAGGCAGAGGGACCTCAGCGGGATCCATGGCCGGATCTACTGTCACGATGCCGGCTGGCAGGTAGTGGATCCTCTGTGCCAGAGAGGGATTGGCGAGGACCGCGCTAGTGGACCGGTTCTAAGTCACTACTGGTTTTCACCAGAGCCCGCCGCAAAGCGGGATGGTCTTGCTGCGGCGGTAGTGACCAGGTCGTATCCACTAGCAACGGCTCACCTCTCTGACTGCTGAAGATAGGCGAGGTACAAGGGAGTAGACAGAAGCAAGGTCGGACGTAGCAGAAGGTCGGGGGCAGGCGGCAAGGTTCGTAGTCAGGGTGGATAGCAGAAGTTCTGGTACACAGGCTTTAGACACACAAAACGCTTTCACTAGGCACAAGGGCAACAAGATCCGGCAAGGGAGTGCAAGGGAGGAGACCAGATATAGCCAGGGAGCAGGAGGAAGCCAATTAAGCTAATTGGGCCAGGCACCAATCATTGGTGCACTGGCCCTTTAAGTCTCAGGGAGCTGGCGCGCGCGCGCCCTAGAGAGCGCAGCCGCGCGCGCCAGCACATGATAGCAGGGGACGGGAACGGGTAAGTGACCTGGGATGCGATTCGCGAGCGGGCGCGTCCCGCTGTGCGAATCGCATCCCCAACGGCCATGACAGTGCAGCGCTCCCGGTCAGCGGGACCGACCGGGGAGCTGCAGGGAGAAAGACGCCGTGAGCGCTCCGGGGAGGAGCGGGGACCCGGAGCGCTAGGCGTAACAGGCAGTCTCATTAGCAAACCATCGAGATCAGGCATATAGGATTGTGTAATTAACATCCTAGGATAAGAGCTCATTAAGACTTTATATCTATCAGAGGAGTTATAATGTAGCAAAAATGGAACTGTCATTACATACGAAATCTCAACTAGGTTCCTAAGAGACGCAGGAAATTTCCAAAAGTACATGTCAAATACATAAAAAAGAAATAAGTGGGACAAGGAAGAGTAAGATATGAGACCACAATTTATATGTGAATCATCCCTGTGGGCAACTTCCTGAATATAGGATTAATATATGTGATCTTCTCAACTGCTGAAATATCTATAATGCAATTCATATCTTTAAGCTAGAGGTCGTATGTTTTGCAATATCATAAAAAAAAACACACAGGTATTATTAACTATGCAGATTTATTGGTTATGATTAATAAACAAAATGACTATATAAAGACACAGATTATACATATATCCATATAGAACATTATTGAAGCATTATTTAATATATAAGCGCAATGACTACATATATGAAACGTGTAAAATAAGAAACGTATAGAACATATATAGAAGCACACTAAGCTTATGCAGACAGTAGCTACCATATATACTCGAGCATAAGCCGAATCGTGCTGAAAATGCCCCCCTCGGCTTATACTCAAGTGAACTCTCCGCCTGTCAATCCCTTTCAGTGGTCTTCAACCTGCGGACCTCCAGATGTTGCAAAACTACAACTCCCAGCATGCCCAGGCATGCTGGGAGTTGTAGTTTTGAAACATCTGGAGCTCCGCAGGTTGAAGACCACTGCCGGGCCTTCGTCATCATCCAGACCCCCCCCCCCCCTTTAGTTTTCTACTCACCTCCCCTCGGTGGGAAGGAAGGGTGAGCTGGTCCTGGTCATCTATGCTGCAGGGACCGTCCGGTGGGGAGGGTTAGTCGTTCCAGGCTGTCCATCTTTACCAGGAGGCTCCGGGCCCGGCCCCGGACTAGTGACGTTGCCTTGACGATGACGACACACAGGGACGTTCATGCGCAGGGACGTCCCTGTGCGTCGTCGTCAAGGCAACGTCACTAGTCCGAGGCCAGGCTCGGAGCGGAGAAGAGGGCCTCCCGGTGAAGATGGACAGCCCGGAACGACTAACCCTCCCCACCGCATGCTGGGAGTTGTAGTTTTGCAACATCTGGAGCTCTGCAGGTTGAAGACCCCTGATTGAAGGGATTGACAGGCGGTGATAATGAAGGGAGGGGGGGTCTGGATGATGACGGGGGTCTGGATGATGCCAGGGTGATGATGACGGGGGTCTGGATGATGACAGGGTGATGATGACGGGGGTCTGGATGATGACAGGGTGATGATGACGGGGGTCTGGATGATGACAGGGTGATGATGACGGGGGTCTCGATGATGACAGGGTGATGATGACGCGGATCTGGATGATGACAGGTGGGGGATGATGTATTTCACACCCTAGGCTCATAGTCGAGTCAATAACTTTTCCTGGGTTTTTGGGGTGAAATTAGGGCCTCAGCTTATATTTGGGTCGGCTTATACTCGAGTATATACGGTATACTGTAGAGGCTAGAAAATTACAGTAAATATAAGTGACTGTGTTGTACACACACCAGTCATTAAATCTATGGCATCACTCCCCGAGAAAATATTATACCAAGATGAATACAGAACGGGCATCCCCCCTACTCTTTAGATATAGGAAATACAAGTGACACAATCGTTAAAGGGGTACTCCGGTGGAAAACTTTATTTATTTTTTTTTATTTTTTTATCAAATAGTGCCAGAAAGTTAAACAGATTTGTAAATTACTTCTATTAAAAAATCTTAATCCTTCTAGTACTTATTAGCGGCTGTATACTACAGAGGAAATTCTTTTCTTTTTGGATTTCTTTTCTGTCATAACCACAGTGCTCTTTGCTGACACCTCTGTCCATGTGAGGAACTGTCCAGAGCAGGAGACAATCCCCATAGCAAAAATTTACTGCTCTGGACAGTTGCTAAAATGGACAGAGGTGTCAACAGAGAGCACTGTGGTTGTGACAGAAAATAAATCCCAAAAGAAAAGAATTTCCTCTGTAGTATGCATTTGCTAATAAGTACTGGAAGGATTAAGAATTTTTAATAGAAGTAATTTACAAATCTGTTAAACTTTCTGGCACCAGTTGAATAAAAAAAAAAAAGTTTTCCACCGGAGTACATCTTTAACACTATTGGTGGATATAAGTGATGCAATCATTAACATTAGCCCATCTGCCTAACCATACACAACCAGTACAACAATTTAGATACAGCACAATATATATCTAACTGTACTAAATTTGACAGGAGCTCCTATTAGGAACTCCGTGGATATATGTTTATTTATGACAAATAAGGTAGCGAAGGATCGGCAACTATGCTACATGTGCACTAATGTTAAAGCGTTGATACGCATAGGCCATGCCCCCCCTCTGCAGATGAAAGTTGGATGATCTATATACTAAACTTGCTACAATCTCAATGGAGATTTAATATCTATTCGCTATCTCAATTGCCATAATAACATCCACATCTTAACTCTGATTCTTACATTTAAGAGTTAACTTACCAGTTGCATGTCCAAAATAGCTACTGTATATAGAAACAAAGAAGCAAGGAAGCGACATAATGGCCCACATTTACTTCTGCAAACCCAACATGTTTTGTCGGGTTGTGCGCCAGATTCTGGCGCATTGCACCCGAAATTCTGTCTGCACAGAATTTGTGCCAGAATTTAAACCAGAATTGAGAAAACCCGACTAACTCTCCATTTTACTGAGAAAAAGGGGCGTGACCATCGGGAAAAGGAGGCATGACCAACGAAAAGGGGCGTGTTCCCAACATTTTCACAAAAAAACAACATATTTACTAAGGTTTCCACAGAAAATGTGGTGGATTTGAACTGAGGAAAACCCGACAGATCAGAGCATGTGTTAAAAAAAAAAAAAAAAAAGCAAAATGTAGGGAAAAGTGCAAAATGCAGGGAAAGCTTAGTAAATATCGTGGGAAAAAAATTGTAAGGAATTAAAACCCACAAAGAAACCTACACTCCACTCTTAGTAAATCAGGGCCAATATGTAACTATGGTATAGTTACCGGGTTTCTATCCATGACACACAGCAGTACCTGCGACGGTCTCTCAGGGCCCTCATCTTGGCATGCCCCCCCCCCCCCTTGGGGCTGGTGGAGACGTCTTACTACCTCATGGCATCTTCTGGTGTCCTCTGTTCCCATCAACCGGCGTTACCTCCTGTCCCCAGGTGCTTTTATGATCTCTTGCTGTCAATCAAACAACCCCGTGGTACGGACTTCTTAACCAATGGGAATAAATGGCCTTCCCTAGGACCGAGGAACACATAACAACCATACCCCCCCCCCCGTGACAGCACTGTGCAAATTCCCCTGCAGATGGCGCTATGCAGTATCACCAACTACAGGAAAAATACAAATGACCACACAGATATGAGTCATGGGACCTCTACCAGTATGTCAACAACAGTCATATATTTTTGCTTTGTTCGACAACAGCGGCCATCTTGTCTCAGTAATCGTGGGATTTGGCTGTAACCTTTACATTGTTTTGGAACTTTTTCATTATCGGCCTTTTGTTATTGTAGAAATGGGAACATGCTAGAATTGATGTCAGCGTATTCCAAGTAACACAATTTTATGTATTTTAGATGACTTATCAGAGATAGTGTTGAGCACAAATATTCGAACAGCAAATTTTTACCGCAAATGTCGGCACTTTGCGATTTCGCGAATATTTAGAGTATAGTGAAATATATTTGTTATGACGAATATATATATATTTTTATATATATATATATTTAATTATATACAATGATGTGTACTGTGTAAATAAAAAGTGAAAATCCCTCCCTGCTTCCAGCTTGTGGTCCAAAAGAAGGCTCCAATATTATTTACTGTGTGTAGGGGTCTCCCTACATGTCCTGGCTGATAGTGATTTCGGACTCATGCAGGACTGGCATGAGCCCGAAATCTCAGACTGCGGCTGGGACACGTTACAAGCACAGCACTGCTCCCGCCTGTCCATCAGACAAGCGGGAGTGAGCGCTGTGCCGGCAGCAGCTGCAGACATGGCCAGCCGGCTGGGGACAAGTGAGGGAGCTGTGTGTAAGAAGTTCTCACCTTCTCCGGACCGGCCTGCAGCTGTAAGCTCCGTTGCTCTCCCAAGTCCAGGCTACAATGTGAAGTGAGGGCAGAAGTGCCCCCCCCCCCCAGCAGGCTTCAGTGACGTAGTGCCTGCTGGGGCACGCCCCCTTCCTCCCCTCACACACAGCAGGAGACTGAGCTGACAAATAGCTCAGGAAAAAGGTATTTTTAGGGGGTTTTGAGAAAAAAATAATTACAGGAATAGACAGAGACAGATGGGGAGGGGGGATTATGGAGAGTTTAGATGATGATAGGTACTCTTTAAAATTATACCTTAGTGGAGGAGGACTTCAAGTCCCAAAGGGCTAAGAAAGCAACTGTGGTTTCCAAAAGCATCCTTCAGCCTAAATCACACTAAACTGAACGGTACCTTTTATATCACCTGTTTGTTCAGGCAACCACTTCATCCTTGAAAGTGTGGTGGTTAACACTCCTGGCATCATGAACTCTAGTCACAGACACAACAACCTTAACCTACACAACACGCCACCATTAAGTCACCACAGTTGTTTATGGCATAGTCTACCTAGGCCAAATATGAAACTCAATGTACTAGACAGTCAGAGACATAACAACTAAAACATTGCTCTAATAACTGAATAACTCTTTTAGATTGCACAATTGTGTTTGAGTGGAAGGCTGAGGAGAAAGACAGGGTAATACCCAACTTGTTAGAAAAAGTTATCTTCAGAACTGTACTCCCCAGTCAGATACAATGTTTTCAGGGATACCATGCAGCCATACCACTTGATCAATGTAATATTGATAATTCTTTAGCAATAGGTTATGGATAAGATGGCACATTTTACTGTATCTGAAAACTACCACCCAGATAACACTCTTCCCCGAAGACATATCATAAAGTCCATTGAAATATGAGATCAAGGCTGTTTAGGAGTAAGTAAAGGGCACAGTTCACCAGTGGGATGAACTCTGGGGTTTTTGGCTTGGGCACAAATTTCACATGCTGTGACATATGCAACAATAGCGCTAGCCATGCTTGGCTTAATAATTTATTATTAACAGTCTGTTTCGGTGTACAAAAAATAGTCATGGCTTTGTCGAGTTAGGCTGGGTTCACACCATGTTTTTGCAATACAGTACCTGTATCAGGTTTTTGATAAAAACACAGATTCCTCAAAACCTGACTAAACTGTAGCAAAAAGTGTGTACAAATTTTAATCCGTATATGGTTGAAGACCGTATACGGTTTGAAAAATTATGTCCGTTGCATCAGTTTTTTTAAGAAAAAAAGGTATACGTTTTTAACTTTTCATTCCATTATGAATAAAGTTTCACTTGTTTGATTGAAATTCCAAGAAAAAAACTGTGCAAAGTTAAAAACCATATGGTGAAAACCGGATGGAACCATATGCAAAGTTCCCATTGACTCCCATGTAAAAAAAAAAAAAAAAAGTATACGTATACGCTTCAATACGGTTTTTCACCCGGACCAAAAACCGTGGTAGGCTACGGTTTTGGGTACGGGAAAAAACTGATAAAACCGTACAGGATGCAAAATGGACACAACCTGATGCATCTTTTGACATACGGTTTTCGATGGAGAGTCAATGCATACGGTTTTCAATATGGTTCCGTACGGTTTTCAAATTGAAAACGTATGCGGGAACTGTATTGCAAAAACGTGATGTGAACCCAGCCTGAGTCAGGAGGTTGGTTACTGACAAGCAAATCTTTCAGTGTGTCTGAAAGTCCTTGGTGGAACTGACATCTTAACGCTGGATCGTTCCATTGTAAGGACATGCACAGGACTCCTCTGTAGACATACGTCCCTGGCAGAGAGTAACTAATTGGGACTCTGTCAACTTCATATAACAATCCTAACACATGAAAAAAATCTGTTGACTAATGTTAGTTCAAGAGAGTTTGGTGAGTGGGAAAAAAACACTTCTGGGGTTCTCCTTTATTAGTGCCACACATTATACAATATTCAGATATTTAGTGCCCGATAAATTGCCCTGTTAGTTTTTTGTTTTTTTAAAGGGATGTGGCTAGGCATCGTGTGTTATTATCACAGTTTTTTCAAAGGATTATCACAATTTTCTGGTGTACAAAAGTGTTGCAGTTAATACCAAATTAGCCTGGTATTAAACAACAGCAATGATGTGCTGTTTTTTTTTTGTTTGTTTGTTTTAGACACGGGACAAACTTGCCCCAAATTTTCCAAAACCGTGCCCCACTTCTGAAAATCTGGTGCTGATATCACTACAAATGGCGCTAATAAAACAGCACTTATTAAACAGGTCTTTGAATAAGCCCCCCATAGTGTCCATAATGGAACACGTGGACCAGAAAAAGCATAATTAGGCCTGTGATTCTGTAATGTGTAGGGGTTAGTGCAGCCCTAAGCTATTCCAGCCAAGTGTCCATGTCGTCTTGTACAATCCACCCTAATTGGTGGCCCCTAACAGGTCCCTGTGCTAAGTGTACGAGACAGATATGAAAAAGGATAGAACGAACTAGCATGTCAATGTCTAAGTCAGAAACCAAAGTGTAATCAGAGTCAAGCCAGGGGTCAAAATCAGAGGAAAGCATCAGAACCAAGAAAGAATCCAAAAACAGTACCAGAGAGCAAGCTGGGTCAGAACAGGAGGTCTCTTCAGGTCCAAGTCAGAATCTAAAAGGCATAACATTTCTTTTCAGACATCAGCTCATCAGTTGTTGTTAGGTGACTGTCTCCTAACATAAAATACACTTTCCTTTCAGCAGATACAAATATAATACACAAAAATCTTAAGTCAACCAGAGTGGCAGCCACTTTTATGAATCAGCTGTCTCTTCTGATTTAGAAGAGAATGTATGGAGTGCAAACTTGGAATGCCACCTGTCCCCCACTTACCTAGTTGAGAGGACCTGGAAGTAATTGTGTGATATAAAGCATTTACTGGATAATTGGACCATATAGCAACTATATTCTTACACAATTGTGTAAAATAGAAAAATATTACAAAATAGTATTTGACGAGGATGGGAGAGATAAAAAGAGACAGGGGGCGCTCCCTTGTAGTGAATATCGACACAACTCGAGCACCTAAGTGATATACTCACCTATGAGGTGATGACGTTTTGTTTCCACGGCTGTTGTAGGTCGTGGCGATTGAACTTCACTTGGTTGAATAAAAGTGGAGCTGCTGCACTCGGACCGATTGTGGGTTTCCAACGTGGGCCCAGCTTAGAAATGTGAGAGTTAATTGGAAAAGGCAGTCTTGGAGGCGCTGCTCAGGGTTGTACACAATGAAACCGACGCAGACCAGCACAGGACAATAAATATTTTATCGAGAAATATGGACAACGCGTTTCGGCACTCAAGGGTGCCTTTCCCAGGTCCAATTTGGCAGTCCACTTTTTTGCAGTAGGTACCTTTGAAAGTGTGCTGGTGGGGATCCTGTCTGTGTGGCGGTGCCGGCATGGTCTGTGCCTCCAAGACTGCCTTTTCCAATTCACTCTCACAAAAATAGTATTTGGCTATATTAAAACTACTCTTCAAAGCTAGGCCAATACAGTACTACACCAGATAACTGGCTGATGAAAGAGAGTCCAACCGCTGGGAACTTCACCAATCCTGAAAATAGAGGTCAATTGTCCTCAAATGAATGAAGGGGCAGCAGGCATGCTTCAAAGCTCCATTCATTTTGAATATACTTCTGAATATTGTTGACCTCAGTGCTCTGCAATGTTCAGAAACTGCAGAGAATGAATGGTTCATTTAAGGACAACTGATCTCCCAGCAATCAAACCCCCCACGGGTCAACTAGTTACCCACTATCCTGGAGATATGGAATATTTGACCTTGGAATAACCCCTATTTAGCCCATTTCTATGTGTGTTTTGTTGAAATTTGTATTCCTGGTGGTCAGACATACTGTATAAATATTTTAGGGTAAAGCCTCAGGTGGTCAGTGATGCCTTCAACATTGAATTTAAAGGGGCATTCCAGGAAAAAACTTTTTTATATGTCAACTGGCTCCAGAAAATTAAATATATTTGTAAATTACTTCTATTAAAAAATCTTAATCCTTCCAATAATTATTAGCTGCTGAAGTTGAGTTGTTCATTTCTGTCTGGCAACAGTGTTCTCTGCTGACATCTCTGCTTGTCTCGGGAACTGCACAGAGTAAAAGAGGATTGCTATGGGGATTTGCTTCTACTCTGGACAGTTCCAGAGACAGGTGTCATTAGAGAGCACTTAGACAGAAAAGAGCAACTCAACTTCAGCAGCTCATAAGTACTGAAAGGATTAAGATTTTTTAATAGAAGTCATTTACAAATCTGTTTAATTTTCTGAAGCCAGTTGATATATACCCCCTTTAAGTAGGATAACCCCTTTTAAGTAGTCATTGAGAAACAGAGAATTTAGGAATGGTGGTCCATTTGCTTTTTGATCATACCTGAGAGCCCAGTGACTAATCATCTTAGTCAGGGGTCCTCAAACTACGGGCCACGGGCCACATGTGGCCCGCCGAGGACATTTATCCGGCCCGCCACTGCCTGGGACATCCCTGTGTCCCGAAAGATGTTTTCGGGACACAGGGATGCGCTCTCGGAGGCCCCGCGTTTACTTTAAAAACACAGGGGCCGCCGGGAAGGTGGCGCACGCAGGGACGTCACTGACGCCGAGCGTGCGCCCATAGCAACGGAGCGCGGAGGAGCAGGGCAGTGATGGGAACATGTGCAGGCCAGCTAGGTAAGTGTTACCTTCGGTCCCGGGACTTACTGCTATGTCCGGACCGGAGGAGCGGTGGTCGGAGCACTGAAGTGGGGCAGAACATAGGCATACAGCCTCCAGCCATACACTGTATGGCTGGAGGCTGTATGTCTATGGGGGAAAATACTGCACCTAATGTGGGGGAACTATACTGCACCTAATGTGGGGGAACATGCTGCACCTAATGTGGGGGAACATTATACTGCACCTAATGTGGGGAGCTATACTGCACCTAATTTGGGGGATCTATACTGCACCTAATGTGGGGGAACATGCTGCACCTAATGTGGGGAGCTATACTGCACCTAATTTGGGGGATCTATGCTGCACCTAATTTGGGGATCTATACTGCACCTAATGTGGGGTAACATGCTGCACCTAATGTGGGGAGCTATACTGCACCTAATGTGGGGGAACATTATACTGCACCTAATGTGGGGAGCTATACTGCACCTAATGTGGGGGAACATTATACTGCACCTAATGTGGGGGAACTACACTGCACCTAATGTGGGGAACTATACTGCACCTAATGTGGGGGACTATGCTGCACCTAATGTGGGGGAACATTATACTGCACCTAATGTGTGGAACTACACTACACCTAATGTGGGGGACCATACTGCACCTAATGTGGGGGAACATTATACTGCAACTTATGTGGGGGAACATTATACTGCACCTAATGTGGGGGAACATTATACTGCACCTAATGTGGGGGAACATTATACTGCACCTAATGTGGGGGAACATTATACTGCACCTAATGTGGGAGAACATTATACTGCACCTAATGTGGAGGAACTGTACTGCACCCAATGTGGGGGAACTGTACTGTACCTAATGTGGGGGAGCTGTACTGCACCTAATGTGGGGGAACTGTACTGCACCTAATGTGGGGGAACTGTACTGCACCTAATGTGGGGGAACTGTACTGCACCTAATGTGGGGGAACTGTACTGCACCTAATGTGGGGGAACTGTACTGCACCTAATGTGGGGGAATTGTACTGCACCTAATGTGGGGGAATTGTACTACACCTAATGTGGGGGAATTGTACTGCACCTAATGTGGGGGAACTGTACTGCCAACCCTAATGTGTGGGAACTACAACCTAATGTGGGGGGATCTACACTGCCAACCTAATGTGGGGGGAACTGTGCTGCGTACTTAAAGTGGTAGTCCACTAATAAGATATATAAGTGTGCATAGGAATTTGTTCATGTTTTGTTATCTATAGTCTGGCCCTCCAAGGGTCTGAGGGACTGTGAACTGGCCCCCCGTTTAAAAAGTTTGAGGACCCCTGATCTTAGAGGTCCAAAACAGCCCCCTAATCTTTTCTTCTCTATTTGAACATGTTATACACTAAAGAAATTTCTCTACTGAATACTGAATTGAATTTGACCCAATTGTCATATGCTTTGGTTTACATTTTTGAACACCGTTACATTGAGGTTCTTTCACTTATGTAATCGACATGTGTGTACCGAGATTATACTATCTGCACCTTGTGCAATTTTACTCTTTCTCTATCAAGTTCTAATATACCTTAAACCACAACTTCCCAAAATTCATCTATAAATAGAAAATTTGGTTTATAAAACAAGAAATTATCTGAAGAGCATAATAATTCTGAAGCTACAAAGGGCTCTAATCTCCAAAAAGGTAAATCAACTTAGTTTAAATGTTGATCCCAAATATTTAAGAAAAGACGTTGATTTGAGGAACATTTTATTTTCTTAACAGACATGTTGCACCTACTGCTGTTGCTTCTTGTGGGGACCATCTCCGCTGAAAAGTCTGGTGAGTCTCCTATTTGAAATTGAGTAAATGTTATTATTTGTTGTCTGTGAAAATGGGTAGTATCCCTGAATATATACTTTATAAACTTTTAGGGACCTACAGTGACCATTTTCTTACCTGTGAGCTCTTTGATGTTCAGAAGCCTTCCTTGGCCCTAAAATTAGTCCCGATTAAAACATTAAAGGATTCCTGTCATTACTTTCATGCTGCCGAAACCTCAGAGTTGTCGGTGTTGCCCCCAGTCTCTTCAGCCTGCCCAGCCAGCCTTGACTGATTCATCTCTCCCCATATTCAAACAGGGAAAGGTCTATCAGTCAAGGCTGGTGGGGCAGGAAGAAGCCTCTAGGGGACACCCTGGGGACTTGTGGTTCAGGCAGAGAATCAAAGAGATAACAGGTTCCCTTTAACTATTGGTCACGGAAGAGGTAGAGGAGGAAGATGAAGCTGCATTTTTTTTCTACGTATGTGTGTGTCTGTGCGGCTGCATGCTATATCCATATAAAAATCTGTCGATCAAGCAGATCCAGTCAGGAAGAAGCCCAAATGTGATGTCCTTGAGCCTTGCATACAATTACACTGTGTGTATTACATCATTTCAAGAAAAAACAACATTTGATATTATCAGGGAGCCTGTTGGCATTACATGCTGCCTGTGGTGATGGCAGCATAAATAGCTGGAATATACACATCCAAGAAGGAAAAATCGGAGCACATACCAATAATGTTGATTGCCGTTGTAACTTTATTTCATATCTTCAATTCGGGGTATGCGGTAGAGGGAGGGTGGACGGAAAGCTGGTTGGGGAACGTCAGGCTTGGCCTGACGTTCCCCAACCAGCTTTCCGTCCACCCTCCCTCTCCCTCTACCGCATACCCCGAATTGAAGATATGAAATAAGGTTACAACGGCAATCACCTTACTGGTATGTGCTCCGTTTTTTCCTTCTTGGATGTGTATATGTGCTTTACCTTACCGCTGCATCGTGAGCACTACCATTTTATGCCGAAGGGGTTCAGCGTGTGTCTAGGTGTATAGGATCCAACAGCTGGATTACAGCAAGGGATCCACTTGTGTAGCGGTGCCGAATATATCTTTTGCTTTGTTCTAAATAGCTGGAATGTTTCCACTAAAGGGGTCATCTAGCCTTTTAAAATTGATGTTATGTCCATATCAATGTTGGATCTGCAGAAGTCCCACTCCTGCACTTCTTTCTCAATCAGCACATTGAGGAAGCCATGACCTTTGTGCACCATGCAAGTAAATGCGACAATGCAATATCTTGCACTGCTATTGCTAATACTGTAGTGTTTTCAAACACGTATAAACCTAAAGGTGAACACTAAAGAGATTGCAGCACTTGTACGAGCACCATGGCCTCTTCCAATAGCTGGGGGTGCCAGGAGTCAGATCTCTGCCAATGTAATTTTGATGGCCTATCATGAGGATGGGTTATCAGTTTTTAAAGACTGGATAACCCCTTTGAATAGACACTTCTGTTGACCAGAGTAGTTACCTAATGCTTCTCCCATGGGAAAATTTGTAACAGGGTTCTTCAACTATAACAGGTCATTTGTTGTACTGGACCCTTAGGCCATGTTAACATGGCGTAAAATCTGCAGAATTCCCCCAGAAAACAGGGTGGACATTCCACACAGTTGATTAATCCAGCAGGCACTAGGACCTCTTGGAAATGCACCGTCTCATAGACCACAATGCATTTCCAAGCGAAATCTGCAGAAAGAATAGACATGTCTATTCTTTCTGGTGATGCCAGAATCAGGATTTTCATGGCAGAAACACCTGCCTTGCAAATTCCACCGTGTGAACAGTGCATGTCATTCAAATGAATGAGACGCTGCTGCAGCAGAATGTCTGTGCGGAATATTCCGATGGAATTCTGCATGGATATTCCGTCATGTAAACATACCCTTATATTGGACAGAGAGACCTTTTAGGATCCCTCAGACCCTAGGAGCTGGGTGTGACTAGAGTCTTTGCACTACATAAGGAGAAAACCCTGTTATTAAACTTAGAGATGTGTCCGCACTTTAACTTTATACTTAATATCAATTGAAATGCTGCCAAATATACAGTAAGTCTGATTCTCATTCTGTGTACGCTTTAGGTGATTGTCCTCAGGAAGATCTAGACAGATCAATTGTTCCAGATGTCAAACTGAATAAATGTAACATGCCTGAGATCCTTGACAATACCCCTGTAGGTGACTGCCCAAAGGAGACATATCATAATGTCTCACTGGATTTACAGTGCGGATCTAAACATGGCAATATGTGCCCTGGCAAAGCAACATGCCACATTCGTCTCTTCACTAGTCCGATGATCTTTCTATTCGCTCAGGTTTGTGTCAATTATTTTTTGGGTATAGCTCATGAAGTTTTTAGGATTTATCACATTAAGTGCTTAAAGGGGTACTCCTGTGGGAAACTTTTTTTGAAATCAACTGGTGCAAGAAAGTTAAACAGAATTGTAAATTACTTCTATTAAAAAATCTTAATCCTTCCAGTACTTATTAGCTGCTGAATACTACAGAGGAAATTCTTTTCTTTTTGGAACACAGAGCTCTCTGCTGACATCACGAGCACAGTGCTCTCTGCTGACATATCAGTCCATTTTAAGAACTGTCCAGATTAGGAGAAAATTGCCATAGCAAACATATGCTGGTCTGGACAGTTCCTAAAATGGACAGAGATGTCAGCAGAGAGCACGGTGCTTGTGATGTCAGCAGAGAGCTGTGTGTTCAAAAAAAGAAAAGAATTTCCTCTGTACAATCAATGCCCTAAAATAATTCCATTTTATTGTTGATTTAGGCTTACTGTCGATGTTACCGTGGAAGTCTAAGCTCCATACACAGCTCCTGCGTTAATAATGGAGTGAGAGCTATGGCACAAAGCTCATGTGGTAACCGCTATGGATGGGTATGGATTGGTGTCTATAAACCTTACAACGTAAGTATCTGGGAAGGGCTGGCAGATTTTGCCCTAGAAAACGTCCATAATGTTACTTCAAAATTTCTTCTGAAACTAAATCTTGACACAATGAGAAATAAATAATATCACATTGTCATACCTGGAGGTGGAACCTGGAGGCCACCCAACACTCCATTCAACCAGCTGTTCAGCAGAGCCCTGGCACTGGCCTATACACAGTACACAGGGGCCAGTGGCTGTTGACTCCATTCAGTGTGTAGTGACCATGCAGCTATACTCCTGTTGAAATGAACAGGTGCTGACCTACAGTAACCAGGTATGGACACTATACAGTGAACAGAGCCAACTTCATCTGGACCCATTGACTGTGTATATGCCGGGGCTCTGCCGAACAATTAATCGGTGGTGGTTCCAGACTCCGGACGATCAGCGGTGAGATATAATAAGGATATCCCATCCATCATTTTCACCTGGATAATAACATACAAGATAACTGTACACATAAGGTAACTGTTGGCCAATCTCTCCCGATCACCCCAGACAATGACAGACTGGACTTCCTGGGGTTCATCATAGGAAATATTTTAGTGTTAATTTTGCACACCCAGGGTTTAAAGTGTACCTGTCATCAACAAAAACTTTTTATATAATGTAGAAAATACCATTCTATGTATATTTGTAATATAAGTTGTGAAAAAATGCTGTCTCTGCAGCTATTGCCTGTGTGTGTCTATGAGGAGTCCAAATACAGGAAGTGAAGGCAGGACAAGCAGGAATCTGTGCAGGCTCCTGGCTTGTCAATCATCCTCAGGTGTGAGCCAGGGGCGTGTCATAGAGCCTCACTGCACAGAGTCCTGTTTGTCCTCAGTGTACAGAGCCCTGCTTGTCCTCAGTGTCCAGAGCCTTGCTTGTCCTCACTGCACAGAGCCCTGCTTGTCCTCGCTGTACAGATCCCTGTTTGTCCTCACTGCACTGAGCCCTGCTTGTCCTCAGTGTACAGAGCCCTGCTTGTCCTCAGTGTACAGAGTCCTGTTTGTCCTCAGTGTACAGAGCCCTGCTTGTCCTGAGTGTACAGAGCCCTGCTTGTCCTCACTGCACAGAGCCCTGCTTGTCCTTAGTGTACAGAGCTCTGCTTGTCCTCACTGCACAGAGCTCTGCTTGTCCTCAGTGTACAGAGCCCTGCTTGTCCTCAGTGTACAGAGTCCTGTTTGTCCTCAGTGTGCAGAGTCCTGCTTGTCCTCAGTGTACAGAACCCTGCTTGTCCTCACTGCACAGAGCCCTGCTTGTCCTCACTGCACAGAGCCCTGCTTGTCCTCACTGCACAGAGCCCTGCTTGTCCTCAGTGTACAGAGTCCTGTTTGTCCTCAGTGTACAGAGCCCTGCTTGTCCTTAGTGTACAGAGCCCTGCTTGTCCTCAGTGTACAGAGCCCTGCTTGTCCTTAGTGTACAGAGCCCTGCTTGTCCACCTTCACTTTCTATATTTAGACTCCTCATAGAGACACACAGGCAATACCTGCAGGGACAAAAATATACACGTTTTAACCAATGTTTATTACAAATATACATATAATGGTATTATCTGCATTATATAAAAAAAGTTTGTTGATGATGGGTACACTTAAATATAATATCTTTGATTGGTTTTAAAATCTTCTGATAGACCTCTGGGCTCCTATACCAGGGCTACATTATTGAGACACAGCTAGGGATAATTAGAGGATACTCTGGTATTCTGCTGAGCATGCATTTGTTCTGAATGTGAGAGAGGAAAAAGCCCCTGCCAGACATCTCTGAAAAAGAGGACAGTTAAAGGGGTACTCTGGGGAATTTTTTTTTTTTTTTTTTTATCAACTGGTGCCAGAAAGATTTATAGATTATTTATTTTTAAAAATCTTAATTCTTCTAGTACTTAACAGAGAGCACTGTGGTCAGACTGAAAAGAACTACACAACTTCCTCTGTAGTATACAGCAGCTGATAAGTACTGGAAGAATTAATATTTTTACATAGAAGTAATTACAAATCTGTTTAACTTTTTTGCACCAGTTGATTTGAATTTTTTTTCCACCGGAGTACCCCTTTAACAAAAAATGGACCAAAAACATGAGTTCGTTCGAATTTAACATTCTTAATCCTTCTTTTTCCCGACATCTGCTGTCGGGGGTAGTCAAAAACCAACCACACACATTATATGGTCGGCCAGTTACACATTTGTCTGCCAACACATCTATGGCCAGCTTACAGTACAAAGCAACTGTATAGAGAATCCATAATAACCCAGTGTTGTGGTGTTTATAGGTGTTGGAATGTTGACTGTTTGTCTCTCATGCAGAGTTGTCATTATTTGAATGCGGATGGGAGTAGATTGGACTATACAAACTGGGCCTGTGGAAACCCCAATAGGTGTGGAGCCTGGTGCACTGCTCTTAACTTGTCAAGTAAGTAGACAGGAGATAAGCAAATGTTTTCAAATCAGCTAGTGCCAGACAATTATACAAATTTGTAAATTGCTTCTATTTAAAAATCTTAATCCTTCCAGTATGTATCAGCTGCTGTATGCTCCAGAGGAAGTTGTGTAGTTCTCTCCAGTCTGACCACAGTGCTCACTGCTGACACCTCTGTCCGTGTCTGGAACTGCCTAGAGTAGAAGCAAATCCCCATAGCAAACCTCTCCTGCTCTGGACAGTTCCTAACATGGACAGAGGTGTCAGCAGAGAGCACTGTGGTCAGACTGGAAAGAACCTCACAACTTCCTCTGGGGCATACTGGAGCTGCTAAGTACTGGAAGGGTTAAGAACAGAAGTAATTGACAAATCTTTATAACTTTTTGGCACCAGTTCATTTGAAAAAAAAAATGTTGACACTGGAGTATCCCCTTAATGAGTTACCACACTATTTTACACCATATATATATATATATATATATATATATATATATATATATATATATATCACTTCTTAAAGATTACCTAGGTTCCTATAATGCAGTGAGGCAAGTTATTTTTCCTTCATGCACACACACCCTACATGCATACTTACCATATTCATATACTAACATGCAGGCACACATATATTCACACATCCTAACCAAAAAGCAGGTTAATGAAGGTGGCAGACCATCTACCAGCAAATGCCATCACCACGCCATATTACACAGGTGAATGCCGATATCATCCCATATCATCCATATGGCTAATCGGTTGTCAGCCACATATCTCTTATTACGTGCGGAGATGTTTGGCCGTCGGGCACATATCTCCCCATATAATAAGGTATGTGCGGCTGCCAACTGATTACAGCAAAGGGCCACACAAATTATACAAAGATTGTTCGTACTCCCCTCCCTGCCCAATGCTCAAGCCTTGCAAAGTCTCTGTAAGGCTATGTTCACATGGCGGAAATTCTGTGATTCCGCTCAAATTCCATACTGCATAGCTTGCTGCAGAATTGTTGCAGTTTTGCAAAAATTGATCAGAATTTGAGAAGAATTTCGTAGGAATTTATGTGTGCTCAATAAAAGCCCCATTGGCTTTAATTGGATTCCGCCAGGAATTCAGAAAAATTCAAAGACATGATTAAAGGGGTACTCCGGCCCTAGACATCTTATCCCCTATCCAAAGGATTGGGGATAAGATGTCTGATCGCGGGGGTCCCGTTGCTGGGGACCCAGCAATCTCTCATGCAGCACCCACCTGTCATCAGTCTTGCGGAGCAAAGATCACTCCGTGTCTGATGACACGATACAGGGGCCAGAGAATCCTGATGTCACAGCCCCACCCCCTCAACGCAAACCTATGGGGAGCATGGTGGCCGTCACACCCTCTCCCATAGGTTTGCATTGAGGGGACGGGGCATGACGTCACAAGGGGGCGTAGCCATGATGTGAAAATACTCCGGCTCCTGTAGCGTGAGTCATCAGACACGGAGCGTTCTTTGCCTCGTGGGGCTGATGACAGGGGGTGCTGCATGAGAGTTTATCCCCAGTGGCAGACCTCCGCGATCAGACATCTTATCCCCTATCCTTTGCATAGGGAATAAGATGTCTAGGGCCAGAATACCCCTTTAATGTTTTTGCAGAATCCAGAAAGCAGCATTTCCACTGCAGAATTTCCGCCATGTAAATGGGGTAACAAAATCACCATTCAACACAATGGAGGGGTTATTCACTAATTTGATTTCAATGTTTTTTTTTGTCGTGTTTTGGCAGCTGAATTTTGGCGGATGTCATGTGCTGCAAAATTTGCGCCAAAAATAAAAATTGAAACTCGACCGTCACCCCATTTTTCCCTCACAAGAAAAAACTGTAAAAAGGGCATCTCCCTCACAAAATGGGCGTGTTCCAGATAAAGGGGGCGTGTTCCCAACATGTTTACTAAGGTTTACACATAAAAAGCGGTGGATTTGAGCTCTGAAAAATTTAGGACTGTTGCAAATAAAAGCAAAACGTAGGGAAAAATTTGTAAATACTGTGGAAAAAATACCTGTAAGGGAAAAAAAACACACAGAAAACTACATTAACTCTTAGTAAAGCAGGGCCAATGTGTAGTAAATATTGAAAAATTTCCTAGTGAACTTTTTCCAGCAGATTCTGCTAGGAAATTCTGCTGTGTGAACATAGCCTAAAAGAGGACTAATCTACATGATCGGTGCTTGTTTACTATGCAGGGTCAGGTCATGTTATAGGGCCCTTAATGATCAGGGACTGTCAGATATCAATGTATAACAGAATTAAAGGGGTACTCCACTGGCCAGCGTTCAGAATATTTAGTTCCAAGCGCTTTGTGTGCGCTGTGATGGTTGGCCCACCCCCTCATGACATCACACCCCGCCCCTCGATGCAGATCTATGGGAGGGAGCATGGCCGAAACCCCCCTCCTCCCGTAGATTTGCAGTGAGGGAGCAGAGTGTGAGAGGGCGTGGCTGACCCCCGCAGGACGCACACAGCGCTCGGAACTAAATGTCACGAATGCTGGCCAGTGGCGTACCCCTTTAAATTCAATGGGATTGACAGCAGAATCCTGAACAATCTCTGAAAAAGTTTCTCAACATTTTCTTGACGATTTTACTCGTGTTGTGTATTTTTTCTGTAAAAAGTGTTGGATATAATCTGTTCCATCATTCACGCATGATTCTTTTTTACTTTTCAGATGGCCAGTGGTATTCTATCAATTGCTGCTATACCTTGCCTTTCGTCTGCACCTTCTAACAGCAACCGCATCTAATTCTGGTTACATATACATTGCCACCACTTCTCGCTCTGAAGCTTCTGTTGAAAGTCTAAAAAGTATCACATGAGCCATTGTTTTTTATTTTAGTGATTCTTCTCATATCTATTCTCTGACTTTTCATACTGCACCGTGTTTTTAAGCAGATCATATTCAAAAATCCAATAAAAAATAAGGCATTTTCAAAATATTGTTACAGTTTAATTATAATTATTTTTTTTTATGTGGTCGGGGTTTGTTTGTTTTTTTGCCCATATCATGCACACTCACTATCACTGGTCCTGCAGCGTCATTTGTTTTATTCCAGCACAGCTGCATCCATTTGTCTCATTACTTTAATTTGGTCATGTGATCACAATCCTGACTTTACAATTCTTCCAATAACTAAAGGTTCCAATGAAATGTCACTCTGACTTCCTGTGGACATATTCTTCCTACTAGTTCTTCCTACTTCCTTCTAGACCCCTACGCACCCCATCCATCTGCTATCTCTATTTGATCAGGGTATTTAGTAGTGATGCACCTCCCCTGAGGCTGTGTTCATGCATTGCGTTTCTTTCTGTGTTTATTTTTTTCTGTTTTTGCTGTGATCTTTCCAAAATCATGCCAAAAATGAAGATTGTACTGAAATTGTGCAAAATATGCAGGTGAAATTAAACCATTAAATAGTTTAACTTCACCTGCATATTTGACACAGCTGAAATCCCATAAGTGTACTGCATTTTTATTTGCATCAACACAGCGTTTACACTACATGTGACCCGACCCTTAAGTTTTCAGCTTACTTCAAGTAACACTGTGAAGATGGGCTTTGTATGGGAACCGATTCAATGTACACCAACTGAAAATACCCAACAGTCGCTAGGGAGGAGATTAGGTGGTTGGGGGGGGGGGGGTGGCAGAGCTGTTATTGTGGGTGGGTGAGACCTACATACACATTGCATTTGTCCGATTTTTGTGCTTTACTGCTTTGTTATGTTACGTTATGCGTGGTTGGCTCTTTATGCAATACAAAGTTAGTTTCAAGTTAGCTTTGTGTCAGTTTTATTAATCACTCAGAGACATTCCCAAAAGTACCCCACATCCATAACCTGGATGCTCTGTTGTGGGGAGCCACTGCTACAGATATGTACCCCAGCTCCCAGATAGCAGGGGCTCAGGATTGGCCCGCCAAGTGTAAAGAGGTAACAAGTGTAAGGGATGACAGCGATATAGGTGGACATTCCCAAAACCCTGTTACACTTATATAGTGTAGCATAGGCTATTATGAGAGAACAATTATCAGAGCACAAAGTTCCTCTTGAGTGCCACTTCTATTTTGTAGTCCATTTGGATCCTTTAGATTGTACTGTTCTAAACAGGGGATTGTACTGTTCTAAACAGGGACTATTGTCTATTTTGACAATTTCACTACGGCAACATTAACCTTAAGAGGGGACACCACTTCTTGGACTCTTCGGTATACAGGGGGTATACCGTATTGAATCTCCTACTGAAGATTTGGGCTTTTCAGGGTTTTTCTACTCCTTTTTAATGAGTTCTGTCAAGCCACCATCTACACTGAAGGTCATAGACCCTCTGGAGGTAGAAAGAGCCACCTCAATAAGCTGGCCCTTGGTCCAACAAAGAAGCGGTGATCCAGCACTTCATAAGAACTTGCAGCTTTATTGGAATTTGTAGCAAAACACACAGGTAAAAACATTCACACCAGCATCATACGCGTTTCAAGCACATTCGCGCTCTTTATCGGTGACATCATGACTCTCTCAGGTGGGGAATTAATATGACCCAAGGTGGGTGGTAACCAATGAGGAATGTTTGTATACTTCCACCTTTGGAATCCCTATTACCTGAGAGACCATCATGTTTACAAAGGAGGTTGTGTAATACAATAAAAAAAAACTCTGCAAAAAGTTTTAAAACACATATTATTCACAAAATGCATGCTTTGGATATTTATATTAATTCTAGCAATACTTATTGCACTATTAAATAAGATACAACATGGAATAAGGAATTTTCAATAATGAAACATCAGTTCTCGTCGGACATTCATGCTAAAAAGGCGCACCAGTGTCCAGAGTGAACGGCCAATATGCTTCCCTGTCAGCCAACTTTCTTCTTATGCGACCTTTATGCACACCCACATGTAGGTGCTCAATTCCATATATTTTAGGTCTAGAAGTGTTTCCACCATGAACCGTCTGAAAATGCTGAGACGTCGCCGATATGGTATCAGCACTCCTGGCACTGGCATCATTAATGTGCTCAAGGGCACAAATTTTTACCTTTCAAGTGGTATAACCAACATTACAAAGCAATATGTGCACTCAATGATATATACCACGTTGTTATGATTACAATTCATGTACTCTTTAATTCTTTAATGTAATATTTTCTTGAGCCCTCAGCATTTTCAAACTCCCGGGTGGATTTTACAAAGTTGCACATGCGACAAATCTTGTGCTCACACTTGAAAAACCCTTTTGCGCCATCCAATTCGCAGAGCCTACTTGTGATGTACTAATTACACTTTGGGATAGATGATTGCCTAGTGTGAGGGCCTTTTTAGAGACATCATGGCATCCATTCTGCAAAAATCCTAGACAGGATTTTGTCCTGCCCAAGGAAATGCAAGGGTTTTAAGTGCTAAATTTTTTATCTGCTTGAAATGTGGAGAGTACGTTAACGCTAGGGTAGGTTTTTCTGTGAACTTTTTTGTTCCCATTGGAGGATGAATGAGATCGCTTCCTCATACCACCCTTTTGGCTCTTGCTAGAATATTTGAGGAATAACCCCTCTCTTTTAATCTTTGAGTAAAATTTTCAGCTTCAGTAGTATACACCATTGGATCCAAGCAATTTTGCTTCAACCTTGTAAGCTCACCAACTGGGATTGCACGCACCGTGTGAGGAGGGTGATTACTATTAGCTCTTAATACAGTATTCCCAGAAATAGGTTTTCGATATGTGGCTACTGGAATAATCTCTCCATGTTCCCCTTTTAATTCCATTGTCAAGTTTGCAAGCGATGGGGAGTGTCTTGCCCCCATCGAAACACCACTAGTTTGTATATAGTACCTTTTATCAAAGATGAAATAATTTCGTAACATGAGAAACCACACCGTCATTTTGATGAATTCACACAACTCTATCGAATAGTGACTGTAGTGGGCGAGAAGGAAATCTAGGGCATGTATGGTTGTCTGCCATGGAATGCACATATATAAAGACATGCATGTCCCAGACCCCATCTCCTTGTCTCAAATGCTCTCAAAATGTCACTATAATCCTTCAAATACCCTGGTGCTCTTTGAACAAGGGGCTGTAAAAGATGATCTACCCACATAGATTAATGCTCCAGTAAAGAACCACCACTTGAGACAATGGGTCTCATTGGCGGGGGGATTAATTCCTTAATATGTTTTGAGTAAAGCATATAGCACTGGAATAATAGTTTCCTCTACAAAAAGAAAATCTGTATCCCTTTCGGAAATGACACCCAACGCTAAACCTTCTTTTAATAAGTTAGCTAATTCTAGCTGAAATTTCTGAGTCTGGTAAGGCATAGACAGTGGTATCAGAGAGCATTTCACAGATTTGTGAATCACGGCCTTAAAGGGGAACTCTGCCCCTAGAAATGGGGGTCCTGCAGCAGGGACCCCCGTGTTCTCAGTAGCGGCACCCCGCCGTCACCACAGCACAGAGGGAAAACCCCTCCTGACATCACGCCCCCTTAATGTAAGTCTATGGGAGGGGGTATGATGGCCACCATGCCCACTCCCATAGACTTGTATTGAGGTTGGCAGGACTTGATGGCACGAGGGGCCGGAGTCGTGATGTCACGGTGCTCTGGCCCCTGTATCGCCCCGTCATCACGCACAGAGATTTTCCTCTGTGCTGTGATGACAGCGGGGTGCCGCTACTGAGAACGCGGGGGTCCCCAGCGGCGGGACCTCCGTCATCAGACCTCTTATCCTCTATCCTTTGGATAGGGGATAAGATGTCTAGGGGCGGAGTACCCCTTTAAGCAATTTGGAAATGTTATCCTTAGGGAACAGAAACTTCCTAGGCCCACCTCATCAACTATTATGGGGTTCTCCTCCATAGGCACAGATGGAGACAAATGTTCATATCTGAACCTTTTCTTGGGCTTAAGCAATAGAGCTTATTTTAACTCTTCAATGGAGCCCTCTACATATTTCTTTACCCACACAAAGCGCACAAAGAGCAGCATGATGGACACATGTTTAGTTCATATCTGTCAGGCAGGATGTTACAAGATGTGCAAGCCAAATGCTTCCTCTTGGAGATGGCTTCTACCCCCTGAATCCATAGAGGACATCCTGTAACATAATGGATATAACTCAATATAAATATAAGATATATTTGCATATACCAGTAATATATTTTAGAGAAAATTATCCTTTTTTACCTAAGCACAGGGTGGGAAAAAAATTTACCTTTTTTAACACAAAATAGCAGTTTAGGCATTTCTCAATACCAGTACCAGTAGCAGGCTCAAAGAGACCTGTTTGCATATGAGCTAGCTTTAAATAGGGGAAAAATTGGAGCCAAAAATAGATCAGGCCCCAAAAACACATAGGTTAAACAGGCACCTTATTAAGTATAATGAAGCTTATAGTTTCACAGATTATTAAGGAGAGAGAAGGAATCACTTCACATCTCCTGACAAGTATAAAATGCTACAAGCTTTAGATAGGATATAATCTTCGCCTACCAGACCTACTTATACTGGAGGGGGGGAAGGGGGTTTATTTTTGTTATTTACCTCTTGAGGACAAAGGGCGTACCTGTACACCCTTGTCCCGCTCCCCTTCTATGACGCGCACTGAGGAGCTGAGCGCAGGTCATAGCGGGGTGGTCCTGGCAGCTATTTGCCACAGTGACCGTGGCTATTGCCGGGCATCACTGATCACAGTGATGCCTGGCATTAACCCCTCAACTGTGATCACGGCGTCTAAAATGTTTTTAAAAAAACACTTCCCGGCTGCTCAGCGGTGCTGATTCGGACCATCCTAATAAAAGTTTGAATTACTCCCCTTTTCCAATAAAAAAAAACACAAATATGTTAACAAAAATAAACATATATGGTATCACCATGTGCGTAAATATCCAAACTATAAAATGTAATGTTACTTTAGCCACACGGTCACTGGCGTACACATAAAAAAAAAGTCCAGAATTGCATATTTTTGGTCACTTAGTATACCCTAAAAAAATTTATAAAAAGTGATCAAGAAGTCTCATCAAAACAAAAATGGTAGAGATAAAAAAAACTACAGATCACGGCGTCAAAAAATTTGCTTTCATACATCCCGTATATTGAAATATAAAAAAGTTATAGGGTAGGAAGAGGACACATGCTAATTTTCATACAAAAAGTTATGATTTTTTAAAAGAAGTAAAACAAAATCAAACCTGTATAAGTTTGGTATCATTTTAATCGTATGGGCCTACCGAATAAAAATATATGGTGTCATTTTTAAAGTGCACTGCATGGAATTAAAAGCCTCCAAAAGTTACACATTTTTAGTTTTGCCATAGATGTTGTGGTAAAATGATTGATGTCATTATAAAGTAAATTTGGAAGCACAAAAAACAAGCGCTCACATGGGTCTATAGGTGTAAAATTGAAAGCGTTATGATTTTAAGAAGGGGAGGAGGAAAAAAATCGAAGTGCAAAAATTAAAAATGGCCCGGTCCTCTAGGGACTAAGCATTCCATTATGTCCTGTACAGCTCACAGGGGAAGGAATACCCCAGCATTGTGTTGCTGAAGGATGTTAGTGAATAGATACGTTTTATATTATAGCGTACTAGCTCAGCCATTAGAGCTTATTTCAGCATCATAGAAAACTACTGAGGTAAGTTGTTTACTGTTATTTGACCACTAGATGTCCTCATTGTTCAAGTGTTGCCCTCATAGTCGCACAGTTTCAGAAATGTATTTTAGGGCTGGTTCACATCACGTTTTCTCCCATACGGGAGCGCAAAAAATGGATGGAGCCTTTTTTATTAAAATTTCGTAGGGTACCATTAAAGAAGAAAAAAAAGGTACAGTAGAGATGGAAAAAATTGTATTTAACAAAATATATATTTTTTTATAATGATATCTTTATTAATTTTTAAACAGGGATCAATTTATGTTAGCGGGCAGGGAACAAAAAATTTAGCCTACAATAATAAAAATGTGGAAAAGGGCCATTTAAATGTAAAAATGATATATTTTCTAAAATGTTATTTGTTAAACTTTTTATTAGTAATGTATTTTCACAATGTGTTTAATAAAGTGTGCGTGTTTTTTTTTTCTTTCACATTTTTTAAAATATATTTTTCATATTTTTTTTGTTAGTACTGCTACTACCAGCATAGAACAGACTGTTCCATGCTGGGAGTAGTAGTATCTGTACTAATAGACAGAAGTGACACCCGCTGTGATCCTCTGGTATAAGCTATGGAAGCAGGCGGCCGGCCGCAATTCTCCCCTCCACTGCCCAGCACTATACTCTGCTGTGATGTGAAGTTCACACTTCACAGATTCATATTTCCCGATGTAGTATCTGTACTAATAGACAGATGGCCAGGGTGTCATTTCTGACACCCGTTACGATCTGTCTATTAATGCAGGTACTACAGTTCCCAGCATAGGGCAGAGTGTGCTCCATGTTGGGAGTAGTAGTACCTGCAGTTAAGGTCAGATCACAGCGGGTGTCACTCTGCTGTGATGTGAAGTTATCTTCACATAACAGATTCGTGTATATGCCACTGAGAGCTGTGATTGGCCGACACCATCTGGCCAATCACAGCTCTCAGCGGCATATATACGAATCTGTGATGTGAAGATAACTTCACATTACAGCGGAGTCACACCCGCTGTGATCTGACCTTAACTGCAGGTACTACTACTCCCAACATGGAGCACACTCTGCCCTATGCTGGGAACTGTAGTACCTGCATTAATAGACAAATGACACCCTGGCCATCTGTCTATTAGTACAGATACTACAACTCCAAGCATGAAGGAGAGTGTGCTCCATGTTGGGAGCAGTAGTAACTGCAGTAAGGGACAGATCACAGCAAGTGTCACTCCTGACATCTGTTGCGATCATCCTGATGTGAATTTCGGAACTCAGCCGTACTCAGGGCTACAGAGCAGGGAGAACAGTTGACACTGAGCAGTAGATATACGTCATATATCTACTGCCCAGTAAGAACTTACAGTGAGCCTGCAATGTGTATACAGTTAACACAATGCTGGCTTACTTAACCCCTTGCTGAGCTGTGCTCCATGCACCAGCCCAGCAGAGAGAGAGTTAACTTACATTGCTGGACAGTGTAGGTTAACCCTTTGGGCGGTATACAGAATACACAGCTATTTGTAGATAGCTGTATATAATGTATACAGAAGATGAAGAAGTTCCCATACCTCCCTCCAGTCCCGGCTGGGTCAGTGTAGCTCTGCCCCCTAGTGATGACATCTTAAGGGGCGGAGCTACAGACGGGAGCCAGGCTGGTAAGTCTGAGCCTCTGTTCACATTGTCCGTTTTGTATAATGTGAACGGACCCTTCTGCCAGTGTCTTCCCGGACAGGGAGATTCCAGCTGTTGCTAAACTACAACTCCCAGCATGACCAGAAAGTTTTGCAACAATTGGAGGCTCCCTGTTTGGGAAGACATTGCATTATGGGCGCTCTCCCCAGCGGAGAGCGGCAAAAATGTACTAACCAATTTTTTGTGTTTTGTTTTCTTCTCGTTTTTTTCCCTTCTTGTTTTTTTTCTTTTCGTAAAAATACGGGGAACCCTATGCATTTTTTATTTTTTTTCATAAATATATAAATGCATTTTTTAAAAATGCTTAGGGTTCCCCGTATTTTTATTCTCAGATGGATACCAACCAAGCAGCAACAGCCTGATGTAACCAGGGTGGCGAGGAACATTGTTACTGGCCCTCCCCAGCCAAAATAACGCCAGCCTGTTACCACCTAGACAAAGGAGCTCCATTTTTGACACTCCGGGCCTGTTGTTACCGGCTCTTCCTGGCACCCCTGTGGCGGTGGTACCGGGGTAACAATTGGGGGGTAGCGCTAGCTGTTTTTGGGGCTAACGTTAAGTCCCAGCTTAGTAATGGATTCCGTCAATAAGACGGCTTCAACTACTATTTAAAAAAAAACATAACACATTGGAAAAAGAACATTTATTTAAAAAAACACTCCCCCACAACCCACGTTAGCCAATTTTCTTAAAATAAAAAAATCTAATTCCTGCATATTAAGAAATATTTCTTAATATGCAGGCAAGGGGTGAGGGTGGCTCCCACTCCATCCTGTCTCTTGACGCTCAAAAAGGGTGGAGTGGGGCTTTCTCTTTAAAATAATAGAACATATGAATCTTGGAGAAGGCTTCTTACAGGGGCTCAGGGCCCTATATAGATCCCCCAAAGCCAAACTTAATATTAATAATATTATTTCCCGGGAGGTAGTGACGCTGCAGAGAGGAACTAGGCAGGGATGCCCCCTATCACCGCTCCTCTTCTCCCTCTTCATTGAACCACTCGCGCAGTTGATTAGATCTTCCAGCTTGTTTGATGGGTTTGGTGTCGAGGAGGAGAAAATACTGCTTTATGCAGACGATGTTGTATTGTTTGTCACAGTTCCAGGAAGAAAGCTTGTTAGCATTATTGACTTGATAAAGGATTTTGGTAAATATTCTGGCTTTCAGATAAACTGGAATAAATCAGGATTATTAATGTTGTCAGGTGATAGCCAGGGCTGCCAGGGAGTGATACATGTTTTGCAGGAAAACGAGGCCCTGGAATACCTAGGAATTAAGATTTCGAGAAATATAGAAGAGTTTGCCCAGTTGAATATTACCCCATTGAGACAGAAAGTAAGAAACAAAATTCAAATATGGAAAAAGCTGCGTATGAATATGGCTGAAAGAATTACGCTGATAAAGACAATTATTTTCCCTATGGTTTTGCATGTGATTAGAGCAGCACCAGTTTGGTTAGGGGAACACCATTTTAATAAAATACAGAGTGAGATTAATGATTTTTTATGGGATGGGAAACAAACACGGATGAAACACACATTTCTGAGTCCTCCCTTGAGTAGTGGTGGTTTGGGTATACCAAATATGCAACTGTATTATATAGCGGCACAAATTGAATACATGATAAAGGAAGATGATGTTTTAAAAGTTTTTTTTTCTAAATTAGGTATTAGGGGGGATAGCACTTTGGAATTAATTGAAGGGGGAAGATGTATGCACAGGGGAAAAATCCCCACTTGTAATATGTTTAATAAAGTATGGAGATTCACGAGACGTTTATTAGGGATTAAGGGTAGTATGCACTACACACTAATGTGGGGTAATGGAAATTTTCCAGAAATTATGAAATTAAAGGAATATGTTAACTGGGAAAGAAATGGGGTTATTAGAGTTAAAGATTTTGTGATAGAAAGCACACTAAAAGAGTGGAAAACATTTAATAGGGAATTTAGTATTAGGCAGAGCGAATACTTTTCATACCTACAAATCAAAAGCGCTTTTGAGAAGGAGAAGAACAACCCTAGATGGGCAATAAATAGACATTAGTTATTTGACTATATGTTTGGGCTTCGGTCCTCCTCGACAAAGGTATTAGTTAACTTATATAAGGGCCTAGTTAGATTTTCCGTTGAAAAATTTCCTCCAAAAGAGTAGGGATAAATGGAAGCAAGTAGTAGGTCAGATTGATGGGGAAGAATGGAGGGAAGTATTCATAAATATTTCCCAATCATCTCTCAATATGAACCATAAAACCTCTATGATAAAGCTGATACATAGGATCCCATATACGCCGGGGTTCTTGTATAAGATAGGAAAAAGACTTGACTCTAAATGCCCGAAATGTAATATGGAAGGTGCGGATTTGTCACATATGGTGTGGAGCTGCCCAAAACTGCTTTCCTTTTGGACAGGGGTATACAATATGGTAGAAACGAAATTGGGTACTAAGATAAGCTTTGATATTAAAATGGCCATTCTAGGGATAGGACTTAGGATGCAGTGCAAGAACAGTGTTCTAATAAAGGCTTTCGGATTAGCTAGAATAATTATTCTTAGGAGATGGTTTGCTCCCCAGGGCCCATGTTGGGTTGAGTGGCAGAGGGAAGTTGTCACGATTCGGCTGGCAGGTGGTGGATCCTCTGTGCCAGAGAGGGATTGGCGTGGACCGTGCTGGTGGACCGGTTCTAAGTTGCTACTGGTATTTACCAGAGCCCGCCGCAAAGCGGGATGGTCTTGCAGCGGCGGTAGCAACCAGGTCGTATCCACCAGCAACGGCTCAACCTATCTGACTGCTGAAGATAGGCGCGGTACAAGGGAGTAGACAAGAGCAAGGTCGGACGTAGCAGAAGGTCGGGGCAGGCAGCAAGGATCGTAGTCAGGGGCAACGGCAGGAGGTCTGGAACACAGGCTAGGAACACACAAGGAAACGCTTTCACTGGCACGATGGCAACAAGATCCGGCGAGGGAGTGCAGGGGAAGTGAGGTATAAATAGGGAGTGCACAGGTGAACACACTAATTAGGCTAACTGCGCCAATCAGTGGCGCAGTGGCCCTTTAAATTGCAGAGACCCGGCGCGCGCGCGCCCTAGGGAGCGGGGCCGCGCGCGCCGGGACAAGACCGACGGAGAGCGAGTCAGGTACGGGAGCCGGGATGCGCATCGCGAGCGGGCGCCTCCCGCATCGCGAATCGCATCCCGGCTGGGAGAGGTATCGCAGCGCACCCGGTCAGCGGGTCTGACCGGGGCGCTGCAATTGCGAGGATGTAGCGAGCGCTCCGGGGAGGAGCGGGGACCCGGAGCGCTCGGCGTAACAGAAGTCCAACAAATGAGAAGATTTGAAGCTATTTACTATCAGGGAAAAAAGATAGGTCAAAAAGTTGAAAACGAGTGGAAGAAATGGGATGAGGCATCCTAGCTGGTAGTGGGTGGGGGGATAGGGGTGTGGGTGGGATTATTTATATTGTGTAAAGCGAATTTTGAAATGCATTATTGTAATTTTGTAATTGGAAATAAAATGTAAAAACTTAAAAAAAAAAAAAAAAATCTAATTAATCGCTGTAATCCACCGAATCCGCCATAATCCTCTGCATACATGGATCTGAAATGAGAAGAAAAAAAACCACAAAAAATTGGTTAGTATATTTTTGGCGCTCTCCGCTCCAATTGTTGCAAAACTACAGCTCCCAGCATGTCCAGACAGTTGTTTGGCTGTCCGGAAAGACACTGGCAAAAGGGTCTGTTCACATTATCCAAAACGTACAATGTGAACAGAGCCTCACACCCTTACCAGCCTGGCTCCCTAATGACATCATCACTAGGGGCGGGGCTACACAGACCCGGCAGGAACAGGGAGCGAGGGAGGTAAGTGGACATCGTGTTCTGTACACAGTATATACAGCTATCTATAGATAGCTGTATATACTATAGAAACAGTAGTATCCAGCTCACCCCTGCACTGGTGCTCGGACTGGACTAGGACTCGTCCACATAGCATATGAAAGAAAGAGAATGTCCAGCGCCAACTGGTGGATATGGAACTTCTTTATTTAGTTGCTATGGGAAACAACAAGGACTCAAGTAACGTGACGCGTTTTTGGCCCACAGGGCCTTAGTCATATCAATGTTACATGTGTTAGGATCATTTATATATGCAGTGTAGGAGCGACATGGATGGGGTGTGTCCAAAACACGTCACTGAAATACCTGTGCACATAATTACAAATGCTCATTAAAACCGACATGTGTCAGAAAATCAATAACAGAAACATCATAATAAAAAATACCATATAGAAAAAAGGGGAAGGATTTTTTGGGACTTTTGCTGGTGAGAAAAAACCTCAGTGGAATCCTAAACTAACAGGAACATAACCAGATGTTGTTAGCAAGAAGAGATGGAACCTTAGAAGACAAGCCAAGAGCCAATAACTATGGAACTACAGGAACTAGTTAGATAAAACATTCTACGTGATCCTTAAATGCAAAGGACAAAACAAGCACATATTCTTGGCACATCACCCAAAGGAGGTATCCATGGCAGCTTAACCTAAACTGCCAGGCCTTATATTTAGTGGTCGTAGGCCGCCATGTCAATTCAACAGAGATATTAAATAGGAGAAAGGAGCCGCAGCCACAGGGGAGTAGGACCACTTGGTGAGCCAGTGGATGGGACACTGACCACTCAAAGAAATTTGCCACTGATATTGGAATGATGAGTAACAGGCTCTATGTTTTATGAGGTGAGACAGCCCATTAGTTCATCAATAGGGACCCAGAGGCCAGTCCCCACTGACCCTACAGTAATGGCTTGTCTTAGGGGCTTACTGGGTTAGCAGGAACAATTTCTGATTTAGGGCCCTATTAGATGGGCTGATGTCTAGCCAGCGTATTATAAGGCTTAACTATCAGGCAATTGCTTGGGCAACCATTTGCTGCAGTCATTTGTTGGCAAGACACTCCTATGAACAGGTCAGAATGAAACAATCAGCTGATGAACAAGTTTTTGCTAGTTCCTTGACTAATTGCTGGCCCTATAACACAGGGCCATTTCAACCTGTTCAGCCAAAACTCTTCCCATCTAATAAGGCCCTTATTTCTATGCTTATCAAACCAAACTTGGAATAGACAGGTTATCCTCTGAGACTCATATAGACTGCCCAAGGACACACCATACGATTTATGCCCAAGGACACACCATACGATTTATGCCCAAGGACACACCATACAATTTATGCCCAAGGACACACCATACAATTTATGCCCAAGGACACACCATACAATTTATGCCCAAGGACACACCATACAATTTATGCCCAAGGACACACCATACGATTTATGCCCAAGGACACACCATACGATTTATGCCCAAGGACACACCATACCATTTATGCCCAAGGACACACCATACAATTTATGCCCAAGGACACACCATACAATTTATGCCCAAGGACACACCATACAATTTATGCCCAAGGACACACCATATGATTTATGCCCAAGGACACACCATACGATTTATGCCCAAGGACACACCATACGATTTATGCCCAAGGACACACCATACGATTTATGCCCAAGGACACACCATACGATTTATGCCCAAGGACACACCATACAATTTACACCCAAGGACACACCATACAATTTATGCCCAAGGACACACCATACGATTTATGCCAAAAGACACACCATACAATTTATGCTTTTAAATGGTAGCAAATGTTTCTTTTAAGCATTGGAAGATTTCCCTACATGTTTTATACTCACATTCTTTATTATTAAGGTTATAGATAAACAGTTTATATACTTTTTGACAATATGGCTCTTTTTCTTTGTCATGTGTCATTACATTAGTTTTAGTAAACTGTTGTTCTTACACAAATTTTAGTCAGTTGTATTACATATTTTATCTCTCTTGGTCCTATGGTAATCTTTACTTATCTGATCGAAACATAAAAACTTACATAAGTTCCTTCAAGTAGTGTCTCCATGGTTTTACATAACAAATCTGTTATGTAATTCTGTTACTTCTGCTGACTTTACCAGGTTAGTTGCATTTGCATTATATGAAAATGTGCCAGATAATTTTTTAGTGCTGTTTTGTTATATGGGTGCTACAATGGGCAGTTTATGTAGAGAAAAGTAGTGAGGCCACCACTTTGTTGAGATCACAAGGACAATAGCGTATTGCTGCTCCACAAGGCACAATTCAGTCATTTCCAGGGGTGTATGGGGGATGCTCAGCAGTGGATTCCTTGACAGGGCCATGCAAGGGCTATTCCTGGCAGTATGAGGGGTACTGTAACTTTCTCTTGGACTGCCAATACAAACATGAATATACAGGGTGCAACAATGCCCATAGCGTGCCAAGATGTCCAGTCCAGTTTTATTAATTCATTAGGATAGTCGTGCAGATGTTTGAAGGTACTGGGATTAAACTATAATTTTATGTCAGGAAGTTAACATGTTTTTATTAATGTTCCCTGTGCATTACTTTTTGATTGGAGAGGGAATAAGTGTCATAGCACAGGGGGTCCGACCACTGGAACCCCCTGTGATCTCCACCCCGGTGCTCCGGCTCTCTGCATGAATGACGTGTCGCCCACAGCATGAAGTTGTGGCCCCCTCCATGTATCTCTATGGGAGAACCGGAGATACACGAACAGTGGCAGGACCCCCCCCCCCCCCCCAATGGATGTTATGCAGGTCAGACAGACTGGTTTGTGATGGGGCATATTTTTTACCAGAGACTATGTTAATTTGGACAGGTGACCTGGAATTTTGTTAAAGAAAATCTGTCAGAATCCCAGGGTCTCTTGCACTGGCCCTAGTTCTGGCATTTTTTTCCCCAGCATAATGCTGCATAGAGCTAAAAAAAAACTTTGAAGGCAATGCACTATGACTAAATACTAGCAGTTTCCTATCATGCATGCTGTACCCATGCCCAGAGAGAATCTCTGTACTTCAGCTGTCAGTCAAGCCTGACTGCGCAGGACGAGGGTTCAGCGAGTGTGACTGAAAGAGGCAAAATCCCCTCCCCATGTGATTGGATACCAGTCACGTTGTACACCTCTCAAAGTTCTTCTTTAGCTTCAAGGGGTTGAATGGAGTAAAAAAAAATACTGCAGGCCCCTTTTTTTCTAGGCTCAAATCCAAAACAATGTACAACAAAGTTAACCCAACAAACAGATCCCATTCAAGTCAAGGGGACCTTTCAGGAACCTTTGGTTTCTGTTTTGCAATAGAACATCCATGTCTGTTGTTTGTGACTGGAATAGACTATGCGATGGAGCTCCCTAATGGAGCACCAATGCAGAAGTGACCCTATAATTGGGTTTTACTATGTGCCTAAATAGCTGAAGAAGAATCTGCTTAAAAATAAATAAAAACTGAAAAATTGTGACCGTGTATGTATTCATACCTCCATAGCTATATCATTCTAAATTGAAGGGGTTATCCAGGAAAAAAAAATGTTTTATATATCAACTGGCTCCAGAAAGTTAAACAGATTTGTAAATTACTTCTATTAAAAAATCTTAATCCTTTCAGTACTTATGAGCTTCTGAAGTTAAGGTTGTTCTTTTCTGTCTAAGTGCTTTCTGATGACACATGTCTCGGGAACCGCCCAGTTTAGAAGAAAATCCCCATAGCAAACCTCTTCTAAACTGGGCAGTTCCCGAGACACGTGTCATCAGAGAGCACTTAGACAGAAAAGAACAACCTTAACTTCAGAAGCTCATAAGTACTGAAAGGAATAAGATTTTAATAGAAGTCATTTACAAATCTGTTTAACTTTCTGGAGCCAGTTGATATATAAAAAAATAGTTTTTTCCTGGATAACCCCTTTAAGGTCTCGTCTAACAAATTCACTTGAGAAGTCACAAAATGAGTAAAATCCTGCCTATTTGTGTGCAGCTAAAGAGTAACATGATCTGTTATAGCACCGCTAAGTAAAGCAATATAAAAAGCAAGCTGATATCCAAACACTTTCAGAGGCAAAGTTATGGAGAAGTAAAGATTGAGCCTAGATTAAAAAAATATCCTAAACTTTGAACATCCCACAGAGCACCATTATATTCATTTTAACAAAATGGAAACAATATAGAGTCCAGTAAAACTCATAGAGCGGGGGTGGAGGGCAACAATCAGAGGGGGGAAGAAGGGTATCAATCCCAGAGGTAAGGAAAGCATCAATCAGAGGGGTAAGGAGGGTATCAATCAAAGATTGCACAAAGCGTTAGTCATGGCAGAACCAGTCCTCCTATGTCATTTTCTTCTTTCTGTTAACATTCACAATGTTACCGAGTGCATTGGTCCATGTCAGATTTTTGCTGAGCCTGATTGTAGGTCATGAATCTATGTAAGGCTGGGTCTACACTGCACTACTGATTGATTTTTTAACTATTCAATATCAGCTGCAGGCCACAAGATTGCATACAACTTAGTGTATTGGTTTGGACCGCCATAGCTCAACATTTGCTGGATATATGAAATTCCTGTTAATACCGTTCCTGGCTAAGGTGAGTCGCCACTGCAGAGCAAACCGCATCCACTGTAAAAAAATTCATTTTTTGACTAACCCTTTATACTTGGATGGAGGTTTACCTTCTAGCAAGATGACCCAAAATATATAGCTAGAGCTAGATTGGAGCGGTGTAAGGGCAAACATTTAAATGTGTTGACATGGCCAAGTCAAAGCCTAGATTTCAACACATTCCATCTAATATGGAGTCATTTTGCTGGAAGTATGGCCAAAAATTCTAGTGTTTAAATGTGCTAAGCTAATAGAGTCATATCTATAAAAAAAAAAAAAAAAACTGCATTGTATTGCAAAAGAAGAAGGTGGATACTTTTGCACACTAAGATAATTTTTTTGTGTTTATTTTTGTTTGTGCAAGGGTATGAATACTTTTTTAAGGCAATGCATACCACAAAAAAGGGGTCAGATCACAAAAACAATAAAATGAAAAGTGATCAAAAGTGGCAAAAAAAAATAAAAAAGTTTAGTAAAGAAGTAAAACGTAACAAATACTATACAAATTTAATATTGTTAAAATCATACTGACCTAAAGAATAAAAGAAACATGTCAATTCTTGCTGCACAGTGAACAGCGTAAGGCTGGGTCCACACTACGTTTTGTCCCATACGGGAGCGCATACGGCAGGAGGGAGCTAAAACCTCGCGCTCCCGTATGTGACCGTATGCGCTCCCGTATGTCATTCACTTCAATGAGCCGACCGGAGTGAAACGTTCGGTCCGGTCGGCTCATTTTTGCGCCGTATGCGCTTTTACAACCGGACCTAAAACCGTGGTCAACCACGGTTTTAGGTCCGGTTGTAAAAGCGCATACGGCGCAAAAATGAGCCGACCGGAACGAACGTTTCACTCCGGTCGGCTCATTGAAGTGAATGACATACGGGAGCGCATACGGTCACATACGGGAGCGCGAGGTTTTAGCTCCCTCCTGCCGTATGCGCTCCCGTATGGGACAAAACGTAGTGTGGACCCAGCCTAACAAATTCATCCCTGCAAATTCATTTATTTTTTATTTTGCAGTATTTCATATGGCAAAGTAAAGGGTGTCATTACAAAGTCAAACTGGCCCTACAAAAAATAAGCCATCTGTAGATAAAAACAAAAATGAGAAACACAAAAAAGACTATTGCCCAAAATGGGTTAAAAATATAATTTATATGACTTATTTTTGCGTTCTTACTTTTAAATTAGTTTAAAATTTTTTCTTCACTAGAATCTTCTGACCGTTGCACTTAGGTAATCAGTTAGGTTGGTTTTATCTGGTTTTGCACCATTTCTTATCAGCTTCATCGGCTATTGCACCTGAACTGTCAAGTTCCTAAAATACAATTATAAAAGAGAAAACCATAAAACAGCAAAACATAACTATTGAAGACTCCCAGAAGTGTGAGAATACACCTAGCAGACATGCTGAGCCTTCTACTGCTGCTCTTAGTTGGAGCCACTTTTGCTCAAGAATCCGGTGAGTTACTAAAACTATATAACATTATCACTGATGCTGATTAGTGTTGCTCACGAATATTCGCAATGCGAATTTTATTCGCGAATATCACATATTCGCGAATATTCGCGAATATAGCACTTCAGGGGTTTTTTTTGTATTTTTTTTTATTACAGTAAACATCACAGTGATCATCCCTCTCTGCTTCCAGCTTGTGTGGTGTAAAGAAGGCTCTAATACTACTGTGTGAGACTGGCGTGCGAATTTTCACATATGCGAAAATTTACATATGCTAATTCGTTTTATGCTAATTTTTGTCTATACTCATTTTCGCATAAGCCAATTTTCGCATACGCGAATATTACGAATATGCGAATTTAGCGAATATATGACGAATATTCGTCCATATATTCGCGAATATTCGCGAATTCGAATATGGCCTATGCTAATGCTGATACAATTGTTATACAGATCAATTCTGTAAGCTAGTATTATACCCCCCAAATAACAAAACACTATAGATATTGATCAAAAGTAGTAAATCAATCTTTATTAGAAAAATGTATATACAACAATATAAAAACTTAAAACAAATGGCACAATAAGCAATCAATATAGTAGACACACACTATAGAAGGCTAAAGGAATAATAGTTATATATTGCACATACCAAAATAAAATCCAAAATACTCCCATGGAAAACTTTTTTTTTTTTTTTTCATCAACTGGTGCCAGCAAGTTATACAAATTTGTAAATCACTTCTTTAAAAAAAAATCTTAATCCTTCCAGTACTTTTTAGGGGCTGTATACTACAAAGGAAATGCTTTTCTTTTTTTATTTCTGTTCTGTCATGACCACAGTGCTCTCTGCTGACCTCTGCTGTCCAATTTAGGAAGTGTCCAGTGCAGCATATGTTTGCTATGGGGATTTTCTCCTGCTCTGGACAGTTCCTAAAATTGACCGCAGAGGTCAGCAGAGAGCATTGTGGTCGTGACAGAAGAGAAATCCAAAATGAAAAACATTTCCTCTGTAGTATACAGCCCCTAAAAAAGTACTGGAAGGATTAAGATTTTTTAATAGAAGTAATTTACAAATCTGTTTAACTTTCTGGCGCTAGTTGATTTAAAAAAAAAAAGTTTTCCACAGGACTACCCCTTTAAAGGGGTGGTCCAGGAAGCAAAAAACAGACCTATTTTGTTTCAAAGACTGTTCTCTTTCTGTCTCTACTTTGAGTGAGGTATGACAACTTGGCTCCATTCACTACAATGGAACTGAGCTGTAGAACCACACCCAACCTGGAGACAGACAGGGAGCAGTCTTTGAAAGAAAATAGGCCTGTTTTTAAAATAGATTTGACTTACATTTTTGGGGCTTTAATTATATATGTCCATCAAGTTCAACATGGTATAAACATTCTCAAACATTTAAAGATAAACCCCAATATAAAGATAAACCCCAATTTTTTAGCTATTGGCTCACTTTTGAACCCTTTCTAGCTCTATGTACTTTGGGGGGGGGGGGGGGGGGGGTTCACTCTGCGTTTTTGTCTTCCTTTCATTGGTTCCGTTAGAGTACTTTTAATTTTGCTGTAAGCCAAAACCACTCAACAAAATGCATACCTTATAGCCTTTTTTTATTTTTTATATTATAAGTCAATAGGAATCGGATTTTGCCCTATACAGCAGCATCCATTTAAGAACCCATTAACAATCTACTTTTTCTCTTTTCAAGTATATAAAAACATATATGTTTAACACAAACAAAAATGCAGTGTGAACTCATACTTAATGTGAAGCCAAAACTGAACTTTATATACAAGAAAATGGAGTAGGCCTTGGGCACACAGAGGAAAATGAGAAGGAACATTACCTCTGAAATTTTGTTGAGAAATGTTCTGTCTGCTCCATGCTGAAATGAAGCAGATATGAAGCAGAATGGTGCAGAATTTGATGCAAAATGTGGCAGATTTTGGCTATGTTCACACGTCGGAATGTCCACACAGAAAATCTCAGTGTGGACATTCTGCAAATCCCTGATGCCGGCATATTATGCCGGCGCTAGGACCGCACAGGTATCCGCCGTTTCATAGACAGCTATACATTTCATGCGTAGTCCGCAGAAAGAATTAATCCGAATTTCAGTGACGGAATATCTGGCATGGAAATTCCACCGTGTGCACAGTGCAGCAAGATCCCGTTGAATTCAACTGGACTCTGCTGCAGCGGAATGTACATGACAAATTCCAATGCAGAATTTCGACATGGAGATTCCGACATGTGAACATGGCCTTAGAGTGAAAAACAAAGTCCCGTTGACTTCAATGGGATGTTTCCTTGCAGATTTTGCCTCAAGAATGACTTACCTATCACATTGAGTGTTTTTATTTGCTTCCACTACTTTATGCAAGTTTTTATGCCCAGGATTACCCCCATTATAATCTGCCCTTGATAGGATTTAGAATCCAGGTGGATTCATAGAGGGACAGTGTATACTTTAAGGGGTATTCTGCCCCTAGACATCTTATCCCCTATCCAAAGAAATGGGGATAAGATAAAATCTGTTCACAGGGGTCCTGCCACTGGGACCCCCCGCGATCTCCCTGCAGCACCTGGCATTCGTTTAGAATGCTGGCTGCAGCGCCGTAGGCTTGTGATGTCACAGCCACGCTTCCCCCCATGACGTCACACCACGCCCCTTCAATGCAATTCTATGGGAGAAGGCGTGGCAGCCATCACGCCCCCTCCCGTAGACTTGCATTGAGAGGGGGGGGGGAAGCGTGATCTCACGAGGGGGGCCTGACCTTGACGTCACGAGCCTCCAATGCTGCATCGCTAGTCATCATGCACAGAGCAAACTTTCTTCTTACTCTGTGCACCGGAGGACTGGGGTACCGCAGTAGAGATCGCAGGGGGTGGGTCCCCCGTGATCAGATATCTTCTCCCCTAGAGGGCAGAGTAATCCCTTTAAGTAAGTTTTTCCTATACCAATTTGATTAAAAAAAATGTGTATATATTTGTCCCTAGAGCTATTGTCTGTGTGTCTTTGTGAGGAGACCAAATACAGAAAGTGTAGAAGGACAAGCAGGGCTCTGTGCAGTGAGGCTCTATGATATTTTGCCAGACAGGTCCTAGTCATATTCTTATGTTATTATCTTTTTATACAATTTGTCTACATTATTATATACTTCTTTTTCTTTACATATATATATATATATATATATATATATATATATATATATATACCGTATTTATCGGGGTATACCACGCACCGGCCTATAACACGCACCCTCATTTTACCAAGGATATTTGGGTAAAAAAAGTTTTTACCCAAATATCCATGGTAAAATGAGGGTGCTTGTGTGCGCGTGTATACCCCGATATACCCCCAGGAAAGACAGGGGGAGAGAGGCCGTCGCTGCCCGCTTCTCTCCCCCTGCCTTTCCTGGGGTCTAGAGCGCTGCTGCCGGCCCTTCTCTCCCCCTGGCTATCGGCGCAGCTGCCCATTCTGTCCCCCTGACTATCGGTGCTGGTGCCCCATTGCCAGGGAGAGAAGGGGCAGTGGCACCGATTGCCGGCGCCGCTGCCCCGTTGCCTCCCCTCATCCCCGGTGGCATAATTACCTGGTTCGGGTCTGCGCTGCTGCAGGCCTCCGGCGTGCGTCCCCGGCGTCGTTGCTATGCGCTGCACGGTGCGGCGCATGACGTCAGTGCGCCGTGCATAGAAACGACGCAGGGGACGCATGCCGGAGGCCTGCAGCAGCGCGGATCCGACCCAGGTAATTATGCCACCGGGGATGGGGGGAGGCAACGGGGCAGCGGCGCCGGCAATGGGTGCCGCTGCCCCTTCTCTCCCCCTGGCTGTCGGCGCCGCTTCTCTCCCCCTGGCTATTGGTGCCGGCACCGATAGTCAGGGGGACAGAACGGGCAGCGGCGCCGATAGCCAGGGGGAGAGAAGGGCCGGCAGCAGCGCTCTAGACCCCAGGAAAGGCAGGGGGAGAGAAGCGGGCAGCGACGGCCTCTCTCCCCCTGCCTTTCCTGGGAGTGTATCGGCGTATAACACGCACATAGACTTTATGCTAAAGATTTTAGCCTAAAAAGTGCGTGTTATACGCCGATAAATACGGTATATATATATATATATAATATACACAGCCGTAGGGCCCTGCGGCTGATTTATATATTATTCATACATTTGCTCTACTGATTTTATGCATATAATAAATTATATTTAGATTTGGAAACTTGTATTTTTTCCAAATTTTTTAACCATCCATCCATCATATTATCTAATTTTGGGTTAGTTTGCTGAGGACTGAGTACCTTCTTTTTTCTAATTTATGAATCTGTTTAACTTTCTGGCACCAGTTGATAAAAAAAAAAAAAAAAAAGTTTTCCACCAGAGTACCCCTTTAAAGGAGTTATCCGGCGGGGGCATGGGGGTTTAAAACTATGCCCATTGTGTGAGATATAAAAAAAAAATAAAATAAACCTTTACAGCACTCCCATGGTTCCTCCATTTTCTTGCTCTTGTCCCCTGATGCAATTGCCAGTGAGCATCAGGGGCCCAATGTGTCATGCTACTGCTCAGCTAATTAATGGCCGCAGCAATGACCTGCCTTGGTCAGCCGATTTACAGTAACACTGCAGCTGAGAAAGGAGATTGTATTGGGGGACTGAAGCAGGACACCAGAGTCAGGAGCACTGGAGGTAAGTAGAGGTTTTTTTTTTATCTCACAAACTGGGCATAGTTTCTAAACCCCACCCCCTCCCGTCGGATAACCTCTTCAGTAAATATGCCACTATGCTATCCCCATTGTTGATGCATTACTTTACATTTATATATATATATATATATATATATAACTCAATGTGTGTGTGTGTGTGTGTGTGTATGTATGTGTGTGTGTGTGTGTGTGTGTGTATGTTCCAGCATCACGTCCAAACGGCTGAAGATATTAACATGAAACTTGGCCACATGTTACTTATATGTCAACAACAAACATAGGATAGGTGATTTAACCCTTACTCACCCATATTTGCCAAGGTCAGGGTTTTTGTTTAAAGTCCCATACAATTCTATGGGAAATATATGTTACTGCATAACTTCCAAACGGCTGGAGATATTTTGATAATACTTGGTCACATGTTACTTATATGTCCACTTAAAATATAAGATAGTTAAGTTAACCCTTACCTACCCCCATTTGTGAGGGTCAGGGTTTTTGTTTAAAGTCCCATGCAAATCAATGGGAAATGTATGTTCCCACATAACTTCCGTACGGCTGGAGATATTTAAATAATACCTGGTACACATATTACTTATATGTCAAATAAAAAGATATGATAGTTAAATTACCCCTTACCTTCACCCTTACATAAAAGATGGGTTTTTGTTTCAAACCCCATGCGAGAATATGGGTCTTCCAGTACCTTACTCCACAAGCTCCGCTCTGCATCTCCTGGTGAATGTGTCAGTCCGGCTTGCAAGCCATACCCCATCTGACAAAGAGAGGAGTTCGGCATATGAGGTTGGGATATGAGGTCAAGAAATGAGGACGGGATATGAGGTCGGGATAGGAGGTCGAGATATGAGGTCAGGATATGAGGACTGGATATGAGGACAGGATATGAAGTCGGGATAGGTCAGTATATAAGGTCGGGATATGATGACGGGATATGAGGTCGGGATATGAGGTTGAGATATGAGGACGGGATAGGAGGTCAAGATATGAGGTCAAGATATGAGGTCGAGATATGAGGTCGAGATATGAGGATGGGATATGAGGACAGAATAGGAGGTCGGGATATGAGGTCGAGATATGAGGACTGGATATGAGGACAGGATATGAGGACGGGATATGAGGTTCTGGATATGAGGTTGAGAAATGAGGACGGGATATGGGGTTGGGATATGACAACAATATATGGGGATGGGGTATGAAGTCAAAAGATTCCTCCTTTGTTGATTTTCCTCCCCAACAAGGATGAGGAAGGAAAAACCAGGCAACGCCGGGTACTCAACTAATATTATATATATATATATATATATATATATATATATATATATATATATATATGATTTAGAGAAACGCTCCGGCACGGCTAGTCACTTAAGACACTCAGGCATATCTCTGCAGGGCAGTTCAATTGCACATATCCCATAAGGCCGTAATCGGTGCTACACACATAATTGGTGGCTGTCCATTTAAATCACCATAAGTAGAGAAAAATGGAGCACTCACCCAATGTATTTTCCAAAAGGTACTTTATTTCAGCGGTATCAACATTCAAATCATTCAGACATTTGTACAGGGCAGTAGATGACAAACAAGAAGCGGGGAAGTCTGAAAGGAGGGCTCCAATTGTTTTCACGCTCGAGTGTCACTTATTCCGTCCCAAAGTTACATCATAACCTCTTAGTATGTTTAAAAAAAAGTTAGCACAGTGTAACCTGTATATACAAGATACAAATATAATCTCAAGTGACAAATATAAAGTGCTTTAAAAACAATACAATTGATCAGCTAGCGAATATCATAAAAATACACTAAATTTATTTCTATCATTAAAGCCGAGGCCCAATTTCTATAATATGCAATATCTTTTATCTGTCATCTTCTTGCCTAATTGCTAGTCTATCAAGGTCTTTCTCTAATATTTAACAATACAAGCTGAGTTTGAAGTATCCTGCTAAGTTATCTGCATATAAATATATGTTCCATTCGTCCCCCAGGATCAATAATAAAAAGATAAATTTCAGTAGTGTCTGGAATTGCAGAAGTGTCTCACAGCCTCTAAGGTTAAAGGAGTAGTCTGTTGCAGACTACTCCTGCTCCGTCCTGCCCAGGCTGCCCAAAAAAAATAAAAATAAACCATAACTCACCTTCCTGCATTCCCGCGAAGCACCGCTACAGCTGATCGGTCCTCCAGTCCGTCTTCTTCCTACTTTCGTGTGCACAAATCGTCACAAGGCACTCAAGGCTTATCAAGGCAGGACAGAGCAGGAGTAGTCTGCACCAGACTACTCCTTTAATCTATGACTCATCACAATGGGTCTGTTAGCTGCCCAATGGAAACCTGAAAGAAGAGATCCACCATACAAAAATGGACAACCCCTTAAGGGATGATTGAGTTTACAGTTTGTTGTGTTCCCTTTGTTCCCAGGAGACTTTGCTGTGGAAAACTCAGATCAGTTAAGTAAAGCTGCCAATGATGAAGATGAGAAGTTGGATGATGCCTACAATGAAATGGAGAGTGATGAAAAAGATTTGGATCTGAGTGAAGAAAATCACCGTATTAAGCCAAAATTTACTGAAAAAGCAGTGGGTGATGTCTGCCCTAATAAAGGAACATGCATCAACCATTTTTTCCCCACCCCTAGACAATTCTTTGTGGCCCAGGTAGGTTTATATGTGTGTGTGTTTTAGTGTATACATGATAACACCCACTTCTATTAACATTTTAATGTGTTCATGTAGGCCCTAGATACTTACTGCTGCTCAGATGAAGTTTGCTATAATTTGTGATGTAAAATATTAGGCCATTGGATTGGTAACATCAAATATATATGGATTTAAATATATTTCATGTTTTAAAAGCTCTTCTAGCACATATAGCTAGCGGAAGTGAATCCTCCTGTCAAAAAGACAACTACACAAAAAATTGCTGTACCTTCAGGTTCAGAGCAAAACATATCTAAAGGGGTACTCCGTTGCTAGACATCTTATCCATATGATAAGGGATAAGATGTCTGAATGACGGCTCCGGTTGCTGGGAACCCCCCGCGCGATCTCTGTGCAGACACCCAGTGTTCTAAAAATTATATTCAGAACGATGGGTTCGGAGGCCGTGGTCATGACTTCACGCCCCTCCCACCTTCCTCGTGATGTCATGCTATGCCCCCTCCATTCATGTTCCAGCTCCTGGACCCCCACGTTCAGACATTTTATTTCCTATCCTTAGGATAGGGGATAAGATGTCGGAGTACCCCTTTAACATGTTCTCCAAGGAACAGAAGTGTTTTATATGTGGCTGGGAGCATGATAAACATTAAAAATAACTCCCACTCACCTACTGCACTTTTCTGACAATATTTTTTTACTACTAATAGTTTTCACTACAAGAAGCAGTAAATCTATCTATACATTTTTACCATTAACCCATCTAGGACACAGGGCATACAGGCTCCCTGGGACTTAAGGACCCAGGGCGTACCTGTACGCCCATGGGAATTCCGGTCCCCGCCGCTCGCCGGGCGGGAACCAGACCAGGATGCCTGCTGAAATCATTCAGCAGGCATCCCGTGCCAACGCCTGAGGGGGTCCTGAGACCAATTCAGACCGTCGATCTACGATGATTTCGGGTCATACGGGTCTCCGGTGACAGTGAAAATAAGTGGGTCGGGGCTGTCCAAGACACCCCTGATCCCCCTGAAGGGATAGGATTGAGGTGGCAGGGGTGCCACCCCTCCTATCCCTGCTATTGGTCGGTCAGAAGTGACCAACCAATAGCAGATCGGGGGCGGGGAAGTTTAAAGTTCAGTTCTCCAGCTCTGCCCACCCACGGTAGTCCGGGCAGAGTGGGGGAACTGTGCTGGGACTGGCGCTGGAGGTCACTTACCAGCGGCAATTGGCGGCAGGCGGTGGCAGGTGGCGATCCTCTCCCTGGTGCGGCGATCCTGCTGACTACGGAAGGTGGTGAGTTGTTGCCTAGCAACATCTGGAGGGCTACAGTTTGGAGACCACTATACAGTGGTCTCTAAACTGTAGCCCTCCAGATGTTGCAAAACTACAACTCCCAGCATGCCCAGACAGCTGTTTGTTGTTCATGCATGCTGGGATTTGTAGTTTTGCAATATTTGGAGGGCTACCATTTAGAGATCACTGTGCAGTGGTCTCTAAACTGTGGCCCTCTAGATCTTGAAAAACTACAACTCCTAGCATGCCCACACAGAAGTTTGCTGTTTGGGCATGCTGGGATTTGTAGTTTTGCAACATCTGGAAGGCCACAGTTTGGAGATCACTGTGCAGTGGTTTATAAACTGAGGCCCTCTAAATCTGGCAAAACTACAACACCCAGCATGCACAAACAGCAAACAGTTGTCTCGGCATGCTGGGAGCTGTAGTTGCGTGACTCCAGCTATTGCATAACTACATCTCCCAGCATGCCATTCGGCGATCAGTACATGCTGGGAGTTGTAGTTTTGCAACAGCTGGAGGCACACTGGTTGGAAAATACTGAGATAAGTAACAGAACCCAAATCAAGGTTTTCCAACCAGTGTGCCTCCAGCTGTTGCAGAGTTGTAGTTTTGCAACAGCTGGAGGTTTGCCAATTTTTGGGGGGCTTTTTTTTCCTTTTACCCCTTATGAAAAGGAAAAGTTTGGGTCTACACCAGCATGTTAGTGTAAAAAAATAAAACATTTTACACTAACATGCTGGTGTTGCCCCATACTTTTCATTTTCATAAGAGGTAAAAGGAAAAAAAGACCCCCAAAATTTGTAACGTAATTTCTCCTGAGTACGGAAATACCCCATATATGGACATAAAATATGTGGACATAATATGTGGACATAATTATGTGGACATAAAATTATCTGCAGGCACACAACAAGGCTCAGGAGTGAGAGCGCACTATGTACATTTGAGGCCTAAATTGGTGATTTGCAGAGGGGTGGCTGATTTTACAGCAGTTCTGACATAAATGCAAAAAATTGAATACCCACGTGTGACCCTATTTTGGAACCTACACCCCTCACGGAACGTAACAAGGGGTATAGCTAGCCTTAACATCGTACAGGTGTTTGACGAATTTGACGAAAGTCGGATGGGAAAATGAAAAAAAAAAATAATTTCTGTGAAATGCTGGTGTTACCTTACATTTTTCATTTTCACAAGGAAAAATAGGAAATAAGCCCCCCCAAATTTATAACAACATTTCTTCTGAGTAAGAACATACTGCATATGTGGATGTAAAGTGCTCTGCGGGCAAACTACAATGCCCAGAAGAGAGGGAGCACCATTGGGCTTATGGAGAGAAAATGTGTCCAGAATTGAAGGCCACGTGTGTTTACAAAGCCCCCATGGTGCCAGAACAATGGACCCCCCAATTATGACCCCATTTTGGAAACTACACCCCTCATGTAATATATTAAGGGGTACAGTGAGCAGTTATGCCACACAGGTGTCTGACAGATTTTTGGAACAGTGGTCTGTGAAAATGAAAAATGGACCCCCTATTAAATTCTGTGAGGAGTGTAGTTTCCAAAATGGGGTCACATGGCCCCCCAATAAACGCACATGGCCCCCCAACTTCCATTCCAAACAAATTCTCTTTCCAAAAGCTCAATGGCGCTCCTCCTCTTCTGAGCATTGTAGTTCGCCCGCAGAGCACTTTACATCCACATATGGGGTATTTCCATACTCAGAAGAAATGGTGTTACAAATTTTGGGGGGCTTTTTTTCCTATTACCCCTTGTTAAAATGTAAAAATTGGGGAAAAAACTGCGTTTTAGTGAAGAATTTTTTTTTTTCATTTACACATCCAACTTTAACGAAAAGTCAAAAATCAAACACCTGTGGGTGTTAAGGCTCATTGTACCCCTTGTTACGTTCCTTGAGGGGTGTGGTATCCAAAATAGTATGCCATGTGGGTTGTTGGTTTTTTTTTTGTTTTTTTGCTGTTCTGGCACCATGGGGGCTTCCTAAATGGGACATGGTCCCCAAAAACCATTTCAGCAAAATTTTCTTTTCAAAAGCCAAATGTGACTTCTTCTCTTCTGAGCATTGTAGTTCGGCCGCAAATTATTTTACATCCACACATGGGGTATTTCCATGCACCGAAGAAATGGGGTTACAAATTTTGGGGGGCATTTTCTCCCATTACCCTATGTAAAAATGGTAAATTTGGGGGGGAAAAACTGCACTTTAGTGAAAAAAATATTTCATTTATTAAGGCTGTGTTAAGGCTCACTGGACCCCTTGTTACATGCCTTGAGGGGTGTAGTTTCCAAAATGGTATTCCATGTGGGGTTTTATTTATTAATTAATTTTTTTGCTGTTATGGCACCTTAGGGGCTTCCTAAATGTGACATGCTTCCCAAAAACCATTTCAGCAAAGTTCACTCTCCAAAATCCCATTGTCACTCCTTCCCTTCTGAGCCCTGTAGTGCACCCACAGAGCACTTTACATCCACATATGAGGTATTTCCTTAAAATTGGGTTACAAATTTTAGGGGGCTTTTTCTCCTATTACTCCTTGTAAAAATTCACAAACTGGGTCTACAAGAACATGAGAGTGTAAAAAATGAAGATTAAGAATTTTCGTGAAAATTTTGAAAATTGCTGCTGAACTTTGAAGCCCTCTGATGTCTTCAAAAAGTAAAAACATGTCAACTTTATGATGCAAACATAAAGTAGACATATTGTATATGTGAATCAATATATCATTCATTTGGAATGTCTATTTTCCTTACAAGCAGAGAGTTTAAAAGTTAGAAAAAATTTAATTAATTTTTCACCAAGAAAGGATGCAAGTATCCCAGAGTTATTAATGCTCAAATTGACAGTGGTCAGATGTGAAAAAAATGCTTTGGTCCTTAAAGGGGTACTCCTGTGGAAAACTTTTTTTTATTTTTTTAAATCAACTGGTGCCAGAAAGTTAAACAGATTTGTAAATTACTTTTATTAAAAAATCTTAATCCTTCCAGTACTTATTAGCTGCTGAATACTACAGAGGAAATTATTATTATTATTATCACGAACACAGTGCTCTCTGCTAACATCTCTATCCATTTTAGGAACTGTCCAGAGCAACATTTGTTTACTATGGGGATTTTCTCCTACTCTGGACAGTTCTTAAAATAGACAGATATGTCAGCAGAGAGCACTGTGTTCGTGATGTCAGCAGAGAGCTCTGTCTTCCAAAAAGAAAATAATTTCCTCTGTTGTATTCAGCAGCTAATAAGTACTGGAAGGATTAAAAGTAATTTACAAATCTGTTTAACTTTCTGGCACCAGTTGATAAAAAAAAAAAAAAAAAAAAGTTCTCCACCCCTTTAAGGTCATAATGGGCTGTGTCCTTAAGGGGTTAAATCACTAAATGATATCATATTTGTAATATAAGATTACATTATTTTCTTCCTTTGTATTTGTTTTATTTTCACAGCGTATCTGTCACAGTTATGGAGGAGATTTAAGCTCCATCCATAACCTCAAAACAAATACTAGTCTGAAAAGATTTGTGTGGAGATGTAGTACAAATGTCAACTTTGTTTGGATTGGTGTTTGGAAAAGAAATACAGTAAGTACAGAGAATTTCCATGTGTATTTGTGTTTTCTTCCATATAATTATTTCTTTGAGGTCCGATAGGGACTGAGGACCCTTAACGTGGGTGGCAAGCTTACCTATTTTGGCCAAAATATCAACTAATACCTCATGTTTATTATGTCTATCATGACTAGAATGTTTTTTTAGGATGTAATCTGGCCTTGTGATGCTGGGGGATCCTGGAGTGCCAGTGCTTTGTATAGTGCACATAAAGGATTGTTATTGAATAGTATAGGCATATAGGCTTGTATAACTAATGGGTTGTTAGCCAGCAACATGCACTACAAGTTAACATGTAACTGGCACCCCTTATATGCCTTATCTATGCCTTAACCCCCCCCCCCCCCCCCCTCCTTTATGAGTTGCAGGTGTGTGAGGGAACAGCATAGGACAAAGGCAATGGGAGAACAGGGACTGCACCCGGGCCATGCCAACTGATGGTTGTGTCTGAGGAACCCACCGACTGTTGACTGGGGGTGTCAGATGTCACTTGTGATGAAGTAGATGACCGAGTTAACCAGTCAATGACAGCAGATGGGTTACTGGTCGAGACATGACCGCTAGCTGATACCAGGAGCTCAGGCCTCTTGCTGCGACTCCTGCTGCCACTTGCCCCTAGTCTGCTGTGACCTCTACCTGCGCCTGATGAATTTAGGCCTCTGCCACTCCTCTGTGCAAGTCCTGGCACGTCTCTGCCTGACATACTTAGTGTGTATATGAGGGGAGTACAATACGGTCCACTACTCTTAAAACAGTATTTGTCTACAACACCAGCAGGTGTGTACTTTTGGCTGGCCTTTCACAGTATCTAGGGCCTTAAGACTTTAACAGGAACAAAATGATACACCACTTAGATGTACGTATGTGGTATGCACTTATGAGGGGAGTACAATGCGCTCCACTATGCTTAAAACAGTATTTGTCTACAACCCCAGCAGTTGTGTACTTTTGGCTGGCCTTTCACAGTATCTAGGCCCTTAAAACTTTAACAGGAACAAAATGGTACACCACGTAGATGTATGCACAGGTTTCATTTAATAGAGGACAATACGCTTTTAGTGCTCTGCTCACCCTAACTGGCTGGCTACTTTTAGCTTTTCAGTTGTTGTACACACCAGTGCTGCAGCACACAGTCTCCGTTTACTACATCCAAAATTGCACTTTCTCTCTCAATCTCACTCCCTTACCTATCAGTGCTTCTAGGCTGGATTTGGGCTTGAGGTGAATCGATGCTGTATAAAAGCTTTTCTGTGCAACACGCACTGCTCTCTATCCCTCTCTCTCTCTCTACAATATAATGCTGATGTGAGTGGCTGTAAGGTAGCTGACGATTATATAGGGGTGACTGGCTGCTGATAGGCTGCATGCTACATGTGATTCAGGGTCATCCCGCCGACCCTTGTTCCCGCCTTCCCAGAATTCCTTGCCCCATGTCCTCACCTGTGGATCCAACAGTTTAGATGCCCCCTGTAGCCTGGACCGCACTAAATGGAGTTTAATGAAGCGATTTGCACGATCTAATTAGTTTGGATTCGCTCATCCCTTATTGGGATAATGGGGAAGATTTATCAAAACCTGTGCACATACCTTATGGGAATAAAAGGGTCAGGAACAGAAGAAAACCAATGTGAATGACTAAAAATGTAAAAACAGGAAGGCAGTAAACCATTAAAAATCTATAGGAAAAAAAAAATATTTGTCAAAACCAGATAAAAGCATCAAAACTGGAGACAGAGAGACATATTGCCAAAGAGAGTAAAACTAACCCCAATATGTTATTTAACCCCTTAACGACCACGGACGTAAATGTGCGTCCTGGTTTGGCGGGACTTCGCACACCAGGACGTACATTTACGTCCTGTGTATGACCGTGAGCATCGGAACGGTGCTCGCGTCATACAAGGCAGGTTCCAGCTGCTAGCAGCAGCCTGGGACCCGCCGGTAATGGCCGACATCCGCGATAGCGCGGATGTCCGCCATTAACCCCTCAGATGCCGTGATCAATACAGATCACGGGTTCCACAAAACCTACTTGGGGAATGAATCCCCTCAGGATTAACCCTGACTAGAAATCCCCCATAAAAATTAACTTTTAATTACGCTCATTAAAATAGTGTCCAAACTAGGAGGTTGCACATCTATTGCTTCTAATTAGCAGTGGTGTTTAAAATTATCAGTACTGTATCCAGTTAAATCCTATAATATCATACAAATGTCTGCCATGCAGACTATTGGTTTATCGTTACTATCTAGTGTACCACGGTGCCGTGCTGCAGCTTGGGCACTCGGTGTAATGACTAGAAAAGGTCTCTGGTACAGTCTGTGATTAAAACATTAATCCTCTCTTCTAAACGTTTTCGCCATTCTGAATGGCTTTCTCAAAGAAATGAGGCATGTCAGACTCACGAGTTTAGCAGATATTTATAGACTTACCAATTACCATAGCTGATTGTTCGGCGTTCTTCACAGCCAATCACACATCGTAGTATCTCTGATGTCACTCCCTTTCATGATGCCTCCCTAACCAATCAAATTGCGTCCTCAGCGCATGCCGTTAATCTTTTTATTTTCGGGCTGAAAATGAACTCTCTGCGCAAACTCAAGTTTCCGCGCAGGTCCGCAAACTTAGAGAAAAAGATGTGGATCTTTATATTGTGCTTTGCGCATGACCGAGTAACTACCATTATATTCGGACTTAGTTTATTTTTTAGTCCTTCAACTGCGCATGTTTTTGAACTTAGATTAATTCCTAAGCTTTTCCATTTACTGCGCATGATTTTAGACTTTGTCTCATTCCAAACTAATTCATGGCATTGCGCATGTTTTAAATCTTAGATTATTTTACAAATCAGGATCTTATTTCTTTCTTCTTAGATGGATTTTTATACGGTCATTTTTTACATATATATGAATTAGTTTATTGATTTTTATTTATTGTGCCACATTTATGTCATACCTTGTGATTTTATTGTCAATAATCTCATATTTACAGATTTATGATCACTGAGCCCACAGTAGAAGAGCTCTTGTCACCATACTTACAAGGTAAAGAACTCCATCTATTGAATGTGTATTAAACAAACATTTTTTATTTCATAGATAATCTTGAAACATAAATTGATTGGTATGTTGTTACTATTTTTTTATATTTCTTTATATTTTTTTATAGGGAGTATTTATAGATATTACGATTATCATTATAATATTCATTTTTTTATATTTTCTTTAATATGTAATAGTTAATAAATTCTTCGCTGCTGACTTTTTATATGTGTCCACTGCTCTTAGTACATTGATTATACATATATTAAATCATAAATCTCTATAATCAATCTAGGAATGCTGAAAAGGAAAAGTCTTCATTAAGTCCTCTAGGACTACGACTTTTTAATTTGTATATCCACCGTGTTTCTTCTCTCATCAGAATTTTGTCCACATCTCCTTTCCTTTCATTAAGTTTTATCTTCCTTAATCCCCAGAATTTTATTGCAAGGGGATCTTCTGAATGTATTCGACGCATGTGGTTTGCCACTGGCGTATCCGCTCCTGTACGGATCGTACTGATATGTTTCCCCACTCTCTTTCTGAACTCCTGAATCGTTTTCCCCACATATAGCTTTAAACAGGGGCATTGTGCAATATATATAACATTTTTTGTGCTACAGTTTACAAAATCCCAGATCTCATATTTTCTATTATCAATGGGATTAACAAAATCTTTTATTTTCGGTATGTATTTACAATTGCTGCAATGTCCACAGGGATATGATCCCTGTGGTTGTGAGGGAAGCCATGATATAGGTCTCTGTAGATCATTTTTTTGGTGACTGTGCACAAGTAGATCCCGTAGATTTTTCCCTCTACGATAAGTGAGGCTAGGTCTTAAGCCCACTTTGTCCTTTAACTCAGGGTCCATTGTTAAAACGTGCCAATGTTTCTTAAAGGCTTCATAAACTTTTTCTGAATATCCATCATACGTCCCTATGCATCTGATCTTATCATCAGTTTCCATCCGTGTATCTTGTCTACTAGCCAGTAGTTCTGTACGGTTTGATTTTTTAGCTCTATTAAATGCCTGACGCATGTATTTAGAGGGGTATCCTCTTTGGGTAAATTTTTTCATTAAGTTCTTACTCTCTACCATGAATTTTGATTCCTCAGAGCAATTCCGACGTGCCCTGAGGTACTGGCCCACTGGAATATTTCTTCTTAGGGAAGCAGGATGCCAGCTTTCCCAATGTAGGAAATTATTGGTCGCCGTTGGTTTGCGATAAATATTGGTCTGAATTTTGTTGTTTACGTCTATATATATTGTGATATCTAGAAAGTTTAGCTTTCTTCCTCCAAACTCAGAGGTAAATTTCATGCCTATCCTGTTATTATTCAATTTGGTTACAAATTCAGAGAACAAAGAAGGTGATCCATCCCAAAAAATTAAAACATCATCAATATACCTACCCCAAAATAAGATGTGCTTAGTGAATAAATTTAACTCTTCACCAAAAACAATAGTGCTCTACCACCACCCTAAAAATAAATTAGCATACGTAGGTGCACAAATCGTGCCCATTGCAGTTCCCTTTACTTGGTGGTAAAAGGTGCCACAAAATAAAAAATAATTGTGCGTAAGTACGAAAAGTAGTAATTGGGTGACAAAGGAATTGTGCTTATGAAAGTGTCTACTTCTTGTGTCTAAATAAGTAGTGATAGCTTCTGTGCCTAATTCGTGTTTGATATTACTATATAAATTCTCCACGTCAAGACTCACCAATTGTGTAGTGTCTGTGACTTCTAAATCATTAATTTTTGATACAGTGTCCTTAGTGTCTTTAAGGTAGGATGATAGGGAAGGTACAAAGAAGGTGAAGAAGAGGGTGAAATGAGGGTGGCTCCTCTTACTGATCTAAAACCACGATAAAAAATTTATCCATCTTTATTACAATATCCACAAATTTATACGTTTGTCAATTTGGTCACTAGTGATATACAGAAAATACGTCCCCAACACCACAAAACTAATAATAATTTAACTAAAGAAGAATCAAAAGCTCTAGATATACTGAGTAAAAATGAGACAATCACTATAAAACCATCCAATAAGGGAGGAAATATAGTGATATTAGACACAGATAAATACTGTGAAATGGTGTATAATATACTGGATGATAGAGACACGTACAATATATTATCTAGTGACCCAACAAATAATTACCTACAAGAATTGAGATTTTTGTTGTCCACTGCTCACTCTGAAGGCTTGATATCTGAAAGTGAAATGAAATATATATTAAACCCTAAACCCACCATTGCCACCATATACGCATTACCAAAAATGCACAAGGGGACGAGTCCCCTAAAGGGGAGACCCATTATTTCGGGGAACAATAATCTTACACAAGGAGCAAGTAACTATGTTGATAAAATATTGGCCCCCTTTGTACCTTCCCTATCATCCTACCTTAAAGACACTAAGGACACTGTATCAAAAATTAATGATTTAGAAGTCACAGACACTACACAATTGGTGAGTCTTGACGTGGAGAATTTATATAGTAATATCAAACACGAATTAGGCACAGAAGCTATCACTACTTATTTAGACACAAGAAGTAGACACTTTCATAAGCACAATTCCTTTGTCACCCAATTACTACTTTTCGTACTTACGCACAATTATTTTTTATTTTGTGGCACCTTTTACCACCAAGTAAAGGGAACTGCAATGGGCACGATTTGTGCACCTACGTATGCTAATTTATTTTTAGGGTGGTGGGAGAGCACTATTGTTTTTGGTGAAGAGTTTAATTTAATCACTAAGCACATCTTATTTTGGGGTAGGTATATTGATGATGTTTTAATTTTTTGGGATGGATCACCTTCTTTGTTCTCTGAATTTGTAACCAAATTGAATAATAACAGGATAGGCATGAAATTTACCTCTGAGTTTGGAGGAAGAAAGCTAAACTTTCTAGATATCACAATATATATAGACGGAAACAACAAAATTCAGACCAATATTTATCGCAAACCAACGGCGACCAATAATTTCCTACATTGGGAAAGCTGGCATCCTGCTTCCCTAAGAAGAAATATTCCAGTGGGCCAGTACCTCAGGGCACGTCGGAATTGCTCTGAGGAATCGAAATTCATGGTAGAGAGTAAGAACTTAATGAAAAAATTTACCCAAAGAGGATACCCCTCTAAATACATGCGTCAGGCATTTAATAGAGCTAAAAAATCAAACCGTACAGAACTACTGGCTAGTAGACAAGATACACGGATGGAAACTGATGATAAGATCAGATGCATAGGGACGTATGATGGATATTCAGAAAAAGTTTATGAAGCCTTTAACCCCTTAAGGACGCAGGACGTAAATGTACGTCCTGGTGAGGTGGTACTTAACGCACCAGGACGTACATTTACGTCCTAAGCATAACCGCGGGCATCGGAGTGATGCCCGTGTCATGCGCGGCTTATCCCGGCTGCTAATCGCAGCCAGGGACCCGCCGGCAATGGCCGACGCCCGCGATCTCACGGGCGTCCGCCATTAACCCCTCAGGTGCCGGGATCAATACAGATCCCGGCATCTGCGGTGGTTCGCGATTTAAATGAACGATCGGATCGCCCGCAGCGCTGCTGCGGGGATCCGATCATTCATAACGCCGCACGGAGGTCCCCTCTCCTTCCTCCGTGCGGCTCCCGGCGTCTCCTGCTCTGGTCTGTGATCGAGCAGACCAGAGCAGGAGATGACCGATAATACTGATCTGTTCTATGTCCTATACATAGAACAGATCAGTATTAGCAATCATGGTATTGCTATGAATAGTCCCCTATGGGGACTATTCAAGTGTAAAAAAAAATGTAAAAAAATGTAAAAGTAAAAGTAAAAAAAAGTGAAAAATCCCCTCCCCCAATAAAAAAGTAAAACGTCCGTTTTTTCCTATTTTACCCCCAAAAAGCGTAAAAAACATTTTTTATAGACATATTTGGTATCGCCGCGTGCGTAAATGTCCGAACTATTAAAATAAAATGTTAATGATCCCGTACGGTGAACGGCGTGAACGAAAAAAAATTTAAAAAGTCCAAAATTCCTACTTTTTTAATACATTTTATTAAAAAAAAATTATAAAAAATGTATTAAAAGTTTTTTATATGCAAATGTGGTATCAAAAAAAAGTACAGATCATGGCGCAAAAAATGAGCCCTCATACCGCTGCTTATACGGAAAAATAAAAAAGTTAGAGGTCATCAAAATAAAGGGATTATAAACGTACTGTCACGATGCCGGCTGGCAGGTAGTGGATCCTCTGTGCCAGAGAGGGATGGCGAGGACCGCGCTAGTGGACCGGTTCTAAGCCACTACAGGTTTTCACCAGAGCCCGCCGCAAAGCGGGATGGTCTTGCTGCGGCGGTAGTGACCAGGTCGTATCCACTAGCAACGGCTCACCTCTCTGGCTGCTGAAGATGCTGAAGATAGGCGAGGTACAAGGGAGTAGGCAGAAGCAAAGTCGGACGTAGCAGAAGGTCGGGGGCAGGCGGCAAGGATCGTAGTCAGGGGCAACGGCAGGAGGTCAGGAACACGGACTAGGAACAGACAAGGGAACGCTTTCACTAGGCACTAAGGCAACAAGATCCGGCCAGGGAGTGCAAGGGAGGAGACTAGATATAGGGAAGTGCACAGGTGGGAGCCAATTAAGCTAATTGGGAAGATTGGGCCAGGCACCATCATTGGTGCACTGGCCCTTTAAATCGCAGAGACCCGGCGCGCGCGCGCCCTAGGGAGCGGGGCCGCGCGCGCCGGGACAGGACCGAGGGAGAGCGAGTCAGGTACGGGGGCCGGGGTGCGCATCGCGAGCGGGCGCTATCCGCATCGCGAATCGCATCCCGGCTGAAGGCGGGACCGCAGCGCACCCGGTCAGTGGATCTGACCGGGGCGCTGCAACAACGAAGATGAGGCGAGCGCTCCGGGGAGGAACGGGGACCCGGAGCGCTCGGCGTAACAGTACCCCCCCCCTTGGGTCTCCCCCTCTTCTTGGGGCCAAAGAACCTGAGGAAAAAAAACTCAATTTTTCCGTGATGAGGTCCGATGCAAATTAGGAGGGGTTCTGTGTGGAAACGTACGAGACAGTCCAATCTTTTATTGTAAAAACAATAGATGTAGAGGGGTCTGGCGAGACTGGTCACAGGAACGTAGAACCTGTTGATGAGAGAGGCCAAAAAAAATTTTCCTGCAGATCCGGAATCCAAGAAGAGCATAGTAGAGAAGGAGAAGGTAGAGGCAGATATCCGCACAGGCACAGTAAGGCGTGGAGAAGCAGAGTTGACATCAAGAACTGTGTCACCTTTGTGCGGAGTCAGCGTACGTCTTTCCAGGCGGGGAGGACGGATAGGACAATCCTTCAGGAAGTGTTCGGTACCGGCATAGTACAGGCAAAGATTCTCCATGCGGCGTCGTGTCCTCTCTTGAGGTGTCAAGCGAGACCGGTCAACTTGCATAGCCTCCGCGGCGGGAAGCACAGGAACAGATTGCAGAGGACCAGAGGAGAGAGGAGCCGGGGAGAAAAAACGCTTCGTGCGAACAAAGTCCATATCCAGGCGGAGCTCCAGACGCCATCCGGAAGAACGCATGTCAATGCGAGTGGCAAGGTGAATGAGTTCATGTAGGTCAGCAGGAGTCTCTCGTGCGGCCAGAACATCTTTAATGTTGCTGGATAGGCCTTTTTTAAAGGTCGCGCAGAGAACCTCACTATTCCAGGACAACTCGTAAGCAAGAGCACGGAACTGAATGGCGTACTCGCCAACGGAAGAAACACCCTGGGCCAGGTTCAGCAGGGCAATCTCGGCTGAAGAAGCTCGGGCAGGTTCCTCAAAGACACTTCGAATTTCCGAGAAGAAGGAGTGTACAGAGGCAGTGACGGGGTCATTGCGGTCCCAGAGCGGTGCGGCCCATGACAGGGCTTTTCCAGACAGAAGGCAGACTACGAAAGCCACCTTAGACCTTTCAGTAGGAAACTGGTCCGACATCATCTCCAAGTGCTGGGAACATTGCGAAAGAAAGCCACGGCAATACTTAGAGTCCCCATTAAATTTGTCCGGCAAGGACAGGCAGAGGCTAGGAGTGGCCACTCGCTGCGGAGGAGGTGCAGGAGCTGGCGGAGGAGAAGATTGCTGGAGAAGTTGCGACTGAAGTTGGTGCGAAATGGTGGACATTTCCGACAGCTGACGGGTTAGAAGGGCGATCTGTCGGGCTTGCTGGGCGGCCACCGTGGTGAGGTCAGCGACAACTGACAGAGGAACTTCAGCGGGATCCATGGCCGGATCTACTGTCACGATGCCGGCTGGCAGGTAGTGGATCCTCTGTGCCAGAGAGGGATTGGCGTGGACCGTGCTAGTGGACCGGTTCTAAGCCACTACTGGTTTTCACCAGAGCCCGCCGCAAAGCGGGATGGTCTTGCTGCGGCGGTAGTGACCAGGTCGTATCCACTAGCAACGGCTCACCTCTCTGGCTGCTGAAGATGCTGAAGATAGGCGAGGTACAAGGGAGTAGGCAGAAGCAAAGTCGGACGTAGCAGAAGGTCGGGGGCAGGCGGCAAGGATCGTAGTCAGGGGCAACGGCAGGAGGTCAGGAACACGGACTAGGAACAGACAAGGGAACGCTTTCACTAGGCACTAAGGCAACAAGATCCGGCCAGGGAGTGCAAGGGAGGAGACTAGATATAGGGAAGTGCACAGGTGGGAGCCAATTAAGCTAATTGGGAAGATTGGGCCAGGCACCATCATTGGTGCACTGGCCCTTTAAATCGCAGAGACCCGGCGCGCGCGCGCCCTAGGGAGCGGGGCCGCGCGCGCCGGGACAGGACCGAGGGAGAGCGAGTCAGGTACGGGGGCCGGGGTGCGCATCGCGAGCGGGCGCTATCCGCATCGCGAATCGCATCCCGGCTGAAGGCGGGACCGCAGCGCACCCGGTCAGTGGATCTGACCGGGGCGCTGCAACAACGAAGATGAGGCGAGCGCTCCGGGGAGGAACGGGGACCCGGAGCGCTCGGCGTAACACGTACTAATTTGGTTAAAAAGTTTGTGATTTTTTTTAAGCGCAACAATAATATAAAAGTATATAATAATGGGTATCATTTTAATCGTATTGACCCTCAGAATAAAGAACACACGTCATTTTTACCATAAATTGTACGGCGTGAAAACAAAACCTTCCAAAATTAGCAAAATTGCGTTTTTCGTTTTAATTTCCCCACAAAAATAGTGTTTTTTGGTTGCGCCATACATTTTATGATATAATGAGAGATGTCATTACAAAGGACAACTGGTCGCGCAAAAAACAAGCCCTCATACTAGTCTGTGGATGAAAATATAAAAGAGTTATGATTTTTAGAAGGCGAGGAGGAAAAAATGAAAACGTAAAAATTAAATTGTCTGAGTCCTTAAGGCCAAAATGGGCTGAGTCCTTAAGGGGTTAAGAAACATTGGCACGTTTTAACAATGGACCCTGAGTTAAAGGACAAAGTGGGCTTAAGACCTAGCCTCACTTATCGTAGAGGGAAAAATCTACGGGATCTACTTGTGCACAGTCACCAAAAAAATGATCTACAGAGACCTATATCATGGCTTCCCTCACAACCACAGGGATCATATCCCTGTGGACATTGCAGCAATTGTAAATACATACCGAAAATAAAAGATTTTGTTAATCCCATTGATAATAGAAAATATGAGATCTGGGATTTTGTAAACTGTAGCACAAAAAATGTTATAGATATTGCACAATGCCCCTGTTTAAAGCTATATGTGGGGAAAACGATTCAGGAGTTCAGAAAGAGAGTGGGGAAACATATCAGTACGATCCGTACAGGAGCGGATACGCCAGTGGCAAACCACATGCGTCGAATACATTCAGAAGATCCCCTTGCAATAAAATTCTGGGGATTAAGGAAGATAAAACTTAATGAAAGGAAAGGAGATGTGGACAAAATTCTGATGAGAGAAGAAACACGGTGGATATACAAATTAAAAAGTCGTAGTCCTAGAGGACTTAATGAAGACTTTTCCTTTTCAGCATTCCTAGATTGATTATAGAGATTTATGATTTAATATATGTATAATCAATGTACTAAGAGCAGTGGACACATATAAAAAGTCAGCAGCGAAGAATTTATTAACTATTACATATTAAAGAAAATATAAAAAAATGAATATTATAATGATAATCGTAATATCTATAAATACTCCCTATAAAAAATATAAAGAAATATAAAAAAATAGTAACAACATACCAATCAATTTATGTTTCAAGATTATCTATGAAATAAAAAATGTTTGTTTAATACACATTCAATAGATGGAGTTCTTTACCTTGTAAGTATGGTGACAAGAGCTCTTCTACTGTGGGCTCAGTGATCATAAATCTGTAAATATGAGATTATTGACAATAAAATCACAAGGTATGACATAAATGTGGCACAATAAATAAAAATCAATAAACTAATTCATATATATGTAAAAAATGACCGTATAAAAATCCATCTAAGAAGAAAGAAATAAGATCCTGATTTGTAAAATAATCTAAGATTTAAAACATGCGCAATGCCATGAATTAGTTTGGAATGAGACAAAGTCTAAAATCATGCGCAGTAAATGGAAAAGCTTAGGAATTAATCTAAGTTCAAAAACATGCACAGTTGAAGGACTAAAAAATAAACTAAGTCCGAATATAATGGTAGTTACTCGGTCATGCGCAAAGCACAATATAAAGATCCACATCTTTTTCTCTAAGTTTGCGGACCTGCGCGGAAACTTGAGTTTGCGCAGAGAGTTCATTTTCAGCCCGAAAATAAAAAGATTAACGGCATGCGCTGAGGACGCAATTTGATTGGTTAGGGAGGCATCATGAAAGGGAGTGACATCAGAGATACTACGATGTGTGATTGGCTGTGAAGAACGCCGAACAATCAGCTATGGTAATTGGTAAGTCTATAAATATCTGCTAAACTCGTGAGTCTGACATGCCTCATTTCTTTGAGAAAGCCATTCAGAATGGCGAAAACGTTTAGAAGAGAGGATTAATGTTTTAATCACAGACTGTACCAGAGACCTTTTCTAGTCAGTACACCGAGTGCCCAAGCTGCAGCACGGCATCGTGGTACACTAGATAGTAACGATAAACCAATAGTCTGCATGGCAGACATTTGTATGATATTATAGGATTTAACTGGATACAGTACTGATAATTTTAAACACCACTGCTAATTAGAAGCAATAGATGTGCAACCTCCTAGTTTGGACACTATTTTAATGAGCATAATTAAAAGTTAATTTTTATGGGGGATTTCTAGTCAGGGTTAATCCTGAGGGGATTCATTCCCCAAGTAGGTTTTGTGGAACTTAAATTGGCGATCCAATCATCCAGCATGGCAGCCGGAGGTCCCCTCACCTGGCTCCGGCCGTCTCCCGGTGTCTTCTGCTCCGGTCTGAGATCGAGCAGACCAGAGCAGAAGATCATGATAATACTGATCGGTGCTATGTCCTATGCATAGCACTGAACAGTATTAGAAATCAAATGAATGCTATAGATAGTCCCCTATGGGGACATAAAAAGTGTAAAAAAAAAGTTGAAAAATGTAAAAATAAAAAGTAAAAAAAAGTGAAAAATCCCCTCCCCCAATAAAAATTTTTATTGTTGGTTTATCCCATTTTACCCCCCAAAAAGGGTAATTTAAAAAAAATAAACATATTTGGTATTGACGCGTGCGTAAATGTCCGAACTATCAAAATATAATGTTAAGGATCCTGTACGGTGAATAGCGTAAATGTAAAAAATTTAAAAAGTCCAAAAATGCTGCTTTTTTCACATTTTATTCAAAAAGTTTTATATATGCAAATGTGGTATCGATAAACAGTGCATATGACAGCACAAAGAATGAGCCCTCATACCGCCCTATATACAGAAAAATGAAAAAGTTATAGGTGGTCAAAATAGGGCGATTTTAGATTACTGATTTTGTACAAAAAGTTTTAGATTATTTTTAAGCGGTACAAAAATATAAAAGTATCTAGCCATGGGTATCATTTTAATCGTATTGACCCACAGAATAAAGAACACGTCATTTTTACTGTAAAGTGTACAGTGTGAAAACAAAACCCTCCAAAATTTAATTTACATTTTTTAGGGATCCACCGTACATTTTATGATAAAATGAGAGGTTTCATTACAAAGTATAATTGGTCACGCAAAAACAAGCCCTTATAAGGGTCTCTAGATGAAAATATAAAAGAGTTATGGATTTTAGAAGGCAACGAGGAAAAAACTAAAATGCAAAAATAAAATTGGCCTGGTCCTTAGGGTTAAAATGGGCTTGGTCCTTAAGGGATTAATGACATAAATAGTAAAAAGGTGTTCGGGGTTAAAAAAAAAAGTACCAGATTTTCAGGTTGTTTTTAAAAAAAATTCACATATACGTAAAAGTGGTACCAATAGAAACTACAGATCATAATGCAAAAAAGGGGAAAAACAAGAAAGTTATAGGAGTCAGAATAACTATTTTGTTAAAAAGTTAGACTTTTTTTTAAAGGTAGTTCAATAGATAATTGTAGAATAGAGATAACAATTTTAAGATTATTGCATAAAAGAACCTCTTTCCTCCCAAAACAAGATTACAATATTTTTTCTGTTCAATATCCCCACAAAAATCTTACTGCGCCGTACATTTTATAGTAAAATAATAGATATTATTACAAAATAAAAATGTTTGCACAAAAAACAAGCCCTCATATGGCTTTGTGAATGGAAAAATAAAAGAGAGATATGCCTCTGAAAAGACAAGGAGAAAAAATGAAAACGCAAAAAATAAAAGGGTTAGCCAGCAATAGAAAAATAGAGCTAACTTCTTTAAAAATAAAACACTTCCCATTTGTCTTTAGGTTGGGTGGGGTTCTGCAGCTCAGTTCCATTGAAATGGATGGAGCCAAGTTGTAATGCCACACACAACCTGGGGACAGACATGGAGCTGTTTTAAAAAGAAATCATCTCTGTTTTTCTATTCCTGGATAACCCCTTTAAAATGATCCGTGTCCTCAAGGCCAAAATGGGCTGTGTCCTTAAAGGGTTAATGGGACCACATGAACAATCCAGCAATCACTAGTGAGGCATGGCTACACAATTGATTAAGCATTGCAAAGGGTCAGCATGATCAGCGATGCTTTCCATTGGCTCGTGAAAAAGGACTTTTTTTTAGTGTAGGTTCACACCTATCTGATGCCATTATATGTGTTATACATCAACAAATGTTTACCAAATACATTTGTATCCAGGAGGAGTGAACTTAGCCTAAGATACTAAAATGAGTTTCCATGGGGCGGATTTGTTGCAGATTTTAAATATGGATTTGTGGAATTTTTAATCTGCCGCATATCGGTTTTAAAAATGTTTTACTAATTTTCCCCTTTAAGTAAAATGGTGAAACCCCTTTATTTTTACTTTCTTTTTTTTTTACATAATCCACAGTATGTACCACAGCTAATATGTACCAAATTCGCTCCATAATCCCCACAATTTCAATGTGGAATTGCCTTTATGCAGCAAATCCAACCCATGTGAACTTACCCTTCAAGTTGCTAAAATTTACGTCATTCAAAATAGGGAGTATTGGATTATATGTCAAATTCATAGACAAGCCAGCACTGTTTGGCCCATTAGAAAACAATCTATTTATCATATTTCCCATTTTATAACACTGTTTACTTTTTCTCTCCCAAACTTAACTTATTCTTAGAGTTCTCCATATCGAAACATTGACGGAAGTACTCTGGATTATACCAATTGGGCAGAAGGACTATGCAGAAACTATGGACAATGGTGTGCTGCCATGAATATACACAGTAAGTACAGTAGAACATCAGCATTACAACGGTATTATTTTAAATGCATAGATTTATGATCTGTATTTTATTTATTTTTTGTGTGATAAAAAAACAAAGAAAAGAGCCTATGATTTTCCAAAATAAGTGTTTTTACTTCTATTTTCTCTTAGGGTAGGTTCACACCATGTTTTTGCAATACAGTTTTTTATCAGGTTTTTGATAAAAAAAACTGGATTCCTCAAAACCTGACTAAACTATCAAAACGTGTGTACAAAGTTTTATCTGTATACAGTTGAAAACCGTATATGGTTTGAAAAATGATGTCCGGTTGCATCCGTTTTTTAAGAAAAAAAACGTATACATTTTGAACTTTTCACTCCATTATGAATAAAGTTTCACTTGATTGATTGAAATTCCAAGAAAAAAACTGTGCAAAGTCAAAAACCGTATGGTAAAAACTGGATGGAACCGTACACACATACAGTTCTTTACGGTTCCCATTGTCTCCCATGTTAAAAAAAAAAATGTATACGGGTCAATACGGTTTTTCACCTGGACCAAAAACCGTGGTAGGCCACGGTTTTCTGTCCAGAAAAAAAAAGTAAAAAACCGTGTGTTTGAAAAACGGAGACAACCGTATAAAATATGGTGCATACGGTTTTGAATGGAAAGTCTATGGCCACGGTTTGCTGTATGGTTGCATATGTTTTTTTTTTGTTTGTTTTTTACGTATCCAAAAACTGTATAGAAAAATCGTGATGTGAACCCACCCTTATAGAGCATGTTCCTCAAATTTGTTTTAATCGAAATTTCACTACCCCATCCCTAAGTATTGTATTGTATTTTTATGACATTTCTGGAAAATTATTGATTTTGATAATTTAACAAGGGCACTCCATGTTGTCTAATGGAAATTTGTACCAGCTGTCAACGCAATTTATGTAGAAACTGTTATCACTACTATTTTGTGTACACAGCTCCTAATATATAAGCATAGTTTAAAGGGTACTACCGTGGAAAACTTTTTTTTTTTTTTTTTTTAAATCAACTGGTGCCAGAAAGTTAAACAGATTTGTAAATTACTTCTATTTAAAAATCTTAATCCTTCCAGTACTTTTTAGGGGCTATATACTACAGAGGAAATGCTTATCTTTTTAGATTTCTCTGATGTCATGACCACAGTGCCCTCTAGTGACCTCTGCTGTCCATTTTAAGAACAGGAGAAAATCCTAATAGCAAACATATGCTGCTCCAGACAGTACCTAAATTAGACAGCAGAGGTCAGCAGAGAGCACTATGGTCATGACATCAGAGAAATCTAAAAAGATAAGCATTTCCTCTGTAGTATATAGCCCTTAAAAAGTACTGGAAGGATTAAGATTTTTAAATAGAAGTCATTTACAAATCTGTTTAACCAGTTGATTAAAAAAAAAAAAAGTTTTCCACGGTAGTACCCCTTTAAGGACTAGAAACAAACCTTACGTGGTGTAGTACGGTAAGATCCTGCTCTTACCATATCTGTTCCTCTTCTACTGTCCTCTTCTAGCCTAACTCCATTTTTTTTTACCTTTCAGCCGGCAGGTGGCGGTCAGTAAACTGCAATACTCAACTGCCATATCTTTGCACTTATAAATAATAAACAGAGCTCATCGCCCTTTATTCCTCCGCTTTAAATGATTCTAACTCTGAAGACGTATAAATAAATATTTTTGCACGAACAGATGTTCGATCACTAGCACAATCTTGGAATACAAAGTCTCTGGCTTCGCTTTATTATTTCATGCACTATTCATGTTCCAACGACCTATTTTTCTGCCATGTAGCTTATAATAAAAGTATAATCAATTCTCATGAATTTGGAAGTGTTGTGATTTCCTTTATTATTGTATAACATTTATGGCTGACAATACAGACTATTTCGTTTGGTTTTGCTGGCACGTTCATTTGGCCCCATGTCCTAATGTTGGAGCAGTGCCAGGACGTCAGGAATATCCCGCTGGATCCGGGATGGTTGGGAGGTATGGAAACACCGTTCCTGCTGTGGAAAAAGTCTCAGGAGTCGAGTCCTGAATGTTACTATCCTGAGTAAGATGGGACTTTTTGGTTACATTTTATGCCTTTGCTTGGAAGGCCTCCCATTCTTATTCTGCTAGGTCCACACTGAAACAAACAAGATGGCCGCCCTTCCTACAGCCCATAATGCAAGGGCCAGACCTGCAGGGCTGGAGCCCTGGGATCGTCCAACATAAAATTCCTGTTTGTAGCCAGCTTTAGTTCTCTGCAGTGTCAAGAAGAGTGAGATCAAACCTTACGCAAAGTAACAGAGAAGCAATTGTCCATAGTAACCAGTCAGATTCCAGCTTTCAGATCAGCTGCTCTTCTGTTCCTTTGCAAAATGGCCGACTTCAAAATGGCCACCATGGTCACCACCCATCTTGAAAAGTTTCCCCCCTCACATATACTAATGTGCCACAAACAGGAAGTTAATATCACCAACCATTCCCATTTTATTAAGGTGTATCCATATAAATGGCCCACCCTGTATCTACACACAGAGGTATACCTGGTGCTCCCTGCGCCCGTGGTGAAGTGCTGCATGAGCACCTGTATCATAAGCCCCACACTTCCCCTCAAAAAGTTAATTATATACTGTGTCCTCCCCCTGTATGGATTAGATGCTGTCAGTAGATTAGACATGCAACATGCCGCATTAGGATGTAATACATGATGTAATAATAGTAATTCTCTCCTGTGACCCCAGGTCCCCAGACCATACTTAAAGCGCAACTGTCATGGATATTGTACCCCCAGACTAATACCATGATAGTATAGATGATAACACTTGGAATGCAGCTACACCTTTGGCTGCTCTTTATCACACTTTATCAGCCAGAAAAGTTTTATCGAGCGGTCAGCAACAGTCAGATAGGCGTGGCCGGGGGTTTCGCAATGCCCTACCTCCACCACGCCTATCCCCTGTAAGTGAGCACTGGGACCCCTGTGGGATTGACACACAGGTCCCTAGCGCAAGCGGCCCCGATTTTCATGATGTGCGGGTTGTGACTCCACTGAGCCTTTACATATTATGTGCACCTTTATGATTTACGGTGCCTGATCCCCTTTCTTCTTTCTTCTCCTGGTGCCGGGGCCACACTGCTTCTGCTTTCACTAGAGGCAGAGAGCTTGCATGCTCCCTGCCTCTAGCACTGCAAAGGTGCTGGTGGCAGACAACGGGAGTGAGCACTCTCTCAGAGATCAGGTGCATGGCGCTGGTGGCAGACAACGGGAGTAAACGCTTTCTCAGAGATCAGGTGCATGGCGCTGGTGGCAGACAACGGGAGTGAGCGCTTTCTCAGAGATCAGGTGCATGGCGCTGGTGGCAGACAACGGGAGTGAGCGCTTTCTCAGAGATCAGGTGCATGGCGCTGGTGGCAGACAACGGGAGTGAGCGCTTTCTCAGAGATCAGGTGCATGGCGCTGGTGGCAGACAACGGGAGTGAGCGCTTTCTCAGAGATCAGGTGCATGGCGCTGGTGGCAGACAACGGGAGTGAGCGTTTTCTCAGAGATCAGGTGCATGGCGCTGGTGGCAGACAACTGGAGTGAGCTCTTTCTCAGAGATCAGGTGCATGGCGCTGGTGGCAGACAACGGGAGTGAGCGCTTTCTCAGAGATCAGGTGCATGGCGCTGGTGGCAGACAATGGGAGTGAGCGCTTTCTCAGAGATCAGGTGCATGGTGCTGGTGGCAGACAATGGGAGTGAGCGCTTTCTCAGAGAGACAGGTGCATGGCGCTGGTGGCAGACAACGGGAGTGAGCGCTTTCTCTGAGATCAGGTGCATGGCGCTGGTGGCAGACAACGGGAGTGAGCGCTTTCTCAGAGAGACAGGTGCATGGCGCTGGTGGCAGACAACAGGAGTGAGCGCTTTCTCAGAGAGAAAGTGCTCACTCCCGTTGTCTGCCACCAGCGCTGTGCGCATGTGCAGTGCTAGAGGCAGGGAGCGAGCTGGCTCTCTGCCTCTAGTAAAAGCAGAATCAGCGCGTCTCTGGCACCAGAAGAAAGAACAGGACTGTATATCATAAAGGTGCACATAATGAAAATCAGGGAGCTTGTGCTGGGGACCTGTGTGTGAATCACACAGTGGTCCCAGCGCTCACTTACAGGGGATAGTCATGGCAGAGGTGGGGCATTGCGAACCCCCGGCCACACCTATCTGACTGTTGCTGACCGCATGATAAAACTATTTTCTGGCTGATAAAGTGTGAAAAAGAGGTTAAGGACACTTGCATGTCCTGGCTGTCTGGTAATTGGCGCACCAGGACGTACATGTACGCCCTGAGTCCCATCCTGCACTCGCTTCATAGACCGCGGGTCTCAGCTGCTGCATGTATATATGTGAGCTGGCTACAAAAGTACTGCGTGTTACGAGACTCCGTGTGATTGATGACAGTGCTGCAGAAGTGAGGGGTAGTGGTGGTGGAATAATATATAGTCTCTTTGAGCATACAGAGAGCGATCCGGGGAGGTGTCTGACCTCAGGATGCTATGGTGACAGGTAAGAAGGGGAAAGGAAAAGATTCTCCTGACAGAACATGCCCCCGTTTGTTGCGGTGCATTGCGGTACTGTATGCCACTACTGACAGATTACCTGCCGAAGCAGAGCAGCCCGGTGGCTGAGCCGGTACCGAACCACCCACCCCCCGCAAGTACTATAACCAGCACACGATTAGAAACTGCACCACCCTCCCCACAACAGAGCCAAACGTGCTTCCCCCCCCCCTCCCTCCCCGCCAGTACCGCTGACAAGAACCAGCCTCCCCCTACCCATTTTCAAAACAACCAAATTAGGCCGGCTGAATTGATAGCCCAGCAGGAGTGGTGCGGACCGGAGGCCGAGGCGGGTTGCAAAAGACGGGTAAGTGCGGCAGTGCTGCAAAGCAGATGAGCCGCCACTGACCTCACCACCGACCCCCGTGTGACTTACCAGCTAGCCGAAGCTAGTAAGCCTGGGACAGGCTGGCTGGGAACGCTGCCGGGCACCGAAACACTCACCCACAACGATGTCCCCGAACTTCCGGTCAGCTGACGTCTCGTGAAGAACCTGCGGGGTGATGAGCTGAGCACCGCCATGGGTTCTTATAGGTCTAACTACTATCAGGAATATAATATAAGGTATGTTCATATACACACTGCACAAAAAAATAAAGGGAACACTTAAACAACACAATGTAAATCCAAGTCAATGACACTTCTGTGAAATCACACTGTCCTCTCAGGAAGCAACACTGATTGTCAATCAATTTCACATGATGTTGTGCAAATGGAACAGACAACAGGTGGAAATTAAAGGCAATTAGCAAGACACCCCAATAAAGGAGTGGTTCTGCAGGTGGTGACCACAAACCATTTATCAGTTCCTGTTACGCCGAGCGCTCCGGGTCCCCGTTCCTCCCCGGAGCGCTCGCCTCATCCTCGTTGCTGCAGCGCCCCGGTCAGATCCACTGACCGGGTGCGCTGCGGTACCGCCTCCAGCCGGGATGCGATTCGCGATGCGGGTGGCGCCCGCTCGCGATGCGCACCCCGGTCCCCGTACCTGACTCGCTCTCCGTCGGTCCTGTCCCGGCGCGCGCGGCCCCGCTCCCTAGGGCGCGCGCGCGCCGGGTCTCTGCAATTTAAAGGGCCAGTGCACCAATGTTGGTGCCTGGCCCAATCTTCCCAATTAGCCTAATTAGTTTCCACCTGTGCACTCCCTACTTATACCTCACTTCCCCTGCACTCCCTTGCCGGATCTTGTTGCACTTGTGCCTAGTGAAAGCGTTCCCTTGTTTGTTCCTAGCCCGTGTTCCAGACCTCCTGCCGTTGCCCCTGACTACGAACCTTGCCGCCTGCCCCCGACCTTCTGCTACGTCCGACCTTGCTTCTGTCTACTCCCTTGTACCACGCCTATCTTCAGCAGTCAGAGAGGTGAGCCGTTGCTAGTGGATACGACCTGGTCACTACCGCCGCAGCAAGACCATCCCGCTTTGCGGCGGGCTCTGGTGAAAACCAGTAGTGACTTAGAACCGGTCCACTAGCGCGGTCCTCGCCAATCCCTCTCTGGCACAGAGGATCCACTACCTGCCAGCCGGCATCGTGACAGTAGATCCGGCCATGGATCCCGCTGAAGATCCTACACTGGTCGCCCAGCTAGCCCTAAAGATCGCCCAACGAGATCAACAGCTGGCATACTTGACCTCCGAGACACTGCGTCTTCAGTCACAGATACAGCAGCTGCAGCCGCAGATACAGCAGCTGCAGCCGCAGATACAGCAACTTCAGTCACAGCTACAGCTGCAACAACCATCTCCTCCGCCGGCTCCTGCAACTCCTCCGCAGCAACCGGCCGTTCCTAACCCCTGCTTGTCCCTGCCGGACAAATTTGGCGTAAAGATCGCCCAACGAGATCAACAGCTGGCATACTTGACCTCCGTGACACTGCATCTTCAGTCACAGATACAGCAGCTGCAGCCGCAGATACAGCAACTTCAGTCACAGCTACAGCTGCAACAACCATCTCCTCCGCCGGCTCCTGCAACTCCTCCGCAGCAACCGGCCGTTCTTAACCCCTGCTTGTCCCTGCCGGACAAATTTGATGGGGACCGCAATGATCCTGCCACAGCCACAGTCCAGTCCTTCTTCGCTGAGGTCCGTGGTGTCTTTGAGGAGCCTGCCCGAGCTTCTTCTGCCGAGATTGCCCTGCTGAACCTGGCCCAGGGTGTTTCTTCCGTTGGCGAGTACGCCATTCAGTTCCGTGCTCTTGCTTACGAGTTGTCCTGGAATAGTGAGGTTCTCTGCGCGACCTTTAAAAAAGGCCTATCCAGCAACATTAAAGATGTTCTGGCCGCACGAGAGACTCCTGCTGACCTACATGAACTCATTCATCTTGTCACTCGCATTGACATGCGTTCTTCCGGATGGCGTCTGGAGCTCCGCCTGGATATGGACTTTGTTCGCACGAAGCGTTTTTTCTCCCCGGCTCCTCTCTCCTCTGGTCCTCTGCAATCCGTTCCTGTGCTTCCCGCCGCGGAGGCTATGCAAGTTGACCGGTCTCGCTTGACACCTCAAGAGAGGACACGACGCCGCATGGAGAATCTTTGCCTGTACTATGCCGGTACCGAACACTTCCTGAAGGATCGTCCTATCCGTCCTCCCCGCCTGGAAAGACGTACGCTGACTCCGCACAAAGGTGACACAGTTCTTGATGTCAACTCTGCTTCTCCACGCCTTACTGTGCCTGTGCGGATATCTGCCTCTACCTTCTCCTTCTCTACTATGGTCTTCTTGGATTCCGGATCTGCAGGAAAAATTTTTTTGGCCTCTCTTATCAACAGGTTCTACGTCCCTGTGACCAGTCTCGCCAGACCCCTCTACATCTATTGTTTTAACAATAAAAGATTGGACTGTCTCGTGCGTTTCTGCACAGAACCCCTCCTAATGTGCATCGGACCTCATCACGAAAAAATTGAGTTTTTTTTCCTCAGGTTCTTTGGCCCCAAGAAGAGGGGGAGACCCAAGGGGGGGGGGTACTGTTACGCCGAGCGCTCCGGGTCCCCGTTCCTCCCCGGAGCGCTCGCCTCATCCTCGTTGCTGCAGCGCCCCGGTCAGATCCACTGACCGGGTGCGCTGCGGTACCGCCTCCAGCCGGGATGCGATTCGCGATGCGGGTGGCGCCCGCTCGCGATGCGCACCCCGGTCCCCGTACCTGACTCGCTCTCCGTCGGTCCTGTCCCGGCGCGCGCGGCCCCGCTCCCTAGGGCGCGCGCGCGCCGGGTCTCTGCGATTTAAAGGGCCAGTGCACCAATGTTGGTGCCTGGCCCAATCTTCCCAATTAGCCTAATTAGTTTCCACCTGTGCACTCCCTACTTATACCTCACTTCCCCTGCACTCCCTTGCCGGATCTTGTTGCACTTGTGCCTAGTGAAAGCGTTCCCTTGTTTGTTCCTAGCCCGTGTTCCAGACCTCCTGCCGTTGCCCCTGACTACGAACCTTGCCGCCTGCCCCCGACCTTCTGCTACGTCCGACCTTGCTTCTGTCTACTCCCTTGTACCACGCCTATCTTCAGCAGTCAGAGAGGTGAGCCGTTGCTAGTGGATACGACCTGGTCACTACCGCCGCAGCAAGACCATCCCGCTTTGCGGCGGGCTCTGGTGAAAACCAGTAGTGACTTAGAACCGGTCCACTAGCGCGGTCCTCGCCAATCCCTCTCTGGCACAGAGGATCCACTACCTGCCAGCCGGCATCGTGACAGTTCCTATGCTTCCTGGCTGATGTTTTGGTCACTTTTTCATGCTGGCGGTGCTTTCACTCTAGTGGTAGCATGAGACGGAGTCTACAACCCACACAAGTGGCTCAGGTAGTGCACCTCATCCAGGATGGCACATCAATGTGAGCTGTGGCAAAAATGTTTGCTGTGTCTGTCAGCGTAGTGTCCAGAGCATGGAGGTGCTACCAGGAGAAAGGCCAGTCAGGGCCGGATTAAGAGCATCATGGGCCTGGTGCTGAGAATTTTTCTGGGCCTTTTTATAAAATGTATCACTCCTATCCTTATTTAGCGATCCGGACACTGATGGTGGTACGGTATAACTCCTATCCTTATATAGTAGCTCCCCACATTAGGTGCAGTATAGTTCCCCCACATTAGGAGCAGTATAGCTCCCCACATTAGGTGCAGTATAGTTCCCCCACATTAGGTGCAGTATAACTCCCCACATTAGGTGCAGTATAGTTCCCCCCACATTAGGTGCAGTATAGTTCCCCCCACATTAGGTGCAGTATAGTTCCCCACATTAGGTGCAGTATAGTTCTCCACATTAGGTTAAGTATAGTTCTCCACATTAGGTGCAGTATAGTTCTCCACATTAGGTGCAGTATAGTTCTCCACATTAGGTGCTGTATAGTTCTCCACATTAGGTGCAGTATAGTTCCCCCACATTAGGTGCAGTATAGTTCCCCCACATTAGGTGCAGTATAGTCCCCCACATTAGGTACAGTACAGTTCCCCCACATTAGGTGCAGTATAGTCCCCCACATTAGGTACAGTATAGTCCCCCACATTAGGTACAGTATAGTCCCCCACAATGGGTGCAGTATAGTTCCCCCACATTAGGTGCAGTATAGCTCCCCACATTAGGTGCAGTATAGTTCCCCCACATTAGGTGCAGTATAGTCCCCCACATTAGGTACAGTATAGTCCCCCACATTAGGTACAGTATAGTCCCCCACAATGGGTGCAGTATAGTTCCCCCACATTAGGTGCAGTATAGCTCCCCAAATTAGGTGCAGTATAGTTCCCCCACATTAGGTGCAGTATAGCTCCCCACATTAGGTGCAATATTGTTCCTCCATATCAGGTGCAGTATAGTTCCCCCACATTAGGTGCAGTATAGCTCCCCACATTAGGTGCAGTATAGTTCCTCCACATTAGGTGCAGTATAGTTCCCCCACATTAGGTGCAGTATAGCTCCCCACATTAGGTGCAGTATAGTTCCCCCACATTAGGTGTAGTATAGTCCCCCACATTAGGTACAGTATAGTCCCCCACATTAGGTACAGTATAGTCCCCCACAATGGGTGCAGTATAGTTCCCCCACATTAGGTGCAGTATAGCTCCCCAAATTAGGTGCAGTATAGTTCCCCCACATTAGGTGCAGTATAGCTCCCCACATTAGGTGCAATATAGTTCCTCCATATCAGGTGCAGTATAGTTCCCCCACATTAGGTGCAGTATAGCTCCCCACATTAGGTGCAGTATAGTTCCTCCACATTAGGTGCAGTATAGTTCCCCCCACATTAGGTGCAATATAGTTCCCCCACATTAGGTGCAGTATAGTTCCCCCATATTAGATGTAGTATAGCTCCCCACATTAGGTGCAGTATAGTTCCTCCACATAAGGTGCAGTATAGTTCCCCCACATTAGGTGCAGTATAGCTCCCCACATTAGGTGCAGCATAGCTCCCCACATTAGGTGATGCAAAGTTCCCCCACAGACATACAGCCTTCAGCCATATACAGATGGCTGGAGGCTGTATGCTTGTGTACTGCCCCACTTCAGTGTTCCGACCACCACTCCTCCGGTCAGGGGTCACAATCTACTGCTACGGGACCAGAGGAGTGGTGGTCAGAACACAGATGACATACAACATATGGGTAGCTTATCATGCGCGCGCATCCTCCTCCTCGTTGCTCTGCTCCGCTCTGCTGTTGCTATGGGCGCATGCGCGGGAAGTCAGTGACGTCCCTGCGTGCGCTACCTCTCAGCGGCCCCTGCTTTTTTAAAGTGTACGTGAGGGCCACCGCAGAGAGGTAACCGCCGGGATAGATTCCGAAAGATCTTTTCGTGACACAGGGATGTCCAGAATGTGACAGGGGCGCTTGCAAGCGGCCTATGTGGGCCGCCTGTGCTGGCCGATGGGCCTATTTTAACGTAGGGGCCTGGAGCGGCAGCTCCATCCACCCCTACGTTAATCCGGCCCTGAGGCCAGGACATCAGGTGACGTGGAGGAGGCCGTAGGAGGGCAAAAGCCCAGCAGCAGGACCGCTACCTCCACCTTTGTGCAAGGAGGAGCAGGAGGAGCACTGCCAGAGCCCTGCAAAATGACCTCCAGTAGGCCTCAAATGTGCATGGGGGAGAAAGACAAAAAAAGGGCCACACAAAGCGCCTAGTGCGTTATCCAAGTAAACCAGAGGGTCGGGGGGCTGGTAATATGCTCACCTTGAGCGCAATGAATATGCGCATATAACCCAATTGCATTGGGTACAGAGAAATCTTGGGATATGCTGCGAGGCCGTAGGGATATTCAGATAGGCCGAGGTCTATCGATTAGTACATGTAGAAAGAAATCCACAGGCAGTCCCTCTTTAGGCGCTGCTTTCCCATAAATTCACATAGACATACTGCCTAAAGAAAAAAGTTCTTTATTCACCAATGACGCGTTTAGGGTTTAACCCTTCCTCAGATTGGCATAATGAAACTGACATACAAACAAGGTATATATACACGGGGAAAAAAACGCCAAACAATTTGAAATTTTCTGGGGGAGGAGTTAGAGTTCAGGAATAATCACGTGACAATGATAACATATAGTTAAAATATTTCAAAAATTAAAGATAAAACATTATAATAGCACATTCAAGTTTAAAAAGAATCGCTCGGATTATAACATTTCAAATTTGGTTCTCTGCCTTGATTTTATATAGTTCTTTTCGGTACATGATGTTGGAAAAGCGGCTTGACCCGCAAATGAAAGGTAACATGATTTACACGTACATCGGACCGAGGCTTGCAGGACACGTAGAGATGACAAGAGGTGTTATGCAGAGCGTAAGATCTTACATATATACCTATATACTTATATAATTTGTTTGTATGTCAGTTTCATTATGCCAATCTGAAGAACAGTTAATCCCGAAACGCGTCATTGGTGAATAAAGAACTTTTTTCTTTAGACATTATGTCTATGTGAATTTATGGGAAAGCAGCACCTAAAGAGGGACCGCCTTTGGATTTCTTTCTCAAATGTGCATGTGTCCACTCAAACGGTCAGAAACAGACTCTATGAGGGTGGTATGAGGGCCTGACGTCCACAGGTGGGGGTTGTGCTTACAGTCCAACACCGTACAGGAATTTTGGCATTTGCCAGAGAACACCAAGAATGGCAAATTCGCCACTGGCACCCTGTGCTCTTCATAGATGAAAGCAGGTTCACACTGAGCACATGTGACAGACGTGACAGAGTCTGGAGATGCTGTTGAGAATGTTCTGCTGCCTCCAAGATCCTCCAGCATGACCGGTTTGATGGTGGGTCAGTAAAGGTGTGGGGTGGCATTTCTTTGGGGGACCGCACAGCCCTCCATGTGCTTGCCAAAAGTAGCTCGACTGCCATTAGGTACCGAGATGAGATGAGATCCTCAGACCCCTTGTGAGACCATCGCTGGTGCAGTTGGCCCTGGGTTCCTCCTAATGCAATACAAAGCTACACCTCATGTGGCTGGAGTGTGTCAGCATTTCCTGCAAGAGGAAGGCATTGATGCTATGGACTGGCCTGCCCATTCCCCAGACCTGAATCCGATTGAGCACATCTGGGACATCATGTCTCGCTCCATCCACCAACACCACGTTGCACCACAGACTGTCCAGGAGTTGGCGGATGCTTTAGTCCAGGTCTGGGAGGACATCCCTCAGAAGACCATCCACCACTTCATCAGGAGCATGCCCAGGCATTGTAGGGAGGTCATACAGGCACGTGGAGGCCACACACACACACTACTGAGCCTCATTTTGACTTGTTTTAACCCCTTAAGGACCGGAGGTTTTTCCGTTTTTGCATTTTCGTTTTTTGCTCCTTGCCTTTAAAAAATCATAACTCTTTCAAATTTACACCTAAAAATCCATATGATGGCTTATTTTTTGCGCCACCAATTCTACTTTGTAATGACGTCAGTCATTTTGCCCAAAAATCTATGGTGAAGCGGGAAAAAAAATCATTGTGCGACAAAATTTAAAAAAAAACGCTGTTTTGTAACTTTTGGGGGCTTCCGTTTCTACGTAGTACATTTTTCGGTAAAAATGACACCTGATGTGTATTCTGTAGGTCCATACGATTAAAATGATACCCTACTTATATAGGTTTGATTTTGTCGGACTTCTGGAAAAAATCATAACTACATGCAGGAAAATTAATACGTTTAAAATTGTCATCTTCTGACCCCTATAACTTTTTTATTTTTCCGTGTATGGGGCGGTATGAGGGCTCATTTTTTGCGCCGTGATCTGAAGTTTTTAACGGTACCATTTTTGCATTGATAGGACTTATTGATCGCTTTTTATTCATTTTTTCATGATATAAAAAGTGACCAAAAATGCACTATTTTGGACTTTGGAATTTTTTTGCGCGCACGCCATTGACCGTGCGGTTTAATTAACGATATATTTTTATAATTCGGACATTTCCGCACGCGGCGATACCATTTATGTTTATTTTTATTTTTATTTACACTGTGTTTTTTCTTTTATGGGAAAAGGGGGGTGATTCAAACTTTTAATAGGGAAGGGGTTAAATGATGTTTATTCACTTTTTTTTTGCACTTTTTTTTTGCAGTGTTATAGGTCCCATAGGGACCTATAACACTGCACACACTGATCTTTTACATTGATCACTGGTTTCTCATAAGAAACCAGTGATCGATGATTCTGCCGCATGACTGCTCATGCCTGGATCTCAGGCACTGAGCTGTCATTCGGCGATCGGACAGCGAGGAGGCAGGTAGGGGCCCTCCCGCTGTCCTGTCAGCTGTTCGGGATGCCGCGATTTCACCGCGGCTATCCCGAACAGCCCACTGAGCTAGCCGGCATGCTTTCGGTTTCACTTTAGACGCGGCGTTCAACTTTGAACGCCGCGTCTAAAGGGTTAATAGCGCGCGGCACAGCGATCAATGCCGCGCGCTATTAGCCACGGGTCCCGGCCGTTGTTAGAGGCCGGGCCCGAACCGCTATGACGCGGGGCCACGCCGTGGCCCCGCGTTATAGATCGGGAGTGGACACATGACGTTCCAGTACGTCATGTGTCCTTAAGGGGTTAAGGACATTACATCAAAGTTGGATCAGCCTGTAGTGTGGTTTTCCATTTTGAGGGTGACTCCATATCCAGACCTCCATGGGTTGATAAATTTGATTTCCATTGACAATTATGTTGTCAGCAAATTCAACTATGTAAAGACGAAAGTATTTCATACGATTAGTTCATTCATTCAGATCTAGGATGTGTTATCTTAGTGTTCTATTTTTTTTTTTTGAACAGTGTATGTGTATATAGATACCCAAATATCTCCCTGTTTGTGTATGTACTCCTGAGCTGAAAGTGGCCTGAATTCCAAAGTCCTTTTTGGAGCCTAAAATGGTTTATATAAACAAAGACAAAGAGATGTTTCACGCTTGCAGACTACACGTGAAATCCTGGAAATTGAGACTGAAAATCAACTCTACACAAAATAAAGCTTGTAACTTGTAATTATGTTTCCATGTTTCTATAACTTGAACAATTTTAAGGAATGAAGCCACATAGTACAATTGTCCAAACTACTTCTGCCCATTTATTCTGACAGTTGTAACGTTACAAACATTACAGGACAGGGTGTTAATACTAAGGAAGAAAAAACATAACTCTTCCTCTATAGTCTTTTTCATCAATACACGCAAATCCAGTTATGATTACCAAGTTTTTTCTTCCTTAGTATTAACACAATGGGGGTTATTTATCAAAGGATTTAAGTGGGGGGTTTTTTCACGTAACTTTGGCGCAATACTTTGGCGCAGTGTCTTTTTGTGCCAAAGTTTGGCGCATCTTCTCCACTGTCATTTTTACAACTTTCTCAAAATCACACGGTCCCGTGTGTGATTTTAACTTTAGTCAGTAATTCATCATTTGCGCCAAATGATCTTTGGTGCAATTTTGGCGCAAATCCCGGTTTTTTTTTGGCGCAAATCCCTGCCAAGAAATTTTGCACATGGAAAACACACTTAGCAATGTCAGAAAATGTAAAGGCGTCAAAATACATTAAAAAAATTTTTGGGGTGAAAGCAGCGACGCCTCCAGGGCTGCTCAATACTATCCTGCGACATAGTTGTCTTTGAGGAACCTTCACCCTCCGTTGAGCCAGCATTGGACATGGCCACACAGGTTCAGGAAAGGTAAGCACTAAAGCAGGGGTCTCCAACTTGCGGACCTCCAGATGTTGCAAAACTACAACTCCCAGCATGCCCGGACAGCCAACGGCTGTCCGGGCATGCTGGGAATTGTAGTTTTGCAACATCTGGAGGTCCGCAGGTTGAAGACCGCTGCACTAAAATAACAAAAAAAGAAAAAAAAACTACTCAAGTTGAAAATAAAATCCATTTCACATGGTGGCTATAAACCCCACAAAAGAAAATAACTCATGTCGCTTGCTGATATACTGCAGGAGGGACTCCGAAATGACTGCTCTACAGGGTAAAATACGCATCCTCTGTGGCGGTAAGTTCTGTGTATAAGGCGCTGTGAACAGCTGATTTCAACATTTGAGCCAAAATTACTAACAACTTGCACCAAATGATAAATTTGGTGCATGTCCACGAAAACCAAAGTGAAAAAAAAAAAAAGGGTAAAAAGAAACTGTCAACAGGCAAAATTGATAAATACCCCCCTATGTCCTGTAATATTTGCACGGTTACAACTTAGCATTTCTTCTAAGTTCGCCCAATATAACATTTTGATTGACAGAGTTATGGGAACCGGTACGCAGGTCACGTGTAAGTTCTTTTCCTACACCTTTACATTAACACACATAGGGGGAGATTTATCCAAACCTGTGCAGAGGAAGAGTGGTGCAGTTGCCCATAGCAACCAATCAGATTGCTTCTTTCATTTTCCACAGGCCTCTAAAGAGGCCTGTGGAAAATGAAAGAAGCAATCTGATTGGTTGCTATGGGCAACTGCATTACTCTTCCTCTGCACAGGTTTGGATAAATCTCCCCCATAATTCTTCACTTACACCTATTCAGCAGGTTTTGTTGCACATTCTTTCCTCTTCATCAGCACTGCATATATAAGTCAGTGGGGTGCCTTACTTGAGGAGCATGATCAAGCATTTGTTCTGCAAAATGGCCTGTCGCACTCAGTCAGCTTCTCCGGAGCTCATGTCTGCTACCTTCCCTCCCCTCCTGCTGTTCCGTGTATCACTTTTGACTAAAGATGACTTGTTTTTCACTTCAAATGTGGTGACTAGAGATGAGCGAACTTACAGTAAATTCGATTCGTCACGAACTTCTCGGCTCGGCAGTTGATGACTTATCCTGCATAAATTAGTTCAGCTTTCCGATGCTCCGGTGGGCTGGAAAAGGTGGATACAGTCCTAGGAAAGAGTCTCCTAGGACTGTATTCACCCTTTCCAGCCCACGGGAGCACCTGAAAGCTGAACTCATTTATGCAGGATAAGTCATCAACTGCCGAACCGAGAAGTTCGTGACGAATCGAATTTACTGTAAGTTCGCTCATCTCTAGTGGTGACAGCTGTATTCCTCTTCTTCATCTCGCATACCTAAATTGTGCCCTTTCTCTGACAGGCACCATGGGGGTTATTTATCATTGTGTTCTATTGCTTTATTTGGTCTACATTTGCAAATTTTTGTTACTTTTGCGCCAATTGACGGATTTTTTTTTCCAAGTTCTAAAATCCGTCATTTTGACATTTTGGTGCTGCTAAACCATTTTTTTAAAGTGACTGATGCAGTGGTCACGAATTTATTATCTGCGTGTTTTTGATTTTTGAGCAAATTTTGCCGCAACTGGCGCAAAAAACCCCCCCACAAATCTAGACCACCTCCCAACCAGGTGTACAAAAGATTTCTACTCCTGTCTGTTTGCAAAAACTAAAAAAAAATCATCAGCCAGAGTGAAAGAGAGGGAGAGGGGGAGAGAGGGAGAGGGAGAGGGAGAGGGAGAGGGAGAGGGAGAGGGAGAGGGAGAGGGAGAGGGAGAGGGAGAGGGAGAGGGAGAGGGAGAGGGAGAGGGAGAGGGAGAGGGAGAGGGAGAGGGAGAGGGAGAGGGAGAGGAGAGAGAGAGAGAGAGAGAGAGAGAGAGAGAGAGAGGGAGAGTGAGAGAGAGAGAGAGAGAGAGAGAGAGAGAGAAGAAGGTAGAGATAAGAACGTTTAAAGACATAAAAAGTTAAAGTAAAGCAGTTGTCCATGGAAAACAATCAGATATATTTTTAAGGTACAAAAAAGAATGGTAAACATTAGAGATGAGCGAACTTACAGTAAATTCGATTCGTCACGAACTTCTCGGCTCGGCAGTTGATGGCTTATCCTGCGTAAATTAGTTCAGCCTTCAGGTGCTCCGGTGGGCTGGAAAAGTTGGATACATTCCTAGGAAAGAATCTCCTAGGACTGTATCCACCTTTTCCAGCCCACCGGAGCACCTGAAAGCTGAACTCATTTATGCAGGTAAAGTCATTAACTGCCGAGCCGAGAAGTTCGTGACGAATCGAATTTACTGTAAGTTCACTCATCTCTAGTAAACATGCGAGAAACAATAAGATTGTTAGCAACCAAAATCTAACAATTTCATGTGCCCAAGTTTAAAAAATTATCCAACAAAGTGATGATAACAAAATAAAATAAATAAAAAAAGTGAAAGGTAAAAAAAAATGTATATATATAATTTGTTCAACTAAAACCTCTGTCTCTCAATAAACAATATATTTTTTTCCTGGCCTGCGGCAAGGTAAACTACTATTCAAATGTGAGACTCTCTTTGTAGACCTTCTTTTAGACATTATTTTGCCTTAAAATCTATATATATATGAAACTCAATGGCCCTGATTTACTAAGAGTGGAGTGTTTATTCTGGAGTGATTTCAATGTCACTCATCTTCTTTTTTCAGTCTTATTTACTATTCTGTCGCACATTTCGGTTATTTTTCTGTCGCACGTTTTTTGCGCCGCACTAGTCAATTGTGTCGCACAAACTCCGAGCAAAAGAAATTAGTTGTGTGAGTCAAAATGGTTTAGACTTGTTTGTTTAAAAATGTTTTCATGAATCAAAAGTATTCATGTGTTATAATTTTTCAAACATTACAACAATTCTCCTTGTTTATCAGCTTGGGTGTTAAATGTATTTAAACCTAATATTGCAAATGTGTTTAAAAGGAAAAAATATCTAAACATTAACTATCACAAAAGCAATCAATATTTTATTCATAAAAGTGTTTAACTGTACAAAATGTTTTCAGGTTATAAAACAAGTTACCGTATTTATCGGCGTATAACACGCACTTTTTAGGCTAAAATTTTTAGCCTAAAGTCTATGTGCGTGTTATATGCCGATACACCCCCAGGAAAGGCAGGGGGAGAGAGGCCGCGCTGCTGCAGGCCTCCGGCGTGCGTCCCCTGCGTCGTTGCTATGCACGGCGCGGCGCACTGACGTCATGCGCCGCGCCGTGCAGCGCATAGCAACGATGCAGGGGACGCACGCCGGAGGCCTGCAGCAGCGCGGACCCGACCCCGGCAACAGGTAATTATGCCACCGGGGATAGGGGGGAGGCAACGGGGCAGCGGCGCCGGCAATGGGTGCCGCTGTCCCTTCTCTCCCCCTGGCTGTCGGCGCCGCTTCTCTCCCCCTGGCTATCGGCGCCAGCAATGGGGCGCCGGCACCGATAGTCAGGGGGACAGAACGGGCAGCGGCGCCGATAGCCAGGGGGAGAGAAGGGCCGGCAGCAGGGTTCTAGACCCCAGGAAAGGCAGGGGGAGAGAAGCTGGCAGCGATGGCCTCTCTCCCCCTGCCTTTCCTGGGGGTGCATCGGGGTATACACGCGCACACGCACCCTCATTTTACCATGGATATTTGGGTAAAAAACTTTTTTTACCCAAATATCCTTGGTAAAATGAGGGTGCGTGTTATAGGCCGGTGCGTGGTATACCCCGATAAATACGGTACTTTCACACAAAACACAATGGTAAACAGTCCCTTGTTAGAAATCACTCCATTTTTGGAATTTCACTCGGCCTCTTGGCTGTCGGTTATTGTGTGAGGCAAACTCACACTTTTTCTCGAGTGATTTTGGAAGTACTCCAAGTATTTTTTGTTTTTTGTCGGTAAAACGCCCATTTTTGCATAAAACACGCCCATTTCAGAGTGAAAAAAAAACCACTCTGAGTGTTTACTGAAGTGTCGGTTGTGCAACGAAAATTTGGTCGCATAAATAGTCGCACAGAAAATTAAAATGTAGCTAAAATTTAGGCGCAATAACCGAGAAAAAGAGTCGGTCGGACTTAAGTAAATGAGGGACAATGTGTGTATGTGTGTATGTGTCTGTGTATGTTCCAGCATCATGTCTAAACGGCTAAAGATATTAACATAAAACTTGGCACTTATGTTACTTACATGTCAACAACAAACATAGGATAGGTAATTTAACCCTTATTCACCCCCATTTGCCAGGGTCGGAGTTTTTGTTTAAAGTCCCATACAAGTCTATGGGAAATATATGTTACAGCGTAACTTCCAAACGGCTGAAGATATTTCGATAATACTTGGTCACATGTTACTTATATGTCCACTTAAAATATAGGATAGTTAATTTAACCCTTAACTACCCCCATTTATGAGGGTCATGGTTTTTGTTTAACCTGTTGGGGACGGAGGGCGTATGGATACGCCCTCGCATCCCGGTACTTAAGGACGGAGGGCATACCTGCACGCCCTCCGCATTTCCGATCACCACTGCTCGCCGGGTGGTGATCGAACCAGGATGACTGCCTAGGCAATGCCTAGGGGGGTCCTGAGACCCCGCCCCATGTCGGCGATCACAGAAAATCGCAGGTCAATTCAGACCGTCGATTTGCCACAATCCAGGCCAATCGGGTCACCAATCGGATCGCCCAGAAAATAAGAATGATCGGAGCTGTCAGAGACAGCTCTGACCATCCTGAAGGACAGGAGCAAGGTGGCAGTGTTGCCACCCCCTCCTTTTCCCCTGCCATTGGTCGATTAGGCTGACAACAAATGGCAGTTGGGGCGGGGGGGTTAAAGTTCATTTCCCCCACTCAGCCTACTGATCGAAGTCGGGTCAGAGGGGGGGAACACGGGCGGCAAGGTGGGGAGCATGGCCCAGCTTACCAGACCGACGGAGGCGGCATCCTGGAGCAGGGGCGGCAGCAGGAGGAGCGGCGGCCGGAAAGTGTGGAGTGGAGAAGGCTGCAGCGAAGATCGCGGTAAGTGATCTTCTCTGTGGCCTTCTAAAAGCTGCAAAACTAAAACTCGCAGCATGCCCAGACAGCCAAAGGCTGTCTGGGCATGCTGGGAGCTGTAGTTTTGCAACATCTGGAGGGTCACAGTTTGGAGACCACTGTGTAGTGGTTTCTAAACTGTGGTCCTCCAGATGTTGCAAAACTACATCTTTCAGCATGCACTGACTGGCTGGGCATGCTGGGAGTTGTAGTTTTGCAACATCTGAAGTGGCACAGTTTGGAGCCCACTATACAGTGGTCTCCAAACTGTAGCCCTCCAGATGTTGCAAAACTACAATTCCCAGCATGCCCAGACAGTCAGGGATGCTGGGCGTGTAGTTCTGCAATATCTGGACATTCAGATGTTGTAGAACTACAACTCCCAGCATGCATGGACAGGCTGGGCATGCTTGGAGTTGTAGTTTTGCAACATCTGGAGGGCTACAGTTTGGAGACCACTACTTAGCGGTCTCCAAATTGTACTTCCCCAGTTGTTGCATAACTACAACTCACTTAAAGATGGACCATTTGTAAAAAAAGAATAAATTTTATTTATGGAAAGTTCCAATAATACATAAAACAAACACAGCGTGGACAAACATACGTGGGAACTAGGGAGCAGGGGGAGACCAGAAATAAAGAAATAATCCTGGTGCACTGGCCTATGGCATGTAAAAACAGGTAAGTCACAAGGTAAATATATAGATGTGTAAACATGAGATATGTACAAAGGCAGGAAGCGCCTCAACGAAAAGGGTAAATATTTATACAGGTCTCATATCAAGAGTACCAACATATAAAAATTGAACTGAAATGCCATAGGAAGTGAAAAACATGCTAACCGGACTAAAGAAGGAACCACATGCAATGATGGTACGCAACAGTAAACCCCCCCCACTCCCCAGCTACCCACCAAACCTCCGACGCGTTTCACCCAACGGGGCTTTATCCAGGAGTTGCGTACTGTTGCGTACCATCATTGCATGTGGTTCCTTCTTTAGTCCGGTTAGCATGTTTTTCACTTCCTATGGCATTTCAGTTCAATTTTTATATGTTGGTACTCTTGATATGAGACCTGTATAAATATTTACCCTTTTCGTTGAGGCGCTTCCTGCCTTTGTACATATCTCATGTTTACACATCTATATATTTACCTTGTGACTTACCTGTTTTTACATGCCATAGGCCAGTGCACCAGGATTATTTCTTTATTTCTGGTCTCCCCCTGCTCCCTAGTTCCCACGTATGTTTGTCCACGCTGTGTTTGTTTTATGTATTATTGGAACTTTCCATAAATAAAATTTATTCTTTTTTACAAATGGTCCATCTTTAAGTGGGTTATTTTCTTTTCGGTTTTATAGTTAGTGTGTATACCACAGGACCTTAATTACCTAGCATAGGTATTTCAGCACATCCCCTTTCTTTTGTTTGGGTTGATAACTACAACTCGTAGCATGCCCAGACTGTCCAAGCATGCTAGGAGTTGTAGTTCTGCAACATCTGAAGGGCCAGATATTGCAGAACTACAAGCCCAGCAAGCCTGTCTCGCCATGCTGGGAATTGTAGTTTTATAACAGCTGTAGGCACACTGTGGGCTGTGATTCCAACCCTTGTGCTTCAAGCTGTGGTAAAACTACAACTCCCAGAATGCACTCACAGACCGTACATGCTGGGAGTTGTAGTTTTGCAACAGCTGGAGGCATGCGGGTTGGAATCACTGAGCTAGAGTCTGTTTCCTAACTCAGTGGTTCCCCACCAGTGTGCCTACAGCTGTTGTAAAACTACAACTCCCAGCATGTACGGTCTGTCAGTGCATTCTGGGAGTTGTCATTTTGCCACAGCTAAAGGTTTGGGGCGCCCCCCCCCCCCCTCCCCTCCCATGTGAATGTACAGGGTACATTCACACGGGCGGGTTTACAGTGGGTTTCCATCTACAAGTTTGAGCTGCGGAAAATTTTCCGCCGCAGCTCAAACTCCCAGGGGAAAGCTTACTGTGAACCCCCGCCTGTGTGAATGTACCCTAAAAACACTACACTACACTACACTAACAAATAATAAAAAGTTAAACACTACATATACACCCCCTTACACGTGTGTGTGTGTGTCCCCCAATAAAAATGAAAAACTTCTCATACGGCAGTGTTTCCTAAATGGGGCCTCCAGCTGTTGCAAAACCACAACTCCCAGTATTGCCAGACAGCCATAGACTGTCCTGGCAGGCTGGGAGTCTTGCAACAGCTGGAGGCACCCTGTTTGGGAAACACTGCTGTAGGGTTTTGGTGAAGACAAGCCTCATCCTTGTAACCGGGTCCGCCCCTATTGCAAATTCCTTATTTAGGCCTCAAATGCACATGGCGCTCTCTCACTTCAGAGCCCTGTCGTATTTCAAGGCAACAGTTTAGGGCCACATATGGGGTATTTCCGTACACGGGAGAAATTGCGTTACAAATTTTGGGGGGATTTTTCTCCTTTTATCCCTTATGAAAAGGTAAAGTTAGGGGCTACACCAGCATGTTAGTGGAAAAAAAAAATTTTTACACTAACATGCTGGTATTGTCCCATACTTTTCATTTTCACAAAAGCTAAAAGGAGAAAAAACAAAACAAAATTTTTAACCCAATTTCTTCTGAGTACGGAAATACCCCATATGTGTACTTAAAATGCTCTGCGGGCGCACAACAAGGCTCAGGAGTGGTGATTTGCACAGGGGTGGCTGATCGTTACAGTGGTTCTGACCTGAACGCAAAAAAAAACACCCACATGTGACCCCATTTTGGAAATTACACCCCTCACGGAACATAACAAGGGGTTTAGTGAGCCTTAACAACCCACAGGTCTTTGACAAATTTTCGTTAAAGTTGGACATGAAAATAAAATAAAAAAATTTCCCTGAAATGCTGGTGTTACCCCAAATTTTTCATTTTCACATGGAGTAATAGGAAAAAAACAAACAAAATTTGTAACCCCATTTCTTCTGACTATATAAATACCCCATATGTGGATGTAAAGTGCTCTGCGGGCGAACTACAATGCTCAGAAGAGAAGGGGCGCCATTGGGCATTTTGAGAGAGAATTAGGCTGGAATTGAAGGCTATGTGTGTTTACAAAGCCCCCATGGTGCCAGAACAGTGGACCCCCTCCACATGTGACCCCATTTTGGAAACTACACCCCTCACAGAATGTAACAAGGGTTGCAGTGAGTATTTACGCCCCACAGGTGTCTGACAGATTTTTTTAACAGTCGTCCATAAAAATTAAAAATGTAATTTTTTCAAAGATCTGTCAAATGCCAGTGGGGTGTAAATGCTCACTGTACCCCTTATTAAATTCTGTGAGGGGTGTAGTTTCCAAAATAGTATGCATGTATTTATTTTTTTTTTTTTACTGTTCTGGCATCATGAGGGCTTCCTAAATGCGACATGCTCCCAAAAACCATTTCAGCAAAAGTCGCTCTTTCCCTTCTGAGCCCGCTAGTGCACCTGCAGATCACTTTACATCCACATATGAGGTATTTCCTTACTCGAGAGAAATGGGATTACAAATTTTGTGGGGCATTTTCTCCTATTACTCCTTGTGAAAATGAAAAGTTTAGGGTAACACCAGCATTTTAGTGTTAAAAATCAAATTTTTCATTTTCACGTCCCACTTCAACGAAAGTTCGTCAATCACCTGTGGGGTGTTAAGGCTCACTGTACCCCTTGTTACATTCCTTGAGGGGTGTAGTTTCCAAAATAGTATGCCATGTGGGTTTTTTGTGCTGTTCTGGCACCATAGGGGCTTCCTAAATGTGACATGCCCCCCAAAAACCATTTCAGCAAAATTTGCTTTCCAAAAGCCAAATGTGACTCCTTCTCTTCTGAGCATTGTAGTTCGACCGCAGAGTATTTTACGCCCTCACATGGGGTATTTCCATACTCAGAAGAGATGGGATTACAAATTATGGGGGCATTTTCTCCTATTACCCTTTGTAAAAATGGTAAATTTGGGGGGGGGGGGGAAAGCACTTTAGTGAAAACATTTTTTTTCATTTACACATCCGACTTTAATGAAAAGTCATCAAACACCTGTGGAGTGTTAAGGCACACCTGTGGAGTGTTAAGGCCCCTTGTTATGTTCCTTGAGGGGTGTAGTTTCCAAAATAGTATGCCATGTGTTTTTTTTTTTTTTTTTTTTGCTGTTCTGGCACCTAGGGGCTTCCTAAATGTGACATGCCCCCCAAAAACCATTTCAGAAAAATTCACTCTCCAAAATCCCTTTGTTGCTCCTTCCCTTCTGAGCCCTCTACTGCAGTTCCCGCCGAACACTTGACATACACATATGAGGTATTTCCTTACTCCAGAGAAATTGGGTTACAAATTTTGGGGGGCTTTTTCTCCTATTACCCCTTGTAATAATTCAAAAACTGGGTCTACAAGAACATGCGAGTGTAAAAAATGAAGATTTTGAATTTTCTCCTTCACTTTGCTGCTATTCCTGTGAAACACCTAAAGGGTTAACAATCTTTCTGAATGTCATTTTGAATACTTTGAGGGGTGCAGTTTTTATAATGGGGTCATTTGGGGGGTATTTCTAATATGAAGGCCCTATAAATCCACTTCAAACCTGAACTGGTCCCTGACAAATTCCGATTTTGAAAATTTTGAGAAAAATTGGAAAATTGCTTCTATACTTTGAAGCTCTCTGATGTCGTCCAAAAGTAAAAACATGTCAACTTTATGATGCCAACATAAAGTAGACATATTGTTTATCTGAATCATATGGATAGGAGGACGGGATAGGAGGTCGGAATAGGAGGTCGGGATAGGAGATCGAGATAGGAGGTTGAGATAGGAGGTCGAGATATGATGTCGGGATAGGAAGTCGGGATAGGAGGTCGGGATACGAGGTCGAGATAGGAGGACGAGGTAGGAGGACGGGATAGGAGGTCGGTATAGGAGGTCAAGATAGGAGGATGGGATAGGAGGACGAGATAGAAGGATGAGATAGGATGATGGGATAGGAGAACAGGGTAGGAGGTTGGTATAGGAGGTCGAGATAGGAGGACGGGATAGGAGGTCGAGATAGGAGGTTGAGATAGGAGGATGGGATAGGAGGTCAGGATAGGAGGTCGGGATAAGAGGTCGGGATAGGAGGAAGGGATAAGAGGTCGGGATAGGAGGTCGGGATATGAGGACGGGATATGAGGGCAGGATATGAGGACGGGATATGGGGTAGGGATATGACAACAATATATGAGGACAGGATATGAAGTCAAAAGCTTCCTCCTTTGTTTATTTTCCTCCCCAACAAGGATGAGGAAGGAAAAACCGGGCAACGCCGGGTACTCAGCTAGTCTATCTATATATATAAAACTCAATGTGTGTGTGTATGTATGTATGTGTGTATGTTCCAGCATCACGTCTAAACGGCTAAACATATTAACATGAAACTTGGCACACATGTTACTTATATGTCAACAACAAACATAGGAAGGTGATTTAAACCTTACTCACCCCCATTTGCCAGGGGCAGGGTTTTTGTTTAAAGTCCCATACAAGTCTATGGGAAATATATGTTACTGCATAGCTTCCAAACGGCTGGAGATATTTCGATAATACTTGGTCACATGTTACTTATATGTCCACTTAAAATATAGGATAGGCAATTTAACCCTTAACTACCCCCATTTGTGAGGGTCGGGGTTTTTGTTTAAAGTCCCATGCAAATCAATGGGAAATGTTTGTTCTCACATAACGTCAGTACGGCTGGAGATATTTCAATACCTGGTACACATATTACAGTTTGGGACATGAAGACGGGATATGAGGTCGAGATAGGAGGTCGGGATAGGAGGTCGAGATAGGAGGTCGAGTTAGGAGGACATGATAGGAGGACGGGATAGGAGGACGGGATAGGAGGTGGAGATAGGAGGTGGAGATAGGAGGTGAAGATAGGAGGTCGGGATAGGAGGACGGGATAGGACGACGGGATGGGAAGAATAGGAGGTCGGGATAGGAGGTCGAGATAGGAGGTCGAGTTAGAAGGTCGGGATAGGAGGACGGGATAGGTGGACAGGATAGGAGGTGGAGATAGGAGGTGGAGATAGGAGGTCGAAATAGGAGGTCGAGATAGGAGGTCAGGATAGGAGGACGGGATAGGACGACGGGATAGGAGGACGGGATGGGAGGAATAGGAGGTCGGGACAGGTGGTCGAGATAGGAGGTCAAGATAGGAGAACGGGATAGGAGGTCGGGATAGGAGGTCGGGATAGGAGGTCGAGATAGGAGGTCGAGATAGGAGGATGGGATAGGAGGACGGGATAGGAGGATGGGATAGAAGGGCGGCATAGGAGGACGGGATAGGAGGATGGGATAGGAGGACTGGATAGGAGGATGGGATAGGAGGTCGGGATAGGAGGTCGAGATAGGCGGTCAAGATAGGAGAACGGGATAGGAGGTCAGGATAGGAGGTCGAGATAAGAGGTCGAGATAGGAGATCGAGACAGGAGGATGGGATAGGAGGATGGGATAGGAGGACTGGATAGGAGGACGGGATAGGAGGTCGGGATAGGAGGTCGTGGTATGAGGACGGGTTATGGGATAACTTCTGTACAACTGGAGATATTTCAATAATACCTGGTCACATATTACTGATAAGTCAAATAAAAAGATATGATAGTTAAATTAACCCTTACCTAAACCCTTATATAAAAGATGGGTTTTTGTGCAAGAATATGGCACTTCCAGTACCTTACTCCACAAGCTCCGCTCTGCATCTCCTGGTGAATGTGTCAGTCCGGCTTGCAAACCACACCCCATCTCACAAAGACACGCCCACATTTAAGCCCCACCCCTTTTATAATGTACCCTTTTTGTGCCTTGGTCTGGCTTGCAAATCATGCCCAGTCCCACAAAGCCACATCCCCTTCTATCTTCAGCTTACAATATCTTCATCATAAATCAGTCCCACCTGAGGACAGGATATGAAGATGGGACATAAGGACGGGATATGAGGTAGGAATATGAGGAGGGCATATGAGGATGGGATATAAGGACGGTATATGAGGTCGGGATATGAAGATGGGATGTGAGGATGGGAAATGAGGACGAGATATGAGGACGGGATATGAGGTCAGGATATGAGGACGGGATATGAGGTTGAGATAGGAGGATGGGAAATGAGGTCGAGATAGGAGGTCCGGATATGAGGATGGGATATGAGGATTGGATATGAGGATGAGATATGAGGACGGAATATGAGAATGCGATAGGAGGTCGAGATATGAGGATGGGATATAAAGTCGGGATATGAGGATGTGATATGAGGACGGGATGTGAGGTCGAGATAGGAAGACGGGATAGGAGGTCAGTATATGAGGACAGCATATGAGGCCTGTGGAAAATGAAAGAAGCAATCTGATTGGTTGCTATGGGCAACTGCACCACTCTTCCTCTGCACAGGTTTTGATAAATCTCCCCCTATGTGCATAGCAATTATTGCACTCACATGGTCTAAGATGCAGAAAGGGCACCGTGTAAGCACAATAAACACTATGCACGACCTACCCGGTGAGTGCTGCAAGTCTTTTGACTACTATGAATATTTTATATTTTTTTTTTTAATGGTACTTATACATGAAGATTTTCCAACATGCTTTACACTTATACTTAGTAATTAGAATGAAAAAAAATAATGTGATGTATATAATATTTTAGTTTGAGTTGGTTTTCTTATCAAGTTACATCTGTTTTAGCAATGTGAACTGTTGTACAAGATTGTAGTCTGTTATTTAACACTTCTAATCTCTGTTGGTCCTGTGGTAATTTTTATTTATCTGGTAGAAACTGAGATACAGAAACAGATACAGAACTTACTTAAGTTTCTTCATGATTTTACACAACAAACTCTTAAGGGGTAATTTGCCACATATCTTAAACAGTTGCCCATGCGCCCACTAAGCACCTTCCATAGAAGAATATTTTTTTTTTTTTTTAAAGTAAGTCTAAGAACCAGAAGCACTTAGAATTTGATAGAGGTTCTTACAGGCCAGGGTATGGAAATATCATATTTACTTAAGGTTTAAAGGGGTACTCCTTTACTATAATTTTTTTTTTTTGTGGTAAATTTGGTGTTGTTTGGTCATTTTGTACTTTGTTTACCTTTGTCGCGATTTGTATGTGCCTCTTTTCATCTGTTGTCTTTGTGTCCAGTGTGCTTCTTTTTCTTACCTTCTTCCTGTTCCGTGTTTTCCTAAAACTACGTTTCCCATCATGTCTTTGCGGCTGCAGTCGTCATTTACTGGGCATTTTTTTTTTCCTGTACCAGTTTCTTGTAGAATCCGCCCTTGTTTCGCCCTCCTAATTTACTTATTCCACCAATTGTTTGTCTCTTTCTCCTTGTTGTTAAGCCCCTTTACCTCATTGGTTCATTTTTGTCTGATGACTGGTCATGTGTCTTTGTTGTGGTCATGTGATTATATCATGTGACCACTGCATAGTCTTTTAAATAGATTCCTGGTTGTTGGAAACAATAACCAAAACTCACCACATGTCCAATCAGATGTGAAAAAAACTAAAAATTCCAAACCCACCAACACACTCGCCTAACTACATACACTAATCAATGAACATCAGGGGAAATGTCAGCGCAAGCCAGCATAGTTTAAGAAAGGCGCATGCGCATTGTTTGCAGAGAGTGTTGCTAGGGACGCTAATTTACACAGCGGAACTACATCAGAGGAAGTCCCAAACGTACCCAGCGGCATAATACTGCGCAAGCGCATAACAAGCCGGGTATTTGGAAGATCGAGAGGAGCAAAAAAAAACTGGAGGAGACAAACTGAATAAAATTAGAATAATTAACAGAGGGGTGGCAACAGGAACGTCCAACCGAGGCCGGAACATGTCAGAGCCACCTGGGAAATCGTGACATCACGAGCAAGACATGGCTGACGAACGGGAAGGAACGTGTTACACCGAGCGCTCCGGGTCCCCGCTCCTCCCCGGAGCGCTCGCAGTGTTCTCCTGTTCACAGCGCCCCGGTCAGACCCGCTGACCGGGAGCGCTACGATAATGTCCCTAGCCGGGATGCGATCCGCGATGCGGGACGCGCCCGCTCGCGGTTCGCATCCCAGCCGGCTTACCAGACTCGTTCCCCGTCTGTACTGTCCCGGTGCGCGCGGCCGCGCTCCCTAGGGCGCGCGCACCGGCTCTCTGCGATTTAAAGGGCCAGTGCGCCGCTGATTGGCGCCTGGTTCTAATTAGTGTATTCACCTGTGCACTTCCCTATATAACCTCACTTCCCCTTCCCTTCCTTGTCTTGTTGCCATTGTGCCAGTGAAAGCGTTCTTTGTATGTCCCAAGCCAGTGTTCCAGACCTCTTGCCGTTGCCCCTGACTACGATCCTTGCCGCCTGCCCTGACCTTCTGCTACGTCCGACCTTGCTCTTGCCTAATCCCTTGTACCGCGCCTATCTCAGCAGTCAGAGAGGTTGAGCCGTTACCGGTGGATACGACCTGGTTGCTACCGCCGCTGCAAGACCATACCGCTTTGTGGCGGGCTCTGGTGAATACCAGTAGCAACTTAGAACCGGTCCACCGGTTCCGTCCACGCCAATCCCTCTCTGACACAGAGGATCCACCTCCAGCCTGCCGAATCCTGACAGAACGCATGTTTGAGACTCACAGTTCAGAGCCAAAACTACAAGACTTCCGCCCACAACTAACAGTAAGTAAAAAATAGCAAAATATACAATGTTTTTAATTTAAAATAACCCCTACATACACATAATATACACTTTACATAGGCAAAAAAAAAGACATGGGAGTACCCCTTTAAAGGAGAAAGCTTACCATTAGTGATAGTAAAATATTTTGAAATTTTAGGTCCATTTCTATTGACTAAGTTGTCTGTTTCCATTCGAAGGTATCCAACCCCTTTTAAGCTTGTTACAGCCAATACAGCACTAGAAATATACAACTGACAGCAACAATTATGTAGGATTTTATTTATTTAATAAGATGCCCTGAAAAGGTCTTAATGATTAGCAAAACAATTCAGCTTTTTACCTCACTGTGTTTGAGTAGCCATAACTTCTTTATACTTTTTATTGACAGGGCTATATGATGCATAAGAAATTGTATTATCTTTTAGGCAGTTTGGCAGTACACAATAATCACTGAATAATTTCAAAAAAAAATTCACATTATATAAACTGTGAAATAATTCTTTTTAGGTTACCAAAGACATGTGGATGCCCAATATTGGTAGTTTTCCTTTTTTTATTTTGATGTAATGTTTGTATTTAAATATTTATACTAAATCACTTTAGAATTTCTTTTTCAACATTTTTACTTTAAATTATTTTTAACCCCAGAAGAGATTACTATTTAAAATTTTATTTCATACTTAGAATAAAAAGATCAGTTGAAAAAAACATAAAAAATTATAATACACCACACCAATGTGTGTCAATGTAATGATGTAAAGATTTGTAAGTGATTACAATATAAGAGCGAAATTATACATTTATAGCGGGAAAACTCTAGTACCTAGAGCAGTGATTCCCAGCCGTTCGGCACTGCCCGGGATCCCACGGGATTTTTTGGTGAATTTATTTATTTTTTACATTTCCAGCCCCGGCCTGCGTGCCTGTGACTCACAGCGCCTCAGGGGAAGGGAAGCCTCAGTGCGCCCTGTGCACACAGCGTCTCTCAGCATCCCTCAGCGTCCCCCAGGGTCCCCCTCCCCTGTAGCGCAGTGAGACGAAAATGGTGCTACACCGAAGAGGGGAAGATACTGTGGAACTGAAAGCTGCGCTGGATTCCCGTGCCGGCCTGCTTAAGGAACTGTACCCTTTCCACCCCTCTGTTTTACCCCCCTTGTCATCCTTGTTCACCTACTTGTTACCCCTTTTCACCCCCCCATCTCCCATGTCCACCCCTCTGACCCCTGTTCACCCACCTGTCTCCCATATTCACCCCCTATTCACCCCTCTGTCCCCCTTGTCACCCCTTTTAACCCCTTTGTCATCCTTGTTCACCCCCCTGTCACCCCTGTTCCCCCCCCCCTTTTAAGTCCCCTATCATCCATGTCTACCTTGGCCACCACTCTGCCACCCCTTTCCATTGCCCTGTCACCCACGTTCCCCCCTCCCCCCGCAACCCTCTGACCCCCCCTCTGTCACCCATGTCTACTCCCTATTCACCCCTCTGACCCCTGTCACTCCTGTTCACCCCCCCTGTCTCCCATGTCCACCACCCTGTCACCCATGTTCACTCCCCTGTCCACCCCCCAGTCTAACCCCTGTCACCCATGTCCACTCCCCCCTATTCACCCCTCTGTCCCTTTGCCACCCCTCATTTATCCCCCTTGTCATCTTTGTCCACCCCCCTGTCACCGCTGTTCACTCCCCCTCCCCGTCTCCCATGTCCACCCCCCCCCTTGTCATCCATGTCCACCTTGGCCACTCCCCTATCCACCCCTCTGCCACCAATGTTCACCCCCCTGTCCACCCCTCTGACCTCTCCCCATTCTACCCCCTGTCACCCATGTCTACCCCTCCTATTCACCCCTCTGTCCCTTTGTCACCCCAGTCCACCCCTCTCTGTCACTCCTGTCCACCCCTCTTCTACCCCCTTGTCACCCTCCTGTCATCCATGTCCACCTTGGCCACCCCCCTATCCACCTCTCTGTCACCCCTGTCCATTCCCCTGTCACCCATGTTCACTCTCCATTATCTACCCCTCTGACCACATCCTTGTCACCCATGTCCACCCCCTATTCACCCCTCTGTCCCTTTGTCACCCCGTCTACCCCTCTGTTATTACCTTGTAACGCCTGTCCACCCCTCTGCCCCCCCCCACGCCCCCCTGTCACCCATGTACACTCTTCTACACCCATCTGTCACCCATGTAGAACTCTCTACACCCCTCTGTCACCCCATACACCCCTCTGTCACCCATGCACACTCCTCTACACCCCTCCGTCACCCATGTACACTCCTCTACACCCCTCTGTCACCCATGTACACTCCTCTACTCCCCTCTGTAACCCATGTACACTCTTCTATACCCCTCTGTCACCCCCTACGCCCCCCTGTCACCCATGTACACTCTTCTACACCCCTCTGTCACCCATGTACACTCCTCTACACCCCTCCGTCACCCATGTTGTACACTCCTCTACACCCCTCTGTCACCCGTGTACTCTTCTAAACCCCTCTGTAACCCATGTACACTCTTCTATACCCCTCTGTCACCCCCTACGCCCCCCTGTCACCCATGTACACTCTTCTACACCCCTCTGTCACCCATGTACACTCCTCTACACCCCTCCGTCACCCATGTTGTACACTCCTCTACACCCCTCTGTCACCCGTGTACTCTTCTACACTCCTCTGTAATGTACACTCTTTTACACCCATCTGTCACCCCACTGTCACGCATGTACACTCTTCTACACAGCCTGTCACCCATGTACACTTCTCTATACCTGTCTGCCACATACGTACACTCCTCTACATCCCTTTGTCACCCATGTACACTCCTCTACAACCCTCTGTCACCCCCTAAGCCCCCCTGTCACCCATGTACACTCTTCTACACCCCTCTGTCACCCATGTACACTCTTCTACACCCCTCTGTCACCCATGTACACTCCTCTACACCCCTCTATCACCCATGTACACTCTTCTACACCCATCTGTCACCCATGTACACTCCTCTACACCCCTCTGCCACCCATGTACACTCCTCTACACCCCTCTTTCACCCATGTACACTCCTCTACAACCCTCTGCCACCCATGCACACTCTTCTACACCCCTTTGTTACCCATGTACACCACTCTGTCACCCATGTACACCACTCTGTCACCCCCTACGCCCCTCTGTCACCTATGTACACTCTTCTACACCCCTGTCACCCATGTACACTTTACTACACCTCTCTGTCGCCCATGTACACTCTTCTACACCCCTCTGTCACCCATGTACACTCCTCTACACCCCTCTGTCACCAATGTACACTCATCTACATCCATCTGTCACCCATGTACACTCCTCTACACCCTTCTGTCACAGCCTATACCCCCTGTCACCCATGTACACTCTTCTCGACCCCTCTGTCACCCATGTACACTCCTCTACAACCCTCTGCCACCCATGTACACTCTTCTACACCCCTCTGTTACCCATGTACACCCCTCTGTCACCCATGTACACCCCTCTGTCACCCCCTATGCCCCCCTGTCACCCATGTACACTCTTCTACACCCATATGTCACCCCTCTGTCACCCAAGTACACTCTTCTACACCCCCTGTCACCCATGTACACTTCTCTATACCCCTCTGCCACCCATGTACACTCCTCTACACCTCTCTGCCATCCATGTACACTATTCTACACCCTTCTGCCACCCATGTACACTCCTCTACACCCCTCTGTCACTCATGTACACTCCTCTACACCCCTCTTTCACCCATGTACACTCCTCTACACCCCGCTGCCACCTATGTACATGCCCCTATACCCCTCTTTCACCCATGTACACTCCTCTACACCCCTCTACCATCCATGTACACTCTTCTACACCCCTCTGTCACCCATGCAAAAAAAAGTGCCTAGCCTAATAGGTTTAACGGTGAAGAATTGTGGCTGGAAGAAATTGTCATAATGACCAGGCAAAATGGAGAAGAAAAGGGGACGACGCTGATTAGAGAAGATGTCATTTGTAAGTTGCTGTCTAAAGCAGCACTGCAATCTATATACCCACAGATAAATAGATATTGTGCATTTTGTGCATTGCGTCACTTTTTCCTTAGTTTTTTTTTTTTTTTTGTTTTGTTTTTTTTGCTCGTCAACTTCAGTAGGGGTGCCCTGCGAAAAAAAAAAATTTGTGAGGGGTGCCCCGAGCCGAAAAAGGTTGGGAAACACTGACCTAGGGTCTCTAATATTTTATGTTGAAGGCTAGAAGAAGGCAGCTAAGGTGCGATCTACAATAATATATACACCCGATAAGTGTCTAAACAATTTTAATAATAAAAGCAATTTTAAAAGGTTCCCTGTTCATCAGTTTACACTAGAGTCTCTAGTACCATGTTGTGCCACTTCTGACCTGGATACAAGATATGATATGGCTGAGGATGGAGACATACAGGTTCCATATGGCATCCTGCAGCACCCTTGCCCCAAGATGTTGAAGCTGGGCCTGTAGATCCTGCACTCTCATAGGATGGTGAACCTTGAGTCCAAGTTGTCCTGTAAATGCTCAACTGGCAATAATTCTGGAAGCTATGAGAGGTAAAAAAAAAATATGTGACTGCAGAATGTCAGGCATATATTGCTGAGCTATCAGTTGTATACCCTGGTATCCCTACTAGGGGTCACTGACCGCCATAAATGATGGCTCCTCCGATCATCACCCCAGCAGTTAGGGAAGCCGTATTTATCGGGGTATACCACACACCGACCTATAACACGCACCCTCATTTTACCAAGGATATTTGGGTAAAAAAAGTTACCCAAATATCCATGGTAAAATGAGGGTGCGTGTGTGCGCGTGTATACCCCGATACACCCCCAGGAAAGGCAGGGGGAGAGAGGCCGTCGCTGCCCGCTTCTCTCCCCCTGCCTTTCCTGGGGTCTAGAGCCCTGCTGCCGGCCCTTCTCTCCCCCTGGCTATCGGCGCCGCTGCCCGTTCTGTTCCCCTGACTATCGGTGCCGGCGCCCCATTGCCGGCGCCGAAAGCCAGGGGGAGAGAAGCGGCGCCGACAGCCAGGGGGAGAGAAGGGGCAGCGGCACCCATTGCCGGCGCCACTGCCCCTTTGCCTCCCCCCATCCCCGGTGGCATAATTACCTGGGTCGGGTCCGCGCTGCTGCAGGCCTCCGGCGTGCGTCCCCTGCGTCGTTGCTATGCGCTGCATGGCGCAGCGCATGACGTCAGTGCGCCGCGCCGTGCATAGCAACGACGCAAGGGGACGCACGCCGGAGGCCTGCAGCAGCGCGGACCCGACCCAGGTAATTATGCCACCGGGGATGGGGGGAGGCAACTGGGCAGCGGCGCCGGCAATGGGTGCCCCTTCTCTCCCCCTCGCTGCCCCTTCTCTCCCCCTGGCTGTCGGCGCCGATTCTCTCCCCCTGGCTATAGCCAGGGGGAGAGAAGGGCCGGCAGCAGGGCTCTAGACCCCAGGAAAGGCAGTGGGAGAGAAGCGGGCAGCGACGGCCTCTCTCCCCCTGCCTTTCCTGGGGGTGTATCGGCGTAAAACACGCACATAGACTTTAGGCTAAAAATTTTAGCCTAAAAAGTGCGTGTTATACGCCGATAAATACGGTATGTCTCTACAGCAAAGGCAGGATTAAGCAGCTCACACAAGGCCTTCCTACTTAAACCTTACCATACTTGGATCCCAAACAGAACCTAAACTTTTTACTAGTTCCCGTTTATGACACCACTGCAATGTCAGGACAGGTAATGGGTGCCATGTGAGACTAAACTTATTTTTGGATGTACATTTTATTAGTGATTCTTTCACTGGTAGCATACAATCCCCATTGCACAAGAGGGTAATTCCCTATGCAAACAGTGGACATGGGAGACATATGATTAATAATATCTCAATAGGAGAATTCATAAGAGCTAAGAGGGTATTTCAAATAAAGGATTTTAATATGGAGTGTGAAAATATTAGGAAACGCTTAAAGCTGTACTCCACTGTAAACATCTTATCCCCTATCCATAAGATGTTAGATCGCGGGGATCCCACATCTCCGTTCCCTGATGACTGGCGATGCCCTCCATTCACATCTATTCGAGGAAGTGTGACGGCTATATGCTAGCCATCACCCCCCCTCCCTCATAGCCATGCATGTAGGGGGCGTAACGTCACATACACAGAAGCTGCAAGCTTCCATGTTCCAGACGCTGCCACTGCCAGCCCAGAGATCATGGGGGTCCCCAGCGGCGGGACCCCCGCAATCTAACATCTAATAAAGTATTCTTTGGATAGGGGATAAGATGTTTTCAGCTGGGTACCCCTTTAAGTAATAGAAGAGAGAGTGGTGGTGTAAATTATTGAGTAGAAAATACTAAATTTAAACCAAAGTCAGATTACTTATATGTAGGTAAAAGAGAAAACATGAGAATTTTGACCCAAATGTTTTTTTTCTACTGTGTTTTTTTTAGAGCATTTTGTAGGATTAAACATACCGTGGGCAATTATTTGCCAATCCTGCAGCAAGACCATATACTGGAAGAAATATTAAAACCAAGCTGCAGATAGGTGGCAAAGTATAAAGCCAAAAAGTTGCTCCAATTTTACTCAACAAAAATAATAAAAGAACATGGTTTGCTTTTTTTTGGTAAAGTACAATGCAGGAGACCTAGATGTTCCACATACCTATATATATATATATATATATATATATATATATATATATATATATATATATATATATATGTCAAAAACTAAATGTATTAAATCTAAAGCTAACTAGCAGAGTTTTGAAATCAACTCTTATATATACAAAAAAACATTTAGTTTTTGTATTTTTTGCACATCTTGCAGAGCGGAATATGTTGGCTCTACTATTATAAAGCTCAGAGGATCTCAGAGTACATGAGTTTTAGATACTAAATAGACTCGTACAATATTGGGTTCCTTTGGGCACTTCTTTGATCTGCTCAATGGAAGTGTATCTACCATGAAAGTTCTTCTGATAGAACAGGTCACTAAGCCACTATGCAAAGGAAATTGAAGACGAAACCTCTGAACCCGGGAGGCTTTTTGGATTATAAAATTGAAAACACACACATCACATGGAATTTATTATGGTTCCTTGATCATGCTTTTTTTTTTTTTTTTTTTTACTAATCTAGGTATTTCCTGTAATTATGTACATTGTGTGCTCCTTTCTGAACAGGCAGTAGTATATGTTGTAATAATTGTGTTATGGATGTTCATATTCTGTATAGTATGTTTGCTTGAACAATAATATGGAGCTAAAAATAAGTGACATGTTGTCTCTGACACCAATGGGTTAAACATGATAGATGGGAGTTTTAGGAGGTCAGACTAGTGATGTTGTATGCCTATTTATTTGGATAACATTATTTGTAACTTAGACCTTGGCATAGGACCTCGAATCTGAAATTAATTGGTTATTTATTTATTGTACTAGTCCACCATGTATTTTAAATCTTTTTTTAATATAAAGGCATGACGTTTTAATTGAAGCTGTTCAACTGGAGTTCTAGAGTTTCACTCCTTGGTAGTCACCTGTTCTTAAAATTATTTATGCCTAGAAATGACCTGGTCAGAGACAGGGGTGTGCAATGAAGGTGCCACCTGTGTCTACATGGTAGATAAGGAAACTGTGGGAGCTGCTAGTGCTTATCGGTGAATCGAACGATTCTCTCAAGTGGCGGTCTGTCTGGGCTGTATGAAGCCCTCACATAATCACTGCTATCAGTTATAACAGTTGGGTAAGAATAACCTGGATGACAGGCCATTAGTTAATATGACCATCCTGCTACTCACATTTATATGATGCAACCCCTCTCAAAGTCTGTCAACTAGGAGAAATGTTACTAGTACATCTAGTGGCATGTCTAGCAGTCAATGATTTCTCACCAAGAGGCACACTACCAAAAAGTAGCCTCCGAAAGCCTTTTTTATAGAGCAGCAGAAAAGGCCCTTTTACACCCTCTTGTGATAAGACTCAATGTCTGAGACACAACTGCATGCCAAGTTTGCAGCTATGAGATACTTTTATTTGGGTGCCTAGTGCGTAATGTATTTTGATGCATTTTTAGTTTAAGACTGGCCCAGGGAGAGTTGTTGGACGTTGTATATCTTGATTTTCACAAATCATTTGATACTGTGCAACACAAAAGATTGGTACATAAAATGAGAATGGTAAGGGTAAAGGAAAATGTGTGTAAGTGGGTCAGTGATAGAAAATAGAGAGTGACCACAGCACCACAAATAGTAGAGCCAAAAGGTGGCTGATTTTATAGATGCGTGTTTTGGCCATTGTCTTTCGGAGGCAGGTTGGAGGCTTAGGTTGAGAAGTGCCAGATGTGGTTTAACACTAATAAATGTAAGGTTATTCATTAATCAGAAAGTGTATAACAAAGTTACTAGTAAATTGGAAAAAACTAACATTTGATAAAACTAACTTGGAAAAACCAATGTCAGGCAGCTGCTTTCAAGACAAATAATATCATGGGGTGCATCAAAAAGAAAATAGATGTAAATGTTGATCATAGTTCTGGCACTGTACATTAATCAGTGATAGACCTGTTTTATTGCTTGTTAACAGAAATAGGTAATCAGTCAATCACACAGCAGCAACTCAATAAATTTAGTCATATACACATGGTCAAGACAAATTGATGAAGTTCAAACCAAGCATCAGAATGGGAAAGAAAGGGGATTTAAGTGAATTTGAACATGGCCTGGATGCTGGTGTCATATGGTCTGGTCTGGGTATTTCAGAAACTTTTGTGATTTTCACACACAACCATCTTTGGGGTTTAGAGAGAATGGTCAAAAAAATAGAAAATATCCAGTGAGTGGAAGTTGTTTGGACAAAAATGCCTTGTTGATGTCAGAGGAGAATGGGAAAACTTGTCAAGATGACAGAACAGTACCAGTAATTCAAATAACCACTCATTACAACCAAGGTATGCACAATACTATCTCTGAAGCAGATGGTCTACAGAAGCAGAAGACCACACCAGATGCCACTTCTGTCAGCCAAGAACAGGTAACTGAGGCTTCAATTTTGCATGGGCCCATGTGAGCGGTGACCGTATTAAAAAATTGTGATGTGAATGCACCCTTAAAGGATACTGTCACTTAAAACTACTTCTGACATGTTGCCCTGATATGTCAAAAGTTGGTATTGCACTCTGAAGACCCACTGCAGTAAAAAGTTATAAGTCGTTGAAGTTCATCACATTGTGCTCCACTCCCTAGTTGGCCAGCAGATCTGACCTTTTCTATGCATAGATTTATACAGAGAAAAGGTCGAATTTGACTGACAGCAGGGACGAGAGGCACAAACTTTTCTGGCTTAAAACTTCTGATAACAGCAGGTCTTAATTGTGTGACCTGATGCAATCACAACTTTTGACATATCTGGGCAACATGTCAAAATTTGTTTTAAATGACAGTAACCCTTTAAATAATCTGCTGCGTTTTATTCCCCAACATGGCCGTACAACACTTAAATGACTTTTGCTGAGTTGAAAAGTTATATTACTATGTTGGGTGAATAAAACACAGCAGATGTTATCCTGGAGTCCTGCCTCCTTTGTAGTATATTGTGTACAGAGTTGGGCGCCAGTGCTCAAGAAAGACATAGTAGAGCTGGAGCGGGTTCACTAAAGTTATAAATGGAATAGGTGGACTACAGTACACAGAAATATTATCAACATTTTGGTTATTTAGATTAGAAAAAGGAATCACCTAATAAGTATGTATAAATATATCAAAGGTCAATATAGAGATCTCTCTCATGATCTATTTATACCCAGCCAACACTATATCTGTTATAAGGTGGTACCCTCTACATCTATAGGAAATAGGGTTTTCATACCAACATAGAGCAGTGATAAAATAGGACTCTCTGTTAGATGAATTCTTGGTGAAATCAATAAAATATTTCAAAAGGGGTCCGAAAAAAGGTCATTCAATATTTACATGGATATCTGGTGTGTCAATTGTGTATCTTTTAATTTATGAGTAACAATGTAGATGTATATATATATATATATATATATATATATATCTCAACGTGTGTGTGTGTGTATGTATGTATGTTCAACAAAAACGTCCAAACGGCTAAAGATGTTAACATGAAACTTGGCACACTTATATGTCAACAACAAACATAGGATAGGTGATTTAACCCTTACTCACCCCTATTTGCCAGGGGCGGGGTTTATGTTTTATGTCCCATACAACTCTATGGGAAATATATGTTACTGCATAACTTCCAAACGACTGGAGATATTTCGATAATACTTGGTCACATGTTACTTATATGTCCACTTAAAATATAGGATAGTTAATTTAACCCTTAACTACCCTTATTTGTGAGGGTCGGGGTTTTTGTTTAAAGTCCCATGCAAATCATATGTTCCCATATAACTTCCGTACGGCTGGAGATATTTCAATACCTGGTACACATATTACGGGTCAAGATATGAGGACAGGATGGGAGGTTGGGATAGGAGGTCGGGTAGGAGGTCGGGATAGGAGGACGGGATATGAGGACGGGATATGAGGCTTGGATAGGAGGTTGGGATATGAGGTCGAGATAGGAGGATGGGATAGGATGTCGTGATAGGAGGTCGAGATATGAGGACAGGAAAGGAGGACGGGATAGGAGGTCGGGATAGGAGGACGGAATAGGAGGTCGAGATAGGAGGTCGAGATGGGAGGTCGAGATAGGAGGTCGGGATAGGAGGTCAGGATAGGAGGTCGGGATAGGAGGTTGGGATAGGAGGAGGGGATAGGAGATCGGGATAGGAGGTCGGAATAGGAGGTCGGGATAGGAGGACGGATAGGAGGACGGGATAGGAGGTTGGGATAGGAGGTCAAGATAGGAGATCGGGATAGGAGGTCGAGATAGGAGGTCGGGATAGGAGGATGAGATAGGAGGACGGTATAGGAGGTCGGCATAGGAGGTCGGGACAGGAGGTCGGGATAGGAGGTGGAGATAGGAGGACGGGATATGAGGTCAGGATATGAGGACGGGATATGGGGTTGGGATATGACAACAATATATTGTTGGACTGGATATGAAGTCAAAAGTTTCCTCCTTTGTTTATTTTCCTCCCCAACAAGAATTAGGAGGGAAAAACCGGGCAACACTGGGTACTCAGCTAGTATATTAATAAATTAAAAAAAAGCATTTCTATTTCGTACCGTTAATGCCATAAATGTTTCAGAGGGCTCTTCACTATGTAGATAAGTGAATGTGATGTTGATGTAAAACTGTTTTAAATAAATTTGAAAGCTTTTTCTGGCAATCAAAATGAAATACCAATAACTAAGAAATATGTGGAATTCACTAGAATCTTCTGACCGTTACACTTAGGTAACCAGTTCTGTTGGCTTTATCTGGTTTTGCACCATTTCTTATCAGCTTTCTTGACTATTGCAAATGGTCTTTCAAGTTCCTAAAATGCACTTATAAAAGTGAAGACCTTGAACAGCAAAACATAACCACAGAAGACCCCCAGAAGTGTGAGAATACACCTAGCAGACATGCTGAGACTTCTACTGCTGCTTTTAGTGGGGACTGCCTTTGCTCAATCTGGTGAGTTTAGATCAGTTCGCTGAACAGAAAATCTTAGGCTATGTTCAAACAGTGTTTTTTTCAGGCATATTTAATTTGTAAAAAATTTTTACATAAATGTGCTCTATGTAAGTCTATGGGAAAGTGGTTGTCTAAAGTGACAATTACGCCGCTGTACAAAATGCGACTATATTTTTACATATATGGGGAGATTTATCCCCCAAATATGAAAAGTTACCTAGTTGCCCATAGCAACCAATCAGATTGCTTCCTTCATTTTGCAGAGGCCTAGTTAAAAATGAAAGAAGCAGCCTGATTGGTTGCTATGGGCAACTGGTCAACTTTTCCTCTGCACAGGTTTAGATAAATCTCCCCCATAGACTTACATAGAGCACATTCATTTTAAAAATGCAGGCGTGATTTTGAGGACGCATTTTATACAAATAAAATATGCCTGAAAAAACACTGTGTGAACATAGCCTAATACACATTCAAATAAATCATCTTCATAAATCATTTTTGCAGTTTAAGCTGGTGTGAAAAATGTATTTACTTAGTAACAAGACAACTTAATAACTAAGATTGACATGTTAGAATACTAGAATACTTTTTGTGACTATAATAATACATAGTTATATATAATATATATAATCATAGGATTAATCCGTTTTGAAAAAATTCCGTACAGGAGCAGGCCCAGCAAAACTCACCTGAGCAGTATATATATATATATATATATATATATATATATATATATATATATATATATATATATAACATAAATATTTTTGTTCCCAGGTGAGTTTAAGGAAAACTCAGATCATTTAAGTGAAGATGCCTACAATGAAATGGAGAGTGATGAAAAAGACTTGGATCTAAGTCTAAAAAGTGACCATATTAAGCCAGATTTTACTGAAAAAGCCGTGGGTGATGTCTGTCCAAATAAAGGAACATGTGTCTACCATGTTTTCTTCACCCCTACACAATTCTTCGCTGCCCTGGTAAGTTTATACTTATGTCATACTAATTACCTTTACAATAGCCTGTTACATGTACGTCAACATTTCATTATGTTCATGTTCTCTAAACGGATAATAAAGCAAAGGGCAACGTGTCAACTGATCCATGATATTATCCAGTTCACAGATAAGTTGTAGATAGAGCAAAATTAAACACATCTTACTATTGTCACCAGAACTTGATGTTATATATTAGGCCGTTGGATTGGTGACATCAACTACATATTGGTTTGTATAGTTTTTAACATTGTCTCTACAGCTGTTTAGAACTGAGTATTAGAGTATGCGTTCACATGGGCAAAAGAAGCACTGTTTACGATGCAAAACAATGTGTCGTTGTGTGTGTTAAAACAGTAAGGTCTAAAATCCCATTGACTATATATAAAATCACATATATCATAGATATGTCCTAAATATAACCAATCGTAATGATATGTCAAAACCTTATTATGAACACCAATGTAGGACCTTTAGGGAGAAGTTTTTAAAGCAAACCTGTTAACAGGTTTTTAGGGTATAAAGTAAAGGCATGGCGGTATAGGCCTTTTGACCCTATGGCTGTGTAGGGCTTTTGACATACCTCTCATTAGTAATTTCACCCTTCCAGTGCCAAAATAGCAGAGTTTAAAAATATATGCAAGTTAGGCTTTGGAGCCCACTGCTGCTAGAGCCCAGCAGAGTTCTGACCCATGAACAGTTAGGCTAGGTTCACACTATGGAATCTCTGGGCAGAATTTCTGCCAGAGATCGATCCGGTGGCACTAGGACTGTGCGGACTACATTGCCATCCCCATAGACGGTAATGCATTTGGGAGATCTGCTCAGAAATGCATTGACATCTATGGGAACGGCAATGCAGTCCGCGCAGTCCACGCAGTCCTAGTGCCATCGGCTTGATCTACGGCAGAAATTCTGCCCAGAGATTCCACAGTGTGAACCCAGCCTTAGGGTCTATTCCCATGGTAGAATTTCCGCTTGCGTAATTCCGCCTCAAATTAAAGCCCATAGACTTCTATGGGATTCTGCACTCCCATTCACACTTCTGTATTTCCGCTTGTGGAATTCCGCTAGCTGAATTCCACAATTGGAAATTCATAAGTGTAAATGGGAGTGCGGAATCCCATAGAAGTCTTTGGGCTTTAATTTGAGGCAGAAATACGCAAGCGGAAATTCTTCCATGTTAATATACCCTTAGTCAATCACTGTCAATAAAGGGGAGGAGGATGCGTCCAGTGCAGAGTGCAGAACTTTGCTCGGCTATAGAAGCTGTGGGAAACGCCCAATGGGCTCTTAGGCCTAATTTGCATGCATTTTTAGACTCTGAAATCTCAGCACTGGAAGGGTTATGTAACTAATGAGAGCTATGTATGGATTGCCCTGAAAAAATACCTTTTCTTTTAGGCATTTGGAAAAAAGCAAGGTATGGTTAAGTTAACACATTCTAAAATGTACTAACATATTTCATTTTACGTGCTTCTGTTCATTCGTTATCAGCAACAACAAAAAACAGACAGAACTTTTAGACTTTTTTTTTGCAGATTACAGACAAAAATACACGTGAAATAAAAAAAACATTAGTATTTTGAACTTGTGTTAATAAAGCCTAAGGTTGGTTTCCTGGATAAATTTTGCTCAATTAAATTCTTGCTACAGTATTCATAATGCCTTGTTCTGAAAATAGTTATAGAAATCATAGGAAGCTAGACAGTGTACTTTTCGCCTTGTGGTCAAAAGTGGTACTGCACCTTTCTTAAAAAATTTTGCTATGACATTTACTACAAGTAGCAGAAAATCCAAATACACTTTCACAGTTATATAGCTAAAACAATATTGTAATATAAGATTAAAGGGAATCCCTCCACCCAGAAATCTAGGGTTCTTATTGTATCTTGGGTGACAGATTCCATTTAAACAATTAGCTTTCTTTCTCTTTGTTTTATTTTCGTAGAGTGTCTGCCGTAAAGCAGGAGGAAACTTGAGCTCCATTCATAACTGGCACACAAATTATTTTCTGCAAAAATTCTTGTCGAAAGGTAGTAGAAATTCCAACTTTGTATGGATTGGTGTTTGGAAGTCAAATAGAGTAAGTACAGAAACTTCTCCATCTTTAATCATGTTTTCTTTAAAAAATTGTATAATTTCTATGGGGCCCCATAGAAAGTATGACTATTGGATATTCTACTAATGCTTGATAATGCCATCACACTCCAGTATCCTGGGACTAAAGGGTCTGACGCTTGTTACCCCTTTCCTACCCCACTGCTATTGGAGAACCAGGAGCCCTTTGCCCACTTCTTATGAAAGAGAAATAGAGTCCCTTCCTTCTATCAATGAAAATGATAGAATTCTAGCATCCTGCAACAATCACATGGTTGCACCCACCAATGACTGTCTGCTCCAGTGACTTTTTGCAACCATTGCATAATGATGTAATGTGATGTGACACTGTGGAGGAATCACTGCTTTGATGTAGTCAAAAGAGCATGGCGGCAAGCGGAATTTTGTATTGTAAGTGGATAATAAACCTATTTGCCCTATATTATTTAAGCTAGTAGCCTTTTTGGAAACTGATTATGGTTAAAAAATGTAAAAATACCAATATCCTGGATCATAAGAAGCCCAAGGCCCCAGATGTTTTTCAGTCTGCCTCTCGCAGATATATTGAAGTAATGAGGAGACTTTTTAAGGTATTGGGGTACAGTCACATGGGATGGATTTGTTGCAGATTTTACCTGTGGATTTGCACTGAATAAATTAACCTACAATGTTGAATGAGTATTTGTTGCTGATTTGCCCCATTAGGTAAAATTGGGAAAACTATTTTTTTTATCTATCTATTTTTCATAATCAATACAATTTGGTGTAGATTTGTCTTGTAGATTTCCCTGCACTTTTTTGTAGACTTTCAAAGGTAAATTTACACTTTTTATTCAAAATGAATTTTGGGTATATATTGGATGATGTGTTCAACTCAAAAGCAAGCAGATATTGTCAGATGAGAAAATAACATATTCTATCTTCATTTACATGTTTTTTTTAACTCCTTGTACTCTTGTTCCATCCAACTTATTTTTAGAGCTCTCGATATTGGAACATTGATGAAAGCCCACTTGATTATACCAATTGGCAGTCAGGAAGACGCATAGTCAGTGGACAGTGGTGTACTGCCATAAATATACACAGTACGTACAGTAGAATATATGTATGTTCTGGGTTAAAATTTATTATATGATAATAAAACAAAAAAGTACCCTGGATTCTTCTTAAATAAGAATTTATATTTTAGAATTTAGTTTTTTTTCTTTTAATTCTTTTTTTTTTTTTTTTTTTTTTTTTTTTTGTTCCTTTTATATAGCATATTCCCCAAATTTTGAAAACAGATATGTTGCTGAAAATCTGCTACTTTAGTAGTTACAATACACACAGTTTAAGAACACGTCGTCTCCTTTTGATCGCCTTTGATATGGTAGTGCAGCCAACAGAAGGTATTTTTATGTTCTCCTGCAGGATAAATAAAAACCTTGCTTGAAAAATACCTATCAATGGCTGTACTACCCTATGGGTTGGTCTTCCGCTCAAAGGGAGGTCTGTACTGCGGAGACAGGTCTGGGTTAGGCGCTGCTTTGTTGTCCACAGCAGGAGATTTAAAGGGAACCAAGCACTAGATATTACCATATATAATGCTTGACAATGCGTAAAATATTTATTCTCACCAACCCAGGGGGATGTTTTTGCCCCATAGGATGGTTAGGATATAACCCTCAATGATCCCCCCACCCCCCAACCACCCTGGAGGTAGTCCCCTGGGCGGGGAGCTGTACTTACCAGGTTCCAGTCGCTCTGGCCGTAGTTTCCCGTCGCACTGGCTCGGTGTGATTGACAGCTTGGGTCACTGCTCTGCTCTGTCTGCTTGAGGACCAGAGCGATGACGCAGGCCGGAACTATTTACCTTTTCACCATCTGGCCCAGATGGCCCTTCATGACAACTTCAGAGTTTGCTGCTGAAATAGCTTTTGCTTCTCATCTCTGTAGTCATCTCTGGTCTCTTTAGCAAAACAAATAAATACATACCCCTGACTCTGAAATTCGTGTCCACAGACCCCCAAATACATTTATATCCCAGACCCTTAACTACATTCATATCCCCATACCCCTAATACATACATTTTCACAGGCCCCCCCAAATACATTTATATCACCAGACCTCCAATGCATTCATATCCCTAGACCCCTAAGAAGTACTTGTTCTTAAAATGTGTGAATTAAGGAAACTAAAGAAGAAGTGTTTCAGTTAAATTTCTAATCTAACAGTGAAGCGGGCGACACACTACTCAATAAAGAGTACAGTATGGAAATTATTGTGATGTATATTTTTATACTTATTTTTCCTGTACTGTATTTTACAGTAAATGTAGTTAAGCAATTCTGTACAAGTTACATCAGAATTTTGCCACAAATTGTGATATGGATTTGCTGTGGATTTCCACCTTCTACGCTGAAAAAGATAAAATCTATAAGATGATGCGTATGTTGTAGGTTTGAAAATTTCTTACAAACTCATATTTCTTTCACCTTTCTGGTCTTGCTGTTTTTATATCCACATTACATTTTATAAAAAAAAAAAAATTTCGGGGCGGGATGCTGATTTTGGTCAATAAATAATAGATCAGTTATTAAGTATGACAGCAATGCTGGAATTTGTTCCATCTGTCAGGTTATTCACAATATAAACTGCTGTTACTACCATTTTGTGTACACAGCTCCTATGCATACCTATGTATCAACATAATTATAGACTAGAAACAAACCCCAAGTGTAGTAAGATCCTGTGGTCATGTGTTACTGTGTCTGTTCCTCTTTCTCTGTCTTCTTCTAACCTGACCCTTTTATCTCCCTCTTAGCCGGCAAGTGGTGGTCTATAAATTGTAATACTCAGCTGCCATTTCTTTGCTCTTACGAAGACTAAACCCAGCTCATCGCCCTTTAGTCACCTCTTTTGGACGATTTGGAAGATGTATAAATAAATCATTTACCATGCACAGACGTTGCTTCGCATCATTATTTCAAGTACTATTTAGGTTCCATCTACCTACTCTTTTGCTATGTAGCTTATAATAAAAGTGTAATCAATTCTCATGCATATGGATGTGCTGTGATTTCCTTTATTATTATATAACACTTATAGCCAACAACACTGACTATTTTGTTTAGTTTGAAGTAATCATGAGACAAGGTTCCTTAGTTCTACCAGTTCTGATTTCTCCATTAATGGCATCTTTCAGCTACGGATAATATTGGAGGGATGAAAAGCTGGCAGATACATCTAGTGCTGCTTATATAAGGAAAAACAGAACCAGACAGGAGATGAATACTGACAATCAAGTTGCTACCATAAGATTGTCAACAGGATCTTAAAATAATTCCTATTGATAGCCAGCTTTAGGTTCCTACAATGACAATGTTAAATATAAGCGGAACGCTAAATTATAACCCGGTCTGACCATGGAGAGAGTGAGTTCTTTGTATTAAAAAACATTTATTGTAATCTTCTTGACATCATGGCAGACAGTGCAAAAAACAAGAAATCTTCATATAAAGGCAGTCCCTAGCATAAGTAAATAATGTAGGAGGGTTATGTAGGAATGTCCATAAATCTTGTCTCAGAAGCTGGGATTTCTTCCTAAGTACTTCATCCAGTGTGGTGGATCCATCTTGAAATATCCATCAAAATGGCCGCCTCTGTTAGCTTCCTCCAGCTGTCATCCTCCTTGTGCTGGAGGGCTGTACAGGACTTCCTGGAGACCTTCGTCCGTTCCTCCCTTTTTCTCCTCCTGGCTTTCCCTGGAGTAACTTATACTCAAATGATGGGTGTGTTTATGATGATTGAAGGTGTGTCCTTTATAAATGTGGGCGTGTTTATCCTAATTGATCAAGTGTCTACTATCCATAAATATCCAAATATGGTTTATTAAAAGTATATATCTCCTCCTAGTGGGTTGGCTGAATATTTATATTTATCTTGTGGGTGTCATGGAAATATTGTTATCTGACTGGATACTACTAGCTTACAAATATGGTACTTCTCTAAAGTCTTGTTGAAGCCATGTGACTGTTCTCATATATACTCAAATAGTATATAGTGTGTCATGTTGTCTATCTATAGACATGATATCCTTTGACAACTGATGAGCACGTGGCATGTACTTTATAGCCATTATGTGATATTGAAAAATGACATACTTTTTATCATTTCCCCTGTTTGAGATTAAATACATTTTTGAATTCTCAAAATAAGGATATTTCAATATACAATTTCCATATATAGTATTAATGACCAAATCCTCACTTAATACTCTTTTTCATAAATAAATTAGACAACCTCCAATAAATTAGTATATATCTGTTAGGATTCGGCTAGCTGGATGTGGATCCTCTGTGTCAGCGAGGGATTGGCGTGGACCGTGCCGGTGGACCGGTTCTAGGTTGCTACTGGTTTTCTCCAGAGCCCGCCGCAAAGCGGGATGGTCTTGCTACGGCGGTAGCAACCAGGTCGTATCCACCGGCAATGGCTCATCCTCGCTGACTGCTGAGAAGGCGTGGGACAGAAGGACTAGGCAGAGGCAAGGTCAGACGTAGCAGAAGGTCGGGGCAGGCGGCAAGGTTCGTAGTCAATAGCAATAGCAGAAGGTCTGGAAACACAGGCTTTGGACAACACTAAACGCTTTCTCTGGCACAAGGCAACAAGATACGGCAAGGAAGTGCAGGGGAAGTGAGGTTATATGGACAGGGAGCAGGTGGAAGCTAATTAGAGGGATTGGGCCAGGCACCAATCACTGGTGCACTGGCCCTTTAAATCTTAGAGAGCTGGCGCGCGCGCACCCTAGAGAGCGTAGCCGCGCGCGCCAGAACATGACAGCCGGGGACCGGGACCGGTAAGTGGCTTGGGATGCGATTCGCGAGCAGGCGCGTCCCGCTATGCGAATCGCATCTCCATCGTGAATGTCAGTGCAGCTCTCCCGGTCAGCGGGTCTGACCGGGCGCTGCAGAAAGGAGAACGCCGCGAGCGCTCCAGGGAGGAGCAGGAACCCGGAGCGCTCGGCGTAACAGTACCCCCCCCCCCCCTTAGGTCTCCCCCTCTCTTTGTCTCCTTGTCCCTTTAACTGAGAAGAGAACATAGGGGGCGCCTCTTGAGTTTCCTTCCGGAACAAAAAAAGGTCCTGGGTAGCTACATCAGCGGCCGGTAATCCAGAAGAAGTGGGAATGGGGAGGGGGGGCAGAGGGTGAAGCTTGTCACGGGGCAGAGTGTCACCAGGACTGGGGCTATGAGGAGGCACTGCACAGTCCTGATAGGCCTTGGGGAGACCAGGCACAGAAGGAGACACTGAGGCCCGACAGACGGGACTGGGAGCAGACGTGAGGCATTTCTTGCGGCAAGCAGGACCCCAATTCTTGATCTCCCCGGTGGTCCAGTCAAGGGTGGGAGAATGATGCTGGAGCCATGGCAGACCGAGGAGGACTTCAGAGGTGCAGTTGGGCAGGACGAAAAATTCAATTTTCTCGTGATGCAGTCCAATGCTCATAAGCAAGGGCTCTGTGTGGTAACGCACAGTGCAGTCCAACTTCATTCCGTTGACCGAAGAAATGTAGAGCGGCTTGACGAGACGGGTCACCGGGATGCAGAAGCTATTCACCAAAGAGGCCAGAATAAAATTTCCAGAAGAACCAGAGTCGGAGAAGGCCACGGCTGAGAAGGAGGAGTTGGCAGAAGGAGAAATCCGCACGGGCACAGTGAGACGTGGAGAAGCAGACTTCGTACCAAGAGACGCCACACCCACGTGAGCTGGGTGCGTGCGTGCATTTCCCAGGCGTGGAGGACGAATAGGGAAATCCACCAGGAAATGTTTGGTACTAGCGCAGTACAGACATAAATTTTTATCCCTACGGCGAGTCTTCTCTTCATGGGTCAGGCAAGACCGATCCACTTGCATAGCCTCCTCGGCGGGAGGCACAGGGGTAGATTGCAAAGGATACTGTGAGAGAGGTGCCCAGAGATCAAGGTCTTTTTCCTGGCGGAGCTCCTGGTGTCTTTCAGAAAAACGCATGTCAATGCGGGTGGCCAAATGGATAAGTTCTTGCAGGTTGGGTGGAATCTCTCGTGCGGCCAGCACATCCTTGATGTTACTGGATAGGCCTTTTTTAAAGGTCGCGCAGAGGGCCTCGTTATTCCAAGATAATTCGGAGGCGAGAGTACGAAATTGGATGGCGTACTCGCCTACTGAAGAATTACCCAGGTTCAGCAGGGCAGTCTCGGCAGAAGAAGTTCGGGCTGGTTCCTCGAAGACACTACGGACTTCAGCGAAGAAGGACTGGACTGTGGCTGTGGCAGGATCATTGCGGTCCCAGAGCGGTGTGGCCCAAGACAAGGCCTTTCCAGACAGAAGACTCACTACGAACGCCACCTTAGACCGTTCTGTAGGAAATTGGTCCGACAACATCTCCATATGTAGGGAACATTGAGACGGGAAGCCACGGCAGAGTCTAGAGTCCCCATCAAATTTGTCCGGCAGGGACAAGCGGAGGCTAGGAGCGGCCACTCGCTGCGGAGGAGGTGCAGGAGCTGGCGGAGGAGATGGTTGCTGCTGTAGCAGTGGCAGAAGTTGCTGTAACGTGGTGGTCAACTGCGACAGCTGCTGTCCTTGTTGGGCAATTTGCTGCGATTGCTGGGCGACCACCGTGGATAGGTCAGCGAGACTTGGCAGCGGCACCTCAGCGGGATCCATGGCCGGATCTACTGTTAGGATTCGGCTAGCTGGATGTGGATCCTCTGTGTCAGCGAGGGATTGGCGTGGACCGTGCCGGTGGACCAGTTCTAGGTTGCTACTGGTTTTCACCAGAGCCCGCAGCAAAGCGGGATGGTCTTGCTGCGGCGGTAGCAACCAGGTCGTATCCACCGGCAACGGCTCAACCTCGCTGACTGCTGAGAAGGCGTGGGACAGAAGGACTAGGCAGAGGCAAGGTCAGACGTAGCAGAAGGTCGGGGCAGGCGGCAAGGTTCGTAGTCAATAGCAATAGCAGAAGGTCTGGAAACACAGGCTTTGGACAACACTAAACGCTTTCTCTGGCACAAGGCAACAAGATACGGCAAGGAAGTGCAGGGGAAGTGAGGTTATATGGACAGGGAGCAGGTGGAAGCTAATTAGAGTGATTGGGCCAGGCACCAATCATTGGTGCACTGGCCCTTTAAATCTTAGAGAGCTGGCGCGCGCGCGCCCTAGAGAGCGGAGCCGCACACGCCAGAACATGACAGCCAGGGACCGGGACGGGTAAGTGGCTTGGGATGCGATTCGCGAGCGGGCGCGTCCCGCTATGCGAATCGCATCCCCATCGTGAATGTCAGTGCAGCGCTCCCGGTCAGCGGGTCTGACCGGGGCGCTGCAGAAAGGAAAACGCCACGAGTGCTCCGGGGAGGAGCAGGGACCCGGAGGGCTCGGTTTAACAATATCATTATAGAATAACAAGTGTATGTAAACTAATCAATTCATGGTGTTATTGGGTAATATTATCATTCTAATAATTCTATGTCATAGCATATCATGATATCTACCAGATTATGTTACACTAAGCCATATTATGATAAACTGTCATATTATGTTATCATATTAAAGTATACCATGTTCTGTTATGTTATTTCATGTTATATTGTGGTATACTGTAATTTATTTTTAATAAAAAAAAATATTAACTAATAACTAAACCTAATCTAGATCTTCTTCTCTTGGGGTTTGGAAAAAATTTAGAAAATTCATGTAACTTCATGGCATAGCACAGTCCATAAAGTCCTTAGGAAAAAAGATTGAAAACCTTTAAAAAAGAATAAGTCATTGACCCTTGATTGTTTTTGCCAATAATAAAGAATTATTACTTTCTTTGCTCCAACTCCTATGATCATCTTTTGTCAAATGGATCCTTAGCTGAGGTGGTTTGTAGTAGGAAACACCAATTTAGTCCTCTGGACAGCAAAGATTTAACATCCCTCTGCAAGGGTTAACTTTAAAGGAGTAGTCCAGTGGTGACCAGTGGTGACCCAGCTAGCCAAATCATAACAGTATCATTTTAATCGTATGGACATACAAAATAAAGATAAGGTGTCATTTTTACCGAAAAATTTACTACGTCTTACGGAACTACGTCTTACGGAAGTAAGACTACACAAGTTATCTATGTCATAATCTGCCCTTGCAATAAGTGTTACGTTGGACAAACAGGTCAACAGTTACGCAAGAGAATACAAAAACACGTATCCACCATTGCTTTGGCCAGGAGGGACAGAGATAATAGCAGAACCCTCACTTCGGTCGCAAATCACTTCTTGAAATCTCACAGAGGCCGCTCAAATGGCTTGCGAGTCATTGGCTTAAAAAGGGTCACCAATGACCTAAGGGGAGGTCCCATTACTAAAAGACTATTGCAGATTTAATCCAGGTGGATTTTTGAACTGGGAGCACATCACCCACAGGATTAAATGAGGATTTATTATTTACCGTTTTTTTAGGTGAGTAATGCATAGGTTCAGATGTGATTTTCCATATAGCCTACCAAAACAAAAATATACATTTTTTCCATATATTTTTTTCTCTTTATAGTGACTTAATATGCATGGTTTGGTTTGTTGTTGTTTTTTCTCCCTTAATTTAGATTTATGGTTCCAATAACATGTGGATAATTGGCTATATCTGTCTTGGGACAATTTTTCATGATGACTTCATTCAGCACAGGTATGGGAGTATGGGATAGGGGGGAGTGATTGGGGATATATGGTTGACACACCTTTTTTTTTCTTTTGGGGTAGGGTTGTTTAACACGATTGGGTTGAGTGGCTTGACACAGGACACATCACTACTGACTCACATCACATAGTCACTTTCACACTTTCCTTTCACACAAACACATATCATCACTGACACTACACCTATACACACGATATCACACTCATCACTTTTGCATCACCTACTAATACACATCACATAATGTCACACATGTTCACACACCATTCACATCCCAGTCACATTATCCACACACACATGGTATGCGAGTGGGGGCACGGGGTGATAGGTTTGTCTCCATAATCACACATTATTTATGTAATATGGTATATTTTCTATCTAATAATTGCTAATAATGGCTCCAGCTTATGCACACAACATGCACACGGATACATACACATTCACCCACTACTTTTTCATTCAATTAGTATTATCATTATTATATACTATAATAAAGGGCTGTATGTTTATGCTATATAGATGCCATCATTTACATCACAATTGCGGGATACGCTCCGTTATACTGCCTTGTGGTAGCATGCCTAAATCTGTGTGCGTGTTTGTGCAGATGCTGGATGCCACGTTTAGAGTATACATATATGTGTATATATGTCACTGATATAATATGTCTGTATGTATGTGCCATATACATATATTGCCTTCCTTTGCTGTTTTGTTCTTAATATGATTTGTTCTTCTATTTATAGGATTTGATATATCTGATTTGGAGAATATCTGGTTCTGCATTTGTGCCTGTACGTTTACTTAAGATAACATCTGATTCCTCACATCCAAGGAACTCCTCGAGATGACAACACTTGTCTGTTTTCAGAATGTTACCTGGAAAAAAGAAAAGGAAAAAAAAAGAAGAATAAAGTTATAGGTCATGGATATGGCCACTTTTTCCATTTGGAACACCCAAAGACTCTGTTAGTTGGAGCGTGTAATATATCATACAACATGTCTATACAATAAGAGGACTCCATGACTAAGAGCCTTTCCTCTCTATGGCATCCTTCTTTCCTTTTTCTCTACCTTCTACATAAATGGACACTTTATCCCTATCGTAACATTGGATACTTCATTGGCTCAGGAGGGATATCCTCTATGATAGAAGTTTCCACTATTGCTCTTGCGGACATTTACGTCACATTTGGACTCTATGGGAACCAAGATTCTTAAGGTACTCCCATGCAAGTAACATCAGCCTCATTTATATCACACTGGCTGCTCTTTACCTCAATTTTTTTGGAACAATAGGAAGAGTATAAAGACATTACCATTATAGAGACATTATCATTAATAAAATTATTGTTTATATATAATTATTGTCACTATAATGTTTTACTAGATATTTACAATAGAACCACAGGTGCGTAGTCCGTCTTGCCTCATATGTCCCGTCTGGGTTTTTAACTGCTATGGGTAACCGCATGGTTGTGATGCCAAGGGGCATCTTTAGAGCTGGAATAACAGATCCCACAATAATACCGTCATACTTTAATAGTATGCCATATTATTAACAACCTGGCCTGTGCCATATTGCTATGGCCTGATCGTATAACTAATTCACACAGTCCTTTCTTTCAATATTTTTAAGCATAAATAAGTATATATTATTTATTTCACACTTCTTTTTCACATATGTGTATATATATATATATACATATATATATATATATATATATATGTATATATTTTTTCTATATATCCTCTGTATTCTTTATCACTATATGTACTTCTATTAAATTTATCTACATACATATATATACCGTATTTATCGGGGTATACCACGCACCGGCCTATAACACGCACCCTCATTTTACCAAGGATATTTGGGTAAAAAAAGTTTTTTGTGTGCGCGTGTATACCCCGATACACCCTCAGGAAAGGCAGGGGGAGAGAGGCTGTCGCTGCCCGCTTCTCTCCCCCTGCCTTTCCTGGGGTCTAGAGCCCTGCTGCCGCCGCTTCTCTCCCGCTGGCTATCGGCGCCGCTGCCCGTTCTGTCCCCCTGACTATCGGTGCCGGCGCCGATAGCCAGGGGGAGAGAAGCGGCGCCGACAGCCAGGGGGAGAGAAGGGGCAGCGGCACCCATTGCCCCGTTGCCTCCCCCCATCCCCGGTGGCATAATTACCTGGGTCGGGTCCGCGCTGCTGCAGGGCTCCCGCGCGCGTCCCCTGCGTCATTGCTATGCACGGCACGGCGCACTGACGTCATGCGCCGCGCCGTGCAGCGCATAGCAACGACGCAGGGGAAGCACCGGGGATGGGGGGAGGCAACGGGGCAGCGGCGCCGGCAATGGGTGCCGCTGCCCCTTCTCTCCCCCTGGCTGTCGGCGCCGCTTCTCTCCCCCTGGCTATCGGCGCCGGCAATGGGGCGCCGGCACCAATAGTCAGGGGGACAGAACGGGCAGCGGCGCCGATAGCCAGGGGGAGAGAAGGGCCGGCAGCAGTGCTCTAGACCCCAGAAAAGGCAGGGGGAGAGAAGCGGGCAGCGACGGCCTCTCTCCCCCTGCCTTTCCTGGGGGTGTATCGGCGTATAACACGCACATAGACTTTAGGCTAAAAAATTTAGCCTAAAAAGTGTGTGTTATACGCCGATAAATACGGTATATATTGTCAGGGTCCGGACTAGCGGCTGGAGGTGGATCCTCTGTGCCAGAGAGGCGATGACGCGGGTCGTACTGGGGAATTGGTTCTAAGCAGTTACTGGTGTTCACCAGAGCCCGCCGCAAAGCGGGATGGACTTGCTGCGGTGGTAACTACCAGGTCGTGTTCCCCAGTAGCGACTCGACCTCTCAGGCAGCTGAGACTGGCGTGGTACACAAGGACTAGACAGAGGCGAGGACAGACATAGCAGAAGGTCAGGGCAGGCAGCGAGGTTCGTAGTCAGGGGCAACAGCAGAAGATCTGGGTACACAGGCTTGGGAACACAGGCTTGGGCACAAGGCAACAAGATCCGGCAAGGAAGGGAAGGGGAAGTGTTTATTTATGTGTAGGGAGGTGATTGAACTAATTGGGCCAGGCACCAATTAGCGGTGCGCTGGCCTTTTAAATCTTAGAACATCAGTGCGCGCGCCCTAGGGAGCTGGGCCACGCGCGCCGGGACGAGACAGCCACAGGAGGAGGAGTGTGAGTAGAACGGGGCGCGATCCGTGAGCGGGTCTGACCCGCCACGCGGATCGCGTCCCCGCCGGCATGAACACAGCAGCACTCGCGGTCAGAGACAGGAGCGATGCTGTTAGTATAACGCCGCGGGCGCTCCGGGGAAGCCGCGGGACCCGGATCGCTCGGCGTTACGTATATATACATATCTTACTTTTTGCACTTCTTTTTTTCTATATTATGTATATATATATATATATATATATATATATATTTTTTTTTTTTTTTTTTTTTTTTTTTTTCTTTTATAATTTTCGCCGATTTTAATATTTTTTTATTCTGGAAGTAATCGCACCTGCGCGAGAATAGTCTAATCATGTGATCACATGGGGACTCACTTGACTCGGATGAGTCACGTGTGTCAACAAACTGCGTCACGGGCCGTTCCTGACGTGTGGCGGAGCTGACGCGTGCGCAGTGCGGCCGCCGGTGGGATTGGGGACTGCACGTGCGCCGGATCCGATGTCTGTGGTGGACCGGCGCATGCGTGCACTACACAAAGCATAGGGCGGAAGTACGTTGGGCGGAAGTCCACGCCAAGATACAGTGCGCACTTAGCGCCTATACTATGCAGGCTGGGACCACGCACCTGACAGGTATTATTTTGTAATTTGTCATATATATATATATATATATATAAAGGGAGACTGAGAATCCTTGTATATACCCCTGAAGAAGTCACCTAGGAGTGACGGAACGCGTGGGTCTCCTGTCTCCCTGCCCTTCTGCTATCTTAATACTGCTCCTTCATCTGTGGTTTGCTTATTTCTGTATTATTTATTTATGATACTTGCACTATATTTATTCCACTCATTTATATTATGATATTTTGTTATCCTTTACACACCACCTTGGAGTACTAGCTTTATCTGTATATTGGAATTAGGGCAGGATTGGGGTTGGGGGGTCATGTCCCCTTCCCCTGTGATGTTATCAGGCTCATTAATGAGCCTTTTTAAATGGTTTTAGATGTATGTGTCTCCCTTTGTGGTTTCTATGAATAAAGTTTTTTGTAATCAAATTCATTTTGGGTTTGCACTGTTTGCAGCTTGCTTTTTCTTGAATAGATCCTATGGAACCTATAACACTGTAAAAAAAAAGTGAAAAAAAAAAAAGTGAAAAAAGATCATTTAACCCCTCCCCTATTAAAAGTTTGAATCACCCCCATTTTCCCATTAAAAAAAAAAACACAGGGTAAATAAAAATAAACATATATGGTATCGCCGCATGCGGAAATGTCCGAATTATAAAAAGATATCGTTAATTAAACCGCACGGTCAATTGTGTACGCGCAAAAAAATTCCAAAAATAGTGCATTTTTGGTCACTTTTTATATCATGAAAAAATGAATAAAAAGATCAAATGAGCCCTCATACCGCCCAATATGTGCAAAAATAAAAAAGTTATAGGGGTCAGAAGATGACAATTTTAAACGTATTAATTTTCCTGCATGTAGTTATGATTTTTTCCAGAAGTACGACAAAATCAAACCTATATAAGTAGGGTATCATTTTAATCGTATGGACTAGAAATGAGCGAACTTACAGTAAATTTGATTCGTCACGAACTTCTCAGCTCGGCAGTTGATGACTTTTCCTGCATAAATTAGTTCAGCTTTCAAGTGCTCCGGTGGGCTGGAAAAGGTGGATACAGTCCTAGGAGACTCTTTCCTAGGAATGTATCCACCTTTTCCAGCCCACCGGAGCACCTGAAGGCTGAACTAATTTACGCAGGATAAGTCATCAACTGCCGAGCCGAGAAGTTCGTGACGAATCGAATTTACTGTAAGTTCGCTCATCTCTAGTATGGACCTACAGAATAAAGATAAGGTGTCATTTTTACCGAAAAATGTACTACGTAGAAACGGAAGCCCCCAAAAGTTACAAAACAGTGGTGTTTTTTCAATTTTGTCTCACAATGATTTTTTTTTCCGTTTCGCCGTAGATTTTTGGCCAAAATGACTGACGTCATTACAAAGTAGAATTGGTGGCGCAAAAAATAAGCCATCATATGGATTTTTAGGTGCAAAATTGAAAGAGTTCTGATTTTTTTTTAAAGGCAAGGAGGAAAAAACGAAAATGCAAAAACGGAAAAACCCTCGGTCCTTAAGGGGTTAAAGGAACATACACACATTTATTAAACCAACAGGAGAGCAAGAGGAGACCCTGCTGGAGAGAATGAAGAAAGGGTCCCGGCACTCAAATGCCTGTATGCTATGCATGCTGCATAAATACATCTTTGAGGTTTCACAAGCATTTGAGTGCCAGGACACTTTCTTCATTTGGATTATCGCTATATTTGGTCCTCGGGCACCAACTACTTACTTGCAGTGCCAACCTTCCTGGGACTTTGTACAGGTAATACAGGACCGTGTACCTATACTGGGACATCACCAACCCTACTCGCTTAACAAAAGTCGTCCGCGACGTAAGGTTCTGTCAGGCTTGAGGAACGAAGTGGCCGCGGGGCCAAATGCAGTCCTGAGGTATTTTATGCACAAACGTCCATTTAAGGCTGGGTCCACACTACGTTTTGTCCCATACGGGAGCGCATACGGCAGGGGGGAGCTAAAAGCTCGCGCTCCCGTATGTGACCGTATGCGCTCCCGTATGTCATTCATTTCAATGAGCCGACCGGAGTGAAACGTTCGGTCCGGTCGGCTCATTTTTGCGCCGTATGCGCTTTTACAACCGGACCTAAAACCGTGGTTGACCACAGTTTTAGGTCCGGTTGTAAAAGCGCATACGGCGCAAAAATGAGCCGACCGGACCGAACGTTTCACTCCGGTCGGCTCATTGAAATGAATGACATACGGGAGCGCATACGGTAACATACGGGAGCGCGAGCTTTTAGCTCCCCCCTGCCGTATGCGCTCCCGTATGGGACAAAACGTAGTGTGGACCCAGCCTAAGGCTGGTGAAATAACAGATAACATTAGAGAGGGAGATTTATCAAAACCTGTGCAGAGGAAGAGTGGTGCAGTTGCCCATAGCAACCAATCAGATCGCTTCTTTCATTTTCCACAGGCCTCTTTAGAGGCCTGTGGAAAATGAAAGAAGCGATCTGATTGGTTGCTATGGGCAACTGCACCACTCTTCCTCTGAACAGGTTTTGATAAATCTCCCCCAGAGTCTTAGTATAATAGTCCATACACGCTTTGTTTTGTAGTTGAACAGGATTGTGAACAGGATTGGTGGTTATATATAACTTGTTCATATACTGTTACTTTACTAGTAAGGACCTTTTCTATGCACTTTTCTAACTGGACTTGCATTTTCTGATTGGACTATGCATGTTATAATTAACTTTACACAACTGACACTTTTGACTATGCATATAATACACTATGCATTTACTGACTTGCATAACTGTTTACTGTACATGACTAGACATTATATACAGTGATCCCTCAACTTACAATGGCCTCAACATACAATAGTTTCAACATACAATGGTCTTTTCTGGACCATTGTAACTTGAAACCAGACTCAACATACAATGTACAGACAGTCAGGATCTGTGAAACGTGTCACAACTGGAGGAACTGACCAATCAGAATTGGCATTCACTGGTAAATCACCTCTATTACTGAAGTGCATGCACTGAATGGCTGTCTGGTAGCGCCCCCCACAGTACAGGGAGGAACTACATGTTCTGTACTACTCTTTACCTGTGCCAAGGTTAGCTGCTCCTTTTGGATGCCAAATAAGGGCGGCTCCATTTGAGACACTGGGTGTACTGTATAGGACCCTGAAGAAGCTCCTGTCCTCTACATAAACCATTGTTTCCCAACCAGGGTGCCTCCAGCTGTTGCAAAACTACAACTCCCAGCATGCCCGGACAGCCAACGGCTGTTTCAAAGATTAACAATAATCACCTTCTTCATCAGGCTGGAGAAGAAGGTGATTATTGTTTACCTTTGAAACGCGTCGTGAATAAAAGAACCATGAGTATACCCGCTGGATCCTGTGGTTTATGAAACCTAGGAGCATTTATCTGAAGCTGTCCTGGAGGGGGGTTTGGTCTAAGGCATTACTGCCACTTTCCAGTTTTTTCCCCCCCATGTGAAGTGAGTGCACTGCTTACATTTTATTACCCTAAAAAATGTTGTTGTTTTTTGTGGTATCTATTGGTTTTAGTTGAGCGCTGGTTCTTTTCTCTTGATCTTTATCCTACAGCAAGGAGTCTTTCAACCCGAAGCCGGGCACATGACTTACAAGATTGGTTACGTTAGAAGTGGAAGAACTTTTCTTGACAAAGTCTTGTCAGGCACATATCTTGAACTGTAGCTGGAAACCTGAAACAAAAAAAGTGCTACTGCACAACAGACAGTTAGTCTTATGACCAAGTTTGGCATTTTACTGTACACAAATTAAACAGATTTCTTCCTTTCTGGCAGTCTTCTTTCCCGGTCTCGCCTTCCAGGTGGGGTCCTAGGTTGTGAGATGTACCTAGGGTTGCGAGACTGGGCCCCTTGCATGGGGTCAATATGGGTGCCCCAAGACACGTGGGACAGACTGGAATTAGAGATGGTGGGACTAACTGTAACCACCACCTGCACTGCAGCGGCTTGCACCACAGAGAGATTACTTGTTGGTGCCTGCTCTTCAGGCCAAACCTCCGTGACAATTGGAGTAGGCCTAGGCACTTTCGGGGGTACCCGTTGGTTAGGCCAAACCTCCCTGACAGCTGGAGTAGGCCTGGGTACATTAGTTGGTGCCCAGTGGTCAGGCCAAACCTCCTCGCTCCTAGGAGTAGGCCTGGGCACATCTGTACAGGAACCTTGACTGGAATGACTTTATACTTGGGATCCATTGCAGGTGGATCACTTTGGTACTGAAGATCCATTGCTGTGGGATCAGGGTGCCCCTCCTCGGTTATGGCTCCTTTAACACTTGGAGGGAGGAGGCCAACAGGTCCTGTTGACTGGGACAAGCATGGTGTGGCCATAGTTGGCCCCTTAAACGAGCCTCTGGAGGCCTGTAGACCCGGCCTTTGCTCTGTGGCTGCTAGAGTGGGCCTGGTCAGGCCCCAGGCAATAAGTTCAACTTTTTTACTTCAATATTTTGTCCTATAAGGCCTGGAATCAGTTTATGGACAACTTTTTTAAAGTCTTTTGTTTGCACCTCTCGGGTAAGAGCCTCAATCATCTTAGTGAGAATCTGACAGACTTGTTGATGGGGGGACAAGAATAGTCTTTTTGCTCTGATTGTTGCAATCCTTTAGGGATGTGGTACAACTGAGACAGAGAACATAGCCATCCGCCGTTGGCATGGCAGCATGTGCTTTAATTCTGGCCCACAGTTTTCTTTTTATGGCTGGGGCCCTTAATAATTTGTGGGCTACTGGCCCTTTAAGAGGCCTAGCGTAGGGCCAGAGTCATTGGGGCTGCAGCGGCGTGGACACAAAGGTCGACACAAGGAAACATACCAATCAGATATCAAGACTGACTTCACCTTTATAAAATTCAGTGTACACATAATTCAGTACATAAACTTCAGTAGTGTACATACAAAGTCCAGTACACATAACTAGTAACATATGCTCATGAGAATATGAATATATCTCACAAACAAACAATAAAATGAGTCTTAGGGACTGTAACATGTTCTATATCAGTCCATACCACTGTTATGCACAAATGTCATGCACTAATATGTTCTTTTGTGTTTACGTGTTGAGGATGCTCTTCCTGGCCAGAAGGTATTCCTGTAGCTAACTAAAAAAAAAATACATGTATCCAGAAAGGTAACAGTATGCTTAATTGTTATCTAGATCAAGAGTTCTAGGGGTAAGTGTGTAGTACCGATAGACCCTAGTAGCTAAGGCATTGGGCAGAAAGCCTCAGGCAACCGAATCCGAAACCAGTGTATAACTAATGGAAATAATATGTGGTATTATATCAAATTTATGTCAATAATAAAAAGGTAACAGTGAGATTAATTTAAGTATGTAGAAGCATTACAGTCATTATACATACTTCATGTCAAGTATCAGTCAGAGATTTCATACTCAAATATCCACATGTCAGTCAAATGTCAAATGTCAGACATCAATCAAATGTCATAAGTCAATAACATTTTCAGCTATAGATGGATTATATAGCCAAGATGTAATTAATTAAATTTCATGCATAGTCAGTAGATGCATAATCTCATAGACTAGAGTAAAATAGCGATACCAAAGGTATAAAAATATATATGTAACACCAATAACATGATAACTAGTATTGCTAATATAATTTAGTACATTCTAAAAAGAAAAGAAAAAAAGTTACTTATCCCATCCTGTTCATCCTATTTGTGAATAAGGACTAGTGTTATCCTGTTCGTGAGTAAGTACTAGTGCCATTCTGTTCGCAAATGAGTTCCCGTCATTATGTTATATCCTGTTCGTGAATAAATTCCAGCCATCCTGTTCGTGCATTAGTTCTAGAGCATGTATGGACATTATCTAAATGCACAGAGACTCTATATATTTTCTTCAGCAGCCTGAACTTGGACATTTGGATTAATGCTTCAGGACTGCATCGGGCCGTATGGCCATTCCGTCCCGCTACCTCAGGGGACATACGTTGAGGACAACTCATTTTAAGTAAGGGGGTTTGTGGCGTCCCGGTACAGGACTTTGTCTTGTTCCTGTCCTGGGTCCCCTCAGTTAGAGTTCTTCCATTCCACAGGGCTATTCTGCAGGGCTTACCCTTTGCTCACCTCCTATAAATGTATTGTAAGTGTGTTGTGTAGATTGGTAGTTAGGTATAAAGTTGTGTATAAAGTTGTACAAATGTATAGGACCTTCCTGGGTCATGTGATATTGTCATGTGATGTACCCAGAGTTCTCTGGGTTCAGGATCTACAGGCTTTTCAACCAATGGGCTGTAGTCCCGCCTCCTTGGTATATAAGGGGCTGTAGTCTCTAAATTCTCTCTTATCTCCTGGATTTCAGCCAAGCACAATCAGCATATCTCAATTCATCTTACCTAGGCCAAAGCCTAAGGAACCTGCAGCCACTACAAAAAACGTGAGTTATCAAGCTTTATCTACAATTCCTAGTGACTACTATTCCACTATTCCACTCAAACTATTTCCTGCGAAGTTTAAGTAAAAGTTCCAGTTATCTCTTAATCCTGCTGTGGACATTTATTTCCTGCCATTTTTGGGCCGGTTGTCATTCATAAAACAACCGCACCCTGGCGTCATGAAAAATCAAGGGTTAATACCACCAGACCCTGTAACACCATTGCCTCACCACATGTATATGCCCCAAATGTAAGGAATACTACATACAGAACTGTTTATGTTAATAAAATTGACCACCCACTTGAAGCTGACAAACAGACAGGAGTAGTAATCTTTTTTAGACCTGGTCAGGAAGGAGGTGGTCTAGATTTACGGAATTTGCGCGAAAGTTTGCACAAAATTTAAAAACCTGCAGAAAATAAATTCATAACCACTGTATCCGTCACTTCTGATCTAGCAACACCAAAAGGTCAAAATGACGGATTTTAGAACTTCAAAAAAAAACCTGGTCTAGCAACACCAAAAGGTCAAAATGACGGATTTTAGAACTTGAAAAAAAATGCAAAAAAAATCCCGCAAATAGAGCGAAAGTAAACATAATTCGCAGATGAAGACCAAAAAAATTGAATAGAACACAATGGTAAATAACCCCCACAGTGTCCTACACCAAGTATAGCTACAGCGCCGCCACATGCCAATAATAGCCCCAGTGTTGGATTAGGCATTATAGGGGTTTAATCTGTGGCTTGAAGTTAACTTAGGGTCTGGAATCCCATATTATTATAGGGCAGTGATGGCTAACCATTTTAGGTTAGCTAACTACTAAAATGGGACACAGATTGGGGCCTATTCACTATATGGAGGAACAAAGGTGTGCATAACTCTATATGGGGCATAAAGGGGCCGGTCTACTATATGGGACACAGTGTGGGGGTATAACCAGGGGCGGACATATCGCCTGTGCAGCCGGTTCAGCTGCACAGGGGCCCAGCGTGAGAGGGGGCCGCTGCCCTCTCCAGGTCCGGCCCCAGAGGTGAGCATTAGGCCACATACCACCGCATACTCCCCAACCACAGCATGTTTGACAGCACCCAGATATACGCTGCGTTCAACCACCCCTGCAGCCAGTGGCGTCTCTAGGGGGGGGCACGGCCCCCCCTACATCATGATTGGCCCCCCCTTGTGCCCCCCCTAGCAGCAGTAGGTCACTAGCAGCTCTCATGGCCATCAGGGGGGTACAGCTAGTTCACCAGTAAGGGGCCCGAGCCCCCGCTGCACCCCCCGCCCCCCGGAGCCACCTACTCCGGCCTTTTTTTAAATAAATCTTCAGCCAGCAGCCCTGTCACCACGCAGGGGCCGCGCTATGCAGACTGGGAAGAGCAGACAGGAAGCTCCTCCCCCTCTCTCACTCCCCTGTATACTGGACCTTGTGGAGCAGGCCCGCTGTGTGTATACAGGCCCGGACACCACCAGTATGGAAGACTTACCTGCCCAGTGCCCACTGCTCATGCTGCCCTTTTAAAGTAAGTAAATCCAACACCAGTGGTCCCATTGGGTTATGGGTTCAATAGTAAATTTTCCAATCCCCTTCTGGGAGGAGATCCTCCCTTCCGGGGAGCAATACCCTGTCTGTAACCCAATTAAAATATAACTTTTATTCTTGTTACTTAAAAAGTCTAACTGTGGTTGTGAAACTTATATATATTTAAAATTATCAGGAGAGGCAGTGTGTCTTTTTTATATATGCCCACTTAGTGGTGCTATATTGCTGGTGCAGGAGTTATCCAATTTCTCGCTGTGTGTAGTGAGTATATTACTCTACTGACACACAGTAACTCTGCACCCTTATTACACACTGTCTTCCTGTCTAAAATCTTAATGCTTTGCTCTAACGTTTCGTTAGAAAACTAACTTCTTCAGAGAGCTGCCTACTATGGCGTTCACGTGCGGCACTGCCTTTTATAACCCTCAGGGTTATAAAAGGCAGTGCCGCACGTGAACGCCATAGTAGGCAGCTCTCTGAAGAAGTTAGTTTTCTAACGAAACGTTAGAGCAAAGCATTAAGATTTTAGACAGGAAGACAGTGTGTAATAAGGGTGCAGAGTTACTGTGTGTCAGTAGAGTAATATACTCACTACACACAGCGAGAAATTGGATAACTCCTGCACCAGCAATATAGCACCACTAAGTGGGCATATATAAAAAAGACACACTGCCTCTCCTGATAATTTTAAATATATATAAGTTTCACAACCACAGTTAGACTTTTTAAGTAACAAGAATAAAAGTTATATTTTAATTGGGTTACAGACAGGGTATTGCTCCCCGGAAGGGAGGATCTCCTCCCAGAAGGGGATTGGAAAATTTACTTTTAAAGTAAGTAACTTGCTTGGAGGAGAGGGGGAAAGTTGTAGTTCGGGAGACAGTGGGAGGTAGTTCAGTGTTTCCCAACCAGGGGGCCTCCAGCTGTTGCAAAACTACAACTCCCAGCATTCCTTTAGCTTTATGAGCATACTGGGAGTTGTAGTTTTGCAACAGCTGGAGGCCCCCAGGTTGGGAAACACTGATCGATCTATCTATCTATCTATCTATCTCCTATGTATGTATGTATCTATCTATCTATCTATCTTTCTCATATCTATCTATCCTCATATCTATCTCATATCTATCTATCTATCTCCTATATATATGTATCTCATTTCTATCTATCTCATATCTATATATCTATCTCATATCTATCTATCTCATATCTATCTATCTATCTATCTAACTCAGATAGATGAGAGATAGATAGGTAGATGGATGCAGTGGCGTTGCGACCCGGGTGCGGGGGGTGCGGCCCGCACCGGGTGACACCAACCTAATGTGGTGACACCAAGACGCTCCGCAGTACCCCCCTCCCCCTCCCCAGCTACACCGACACCCCCCATCTGTGCCCGACCGGCCTCCCGTCAGTCAGCACCCCCCCCCCACCCCCCCCCCCCCCCGCCTTCACTTGTGCGGTGCGCCCGTCCGTCAGCAACCCCCCCTTTCACCTGCACTGTGCGCCCGTCCATCATCACACCCCCCCCCCCCCTCACCTTCACCAGCACTGTGCCCGGCCTCCGCTCCCACGTCTGCGCCGGCCTGACGTCACACCGCATGGCCGCGCAGGAGGACGTTCATTACGTCACTCGCAGTGCGCCCGGTAAGAAGGAGCGCTGTGCTGGATGGGTGAGTGTGTGTGTCTGTCTCTCTGTCTGTCTCTATCTATGTTTGTGTGTTTGACTGTGTGTATGTGACTGTGTGTATGTGACTCCGTGTGTATGTGTGACTCTGTGTGTGTGTGTGACTGTGTGACTCTGTGTGTGTGACTCTGTGTGTGTGTGACTCTGTGTGTGTGTGTGTGTGTGTGTGTGTGACTCTGTGTGTGTCTGTCTGTGAGTGTGTGTCTCTCTGACTGTGTTTGTGTGTGTGTCTCTCTGTGTTGTATGTGTTTTTGTGTGTGTGCGTGTGTGTGTGGGGGGGGGGGTGTTGAACCAGTGATCTAATGTGGGGAGACTTTGACCCATTGTGGGGAACCTGCGGCCTAATGTGGGGAAACAACTACCAAATGTGCGGAGTCTATGCTACCTAATGTGGGGAATCTGTGCTACCTGATGTGGGGAAATTGCTGCCTAATGTGGGGAATCTGTGCTACCTAATGTGGGGAAATTGCTACCTAATGTGGGGTAACTGGTACCTACCTAATGTGGGGGAACTGGTACCAAATGTGGGGAATCTATGCTGCCTAATGTGGGAAAAAGATGCTACCTAATGTGGGGGAACTGCTGCCTACCTAATTCTCCCCCCCCCCCTGGCAGTAGCACCCTCATCATCCACCAGCAACCCCCCCCCCCCCCCCAGCAGCACCTCCATCAGCAGATCCTGGTGGTGGATGATGGCGGTGCTCCTGCCAGGATGATCCTTCCGATGGGTGATACTGCCAGGGGGGATGGCCAGTAGCACCCTCATCATCCTCCAGCAACACCCCCCCAGTAGTAGCACCCCCATCATCCACTAGCAACACCACCAATACCCCCCTCCCATGGTAATAGCATCGGCTAACGGATGTTGAGGGGTGTTACTGCGGTTGTGGTATTATATTCAGAGGGTGCACTGTATGGCAACATTATATTTAGAGGGCGCAGTTAGTGGTAGTATTATTAGAGATGAGCGAACTTACAGTAAATTCGATTCGTCACAAACTTCTCGGCTCAGCAGTTGATGACTTATCCTGCGTAAATTAGTTCAGCTTTCAGGTGCTCCGGTGGGCTGGAAAATGTGGATACATTCCTAGGAAAGAGTCTCCTAGGACTGTATCCACCTTTTCCAGCCCACGGGAGCACCTGAAAGCTGAACTAATTTATGCAGGAAAAGTCATCAACTGCCGAGCCGAGAAGTTTGTGACGAGTTGAATTTACTGTATATCGCTCATCTCTAAGTATTATATTCAGGGGGCGCAGTGGGTGGTAGTATTATATTCAGAGGGTACAGTATGTGGCAGATTTATATTCAGGGGTACAGTATGTGGCAGATTTATATTCAGGGGTACAGTATGTGGCAGATTTATATTCAGGGGTACAGTATGTGGCAGATTTATATTCAGAGGGTACAATATGTGGCAGATTTATGTTCAGAGGGCACAGTGTGTGGTAGTATTATATTCAGAGGGCGCAGTGGGTGGTAGTATTATATTCAGAGGGCGCAGTGGGTGGCGGTATTATATTCAGGGGTACAGTATGTGGCAGATTTATATTCAGAGTGTACAGTATGTGTTGATATTATATTCAGAATGTACAGTGTGTGGTAGTATTATATTCAGTGGGTACGGTGTATGGAAGGTTTATAATCAAAGAGTATAGTGTATAGTAGTATTATATTTAGAGGATACAGTGTCTGGCAGGTTTATAATAATTATTGTTTTCATATAGAGGATGAGAATGCGCTGACATAGTGAGGAGACGTCTGGGCGTCACATTCTGCAGAGAGAAGTTTTAGCTGGACCAGGCGGTATGTACCATCTGAATTAGATAAGGAAAGACTATAGAGAAGACGTCACCTGTAGTCACTGATATCATTGTGTATTCTCCTCACTATAGAGAAGATGTCACCTGTAGTCACTGATATCATTGTGTATTCTCCTCACTATAGAGAAGACGTCACCTGTAGTCACTGATATCATTGTGTATTCTCCTCACTATAGAGAAGACGTCACCTGTAGTCACTGATATCATTGTGTATTCTCCTCACTATAGAGAAGACGTCACCTGTAGTCACTGATATCATTCTGTATTCTCCTCACTATAGAGAAGACGTCACCTGTAGTCTCTGATATCATTGTACATTCTCCTCACTATAGAGAAGACGTCACCTGTAGTCACTGATATCATTGTGTATTCTCCTCACTATAGAGAAGACGTCACCGGTAGTCACTGATATCATTGTACATTCTCCTCTCTGTGTCCTATCAGAGCTGTAGTCGATTGTCAGTTGTACAGTTAGGTCAGTGAAACTACAACTCCCAGCATATCCTCACCACTGCTCAAAGGGGTACTCTACTGGAAAAAAAAAATTTTAATCAACTGGTGCTACAAAGTTAAACAGATTTGTAAATTATTACTATTTAAACATCTTAATCCTTCCAGTACTTATTAGCTGCTGTATAAGCGATTCACAGGGAGTTATTTTCTTTTTTAATTTCTTTTCTGTCTGACCACAGTGCTCTGTGCTGACACCTCTGTCCATGTCAAGAACTGTCCATAGTAGGAGCAAATCCCCATAGCAAACCTATCCTTCTCTGGGCAGTTCCTGACATGGACAGAGGTGTCAGCAAATAGCACTGTGGTCAGACTGGAAAGAATTACACAACTTCCTGTGGAGCATACACCAGCTTATAAGTACTGTAAGTATTAAGATTTTAAATAGAAGTAATTTAAAAATCTGTTTAACTTTTTGGCACCAGTTGATATAAAAGTAAATGTTTTCCAGTGGAATACCCCTTTAAGTAATTCTGGGAGCTGTATATTTAAATGGTGAAAACTTCTTTAACACTTTCCCATTCTGTGGCAACCGGTATATCTGATTATTATACTGGAATTTCTCACAATGCGCTACAACAGTGGTGTCTGTCACAACAGGCTAAAAACTTACTGAGGGGGGAGGGGGAGGTATGGGGTGACACCATTTTCTACCGCACCGGGTGACACCAACCCTAGCAACGCCACTGGATGGATGATATATAGATAGATAGATAGATATATATAAATATATATATATATATATATATATATATATATATATATATATATATATATATATATATATATATATATATTTGTGGTCGTTGCTACATGACTGAAATGCGTAAAACCCTAATACTAACCTAACAACCAACTGTAACCAATAATCTATCAACCTCAACTAAGCAGTTTGGAGTGTGCCATAACTGCGGCGTAAAGAATATGCCTGGAAAAGAGGGCAAAACCCGGATTTAAACAAACATTTGTTTATTGCGGATTACAACACAAGAGACTGGAATGCGCTAGCCATTTCTTCGCGAGGGTTAGGGAAATACTGCATGTAGCATCCGCATTTCCAACATCCTAATTTCATGATTACGTGGGCTGGGACCCCGTGCTTAGAATTGGCTGTAGCTGCGCCAATACGGAAGGAGTGACCGGATAATGAAGTCGGGACTCCTCCCAGCGACCTGACCGAAATGCGTAAATGTTTGATGAACTGAGAAGTAGTTAGCGGGTTGAACCTGAAATGGAGTAAAAGGTCGTCAGCTGATAGGTTACACAGGCATTCAACAATTCACGGAGGACTGTGACAGGACACCATTTGTGCACGGTGGGGAAAACCGAACAACCACAGTTTGACCCGGTGACGAGGTCTTGGTCTGACTGAGGGACAGCTGGAAATGATCAGAGACATGTGACAGCTGACTGACCTTAGGAAAGGGCGCGTTAATGGTCCGAGTTGTACACTCACCCGGTCTGAGAAACCCATAACAGGCAAGGTACATGGCCGCTTTTAATGTGAGGCGATCACGGATACCCAATGGTGTGGAGTCTAACAAGTCGGACAACTGCCTGAACACGTTGCCTGTGATTGGTTGTCTGACTGGGCTGCGAGGGACTTCCTTCTCAAGGATGCCCTTCAGAGCGGACTTCACCAAGCGAGAAGAGAGTATAGAGTAACTACGGGTATTGGTCAAGGATAAATGGTGTTGGATACCGGCTAGATAACTCTTAATAGTATTGTGGGATAAATGCAGTGTGGAATGGCAAAACCCGACATATGCTAATAGGAAGGGAACTGAAATCTTGTCGCCCTCGGCGTGCTTGGATCTGGATTTGGAAAACGAGTTCCACGCCGTACCATAAATTTTTGCGTATTTGCGGACAAGGCATCTGCTGCAATATACTGGACTCCTTCAACGTGAGCACATGTGAAAGTAAATGTATGTAGTAGGGACAGCCAAACTAACCGTCTAGCCAAGCTCATTTATCTATAACATAGCTGACCGTCTAACACCAGGACAGAGAGAGAGTATCCGAAGACGTGACGGATGAGAATTGTATACGTGACTGGACCTAGACAAGTATGTGCCCGGTGACAAGAGCAAAACGTTATACAAGTACCTTAACAACCTAGAACACCCTGAAAAGCATCTTTAGGAACGAGACTACACGGAGAAAGGAGCGCATCGACAACGCAAGCAATCACAACCTGAAAGCGTGTCAGGTTCATGAGGTGATTACTTGGACAACAATAATCAACTCTTTAAACCAGAACAGAGGGAAAGTATGCGAAGACGTGTCGGACGAGAATCGTATGCGTAACCGGGTCTAAACGAGTATGCGCCCGGTGACAAATGCGAAACGTTAAACGAGTACCATATCAACCTAGAACACCATGAAGCACCTTTTTGGGACATGACTACACATAGAAAGGAGCGCATCGACAACGCAAGCAATCACAACCTGAAAGCGTGTCAAGTTCATGAGGTGATTACTTGGAGAACAATGTACAACACTTTAAACCAGAACAGAGGGAAAGTATGCGAAGACGTGTCGGACGAGAATCGTATGCGTAACCGGGTCTAAACGAGTATGCGCCCGGTGACAAATGCGAAACGTTAAACGAGTACCATATCAACCTAGAACACCATGAAGTACATTTTTGGGACATGACTACACAGAGAAAGGAGCGCATCGACAACGCAAGCAATCACGACCTGAAAGCGTGTCAGGTTCATGAGGTGATTACTTGGACAACAATAAGAAACTCTTTAAACCAGGAGAGAGGGAAAGTATGCGAAGACGTGTCGGACGAGAATTATATGCATAACTGAGTCTAGATAAGTGTGTGCCCAGTGGTAAGTGCGAAAGTTCATACGAGTACCATTACAACCCAAAACATCGTGAATTCCGTTTTTGAGAACGTGACTAAATCATAAAAGAGGTGCACCGACGACACCAGTAAACACAACCTGAAGACGTGTCAGGTTCATGAGGTGATTACTTGGATACTAAAACAAATCTTATCACCTACGTGTGGCGTTATTGCTGTTCTGAAGGCGTGTCAGTAACAACCGTGCAACGTACTCCCTGCAGGCGTGGGAGGCATGATGGGTATACATCACCTATGTGTGGCGTGTCAGTCATAACAATTATGCGACGTACCCTTTCTGTAACATGACAGGCTTAACAGGTAAATACCACCTATGCGTAGTGTCAGTGTCGTTCAGAAGGCATGTCAGTACCAACGATAATGAGACTTACCCCGTCTGCAACGGTTTACTGGGTCAGCCCCGCCTGTGCGTCGTGTAATAGTCGTTCTGAATATGTGTCAGCAGCGACAACTGCTATGTATCACCCTGCCTATATAAAGATGCGTGCAGAACAACTACGTGTGGAACTGTCGTGAACCGCTAAGCATGGCTATACTACCAACTTGATGAACCTATACTCGGGCCAACCATAAACGCGTATAGACCACCAGTGAATGCCTGAAGCTAACCACGACCTGATGGCAGAGAATATGCCGGCAAGTAGTAACTATTATAACCACATACCTGCGTACAGGGCCACACCCCATGTGCTGTATGAGCATGTGCGCTGCACAAAACTGCGGGCGTACGAACTTCACAAATAGCGCAAGTGCATGTACAGAACACATGCCACGAGTGCACACGCAGCCTGATTCCCGCGTGCACCCGAGTAATATAACCCTCCAAACACGCGTGATACAGGTCCTGCGAGCGGGTGTGCAGCACGAACCTTATGAGTGCATGCTCAGTAGTAATTCTATGAGCGTGGGCCATGTAATACTATAAACGTGCGTACAGTGTGACTCGTATGAGCGTGTACAAAGTATGAATCCTATGGGTGTGTACAACATGACTCCTACAAGAGTGTGTGTAGTATGAACCCTGCAGGCGAGTACAAGCGTGTATACCACGTAACCTACGAGCAAGTGTACAGAATGGATGCTACATTGATATGCACCGCATGAACTTTATGAATTATGCAAGCGAGTGTACCGTATAAAAGCTACCGCAAATGTACTGCATAATCCTAACGCGTGTAAAGTAAGAATCCAACAAGCGTGTGTACAGGATATCCTACCAGTGTGTACTGTGTACAGCATGAATCTTATAAGTGTGTACGCAGCATAATGCTACAAGTATGTATAAGCGTGTGTATAGAGTAAATGCTACAAGCATGCACCCCCGAACTATGCGCAAGTGTGAGTGCAGTATGAATGCTACAAGCAAGCGTACAGCATGAACCCTAAGGGTGAATGTACAATATAATCCTACAAACGAGTGTACAGTATGAAACCTGTAGGCAAGTAAACGGTATAAACTCTACAAGTGTGTACTGTATGAAACTTACAGGCGTGTGTGCAGTATAAACCTTACAAAGGGGGTGTACAGTATGACCCTAAAAGCGTGTGTACGGTATAAAACTACAAGCGCGTAGAGAACGAATGAACCCTATAAGCGTGTGTGGCGTATAAATGTTACCGGCATGAATCCTACCAACGTGTATGGGTACCAGGATGTGTACAGCATGAACCCTACGGCATGATTCCTATAAGTGAGAATCGTAGCTTCACAACAGCTGGAGGCACACCGCCCGGAAACACAGAAATATAAATAAATGAAAAGTAAACTGTGAGGAAGTTAGTTAAGAGACAAAGGTTGGAGGTGAGCGCAGCTGTTGGTGTAGCGTGCCTTAGACTGACCAGATTGGCAGCTGTGGGGGTGGAGCATAAGGCCACAGGGTGGGGCGGAGCGGTGAGTCCGATTGAGTGTAAAGGTGTGCGAGTCTCAGTATACCGGAGACACATATAGATCCTCCCAGCAGCACAGAACTACAAAATGTGATAATGAAATATATGTGCAGGAGGCTGTTCACATAGAGCGGTAATGATATATATGTGCAGGAGACTGTTCACATAGTGCGGTAATGTTATACATGTGCAGGAGACTGTTCACATAGTGCGGTAATGATATACATGTGCAGGAGACTGATCACATAGTGCAGTGATGATAAACATGTGCAAGAAACCTATCACAGTGCGGTAATGATATACATGTGCAGGAGACTGTTCACATAATGCAGCAATCAAATACATGTGCGAGAGGCCTAACACATAGTGCGATAATGATATACATGTGCAGGAGACTGTTCACACAATGCAGTAATCATAGTGCAGTAATGATATACATGTGCAGGAGACTGTTCACACAATGCAGCAATCAAATACATATGCAAGAAGCCTAACACATAATGCGGTAATGATATGCATGTGCAGGAGACTGTTCACACAATGCAGTAATCATATACATGCGTAGCAAGCCGTTCACATGGCGCGGCAATGATATGCACGTGCAAGAGGCTGTTCACATAACAAAGTAATCGTATGCATGTGCAGCAAGCCGTTCACATAGTGCGGTAATGATATGCACGTGCAGGAGGCTGTTCACATAGTGCGGTAATGATATGCACGTGCAGGAGGCTGTTCACATAGTGCGGTAATGATATGCACGTGCAGGAGGCTGTTCACATAACAAAGTAATCGTATGCATGTGCAGCAAGCCGTTCACATAGTGCAGTAATGATATGCATGTGCAGCAAGCCGTTCAAATAGTGCGGTAATGATATGCACGTGCAGGAGGCTGAAAACATAATAAAGCAAGCCATAAGAGAACACATACATGCGCAGCAAGCCGTACACCTAGTGCGGTAATGATATGCTCGTGCAGGAGGCTGTTCGCATAACAAAGTAGCCATATACATGCGCAGCAAGCCGTAAGTAATCATATGCAGCTGAAAACCGTAAAATGCTACCGGCGAATGCCGAATGCCGATATATAATACAATAACCTGGGGCCGGGCTGACCAAGGGTTTCCCTGAACTCCGGCTCACCTCCGGAGTCTGGGAACCGCCAGCGTTACCCCCGGTCAGCCACAGCCACTTACCATCACCATAACGGCTGAAGCGAGGTTCCTGTCAGCTGACTCGTGCAGTCAGCTGACCGGTGGGAACGTGACTCCACTTCCTGCCGACATCACGTGACAACCCTCAAGCGAAGAACCCACGGCGTCATTGAAGGGAGGAGAGCCGTGAGTTTTATAGTCATCCCGCTCCTCCCACAATTACAGGCCAGCTGCGCAGGCCTTTCCATATATATATATATAGATATGAGATAGATAGAAAGATAGATAAATAGATGATATATAGATAGAGAGATGATATATAGAAAGATACATAAATAGATGATAGACAGATCGATAGATAGATGATAGATAGATATGATATAGACAGATAGATAGATTAGATAGATATTCCCAAAATACCACCAGAGCAGCGCATCCAAAGGGGTAGATATGGGGTAGGGTAGATATGTTTGTCACTACTATGATGCTTGAGAAAGGCTGCATGGCAGCTGAAACGTTGCTCTGTATTAGTATGGAATAAAGCACTTTATTTCTGCACCTACCCCTGGAGTGCTGCGGATTACTACCCTAGATTAGATAGATAGATAGGAGATAGATGGATATGATATAGATAGATGGATATGATATAGATACATTTATATGATATAGATAGATAGATCAGTTTCCCAACCAGGGGGCCTCCAGCTGTTGCAGAACTACAACTCCCAGCATTCCTTTGGCTTTATGAGCATACTGGGAGTTGCAGTTTTGCAACAGCTGGAGGCCCCCCTAGTTGGGAAACACTGATCTATATCAATCATCTATCCATTATCTATCTATCTATCCAAAAAAAAAAAAAAATCAAGAGACCAGCAGCACACAGAAAAATTAGTGCAAAAAAGGTGGAGATTTATTGCATTATCCCAGTGTACAAAAGAAGCGACGTTTCAGCGACCTCTCTTCGCCGTTCTCAAGGAGCTTGTACACTGGGATAATGCAATAAATCTCCACCTTTTTTGCACTAATTTTTCTGTGTGCTGCTGGTCTCTTGCTTTTTTCTAGTACAAGTGAAACTCTCACCAAGGTCCACACCCAGCGTGCACCATTGCATTGGTTTTCTTAATTTTGTTGTGCTGCTCTTCTGGAGTTTTTTTTTTTTTTTTTTATCTATCTATCCATCTATCTCATATCTATCTATCTCATATTTATCTATCTCATATCTATCTATATCATATCTATCTATCTATCTCCTATCTATCTATCTCATATCTATCTATCTCATATCTATATATCTCATATCTATCTATCTATCTATCTATCTCATATCTATCTATCTATATCATATCTATCTATATCATATCTATCTATCTATCTATCCATCTATCTATATCCATCTATTTATGTATCTATCTAGCTTTCTATTTATCTATCTATCTCATATCTATTTCAGATAGATGAGAGATAGATGAAAGATAGATAGATATGAGAGATAGATAGATAGATGATATATAGATAGATATGAGATAGATAGAAAGATAGATTAATAGATGATAGATAGATAGATATGATATAGATAGATAGATAGGAGATAGATGGATAGATAGATGATTGATAGATAGACAGATCAGTGTTTCCCAACCAGGGGGCCTCCAGCTGTTGCAAAACTACAACTCCCAGTATGCTCATAAAGCCAAAGACATGCTGGGAGTTGTCATTTTGGAATAGCTAGAGGCCTCCTGGTTGGGATAAACTGATCTATCTATCTATCTCATATCTATCTATCTCTCATATCTATTATCTATCTATCACATGTCTATCATCTATCTATCTATCTATCTATCTATCTATCTATCTATCTCATATCTATCTATCATCTATCTCATATCTATTATCTCTCACATCTATCTATCTATCTCATATCTATTATCTATCTATCTATCTATCTATCTATCTCATATCTATCTATCTATCTATCTATATATCATCTATCTATCTACAAAACTAAAGATCCAGTGGCACTCCCAGACAAGGTGCAAAAACAAAGTGTTTTATTCCCCCATGTATGTGGGACGTTTCGATAGCATCCCACCATCTTTATCATATGTACAGTTGTACATTCTGTAGTCTCTGTGACATCACTGTGCTTCATAATAAACTGTGACATCACTGTGCTTCATAATAAACTGTGACATCACTGTGCTTCATAATAAACTGTGACATCACTGTGCTTCATAATAAACTGTGACATCACTGTGCTTCATAATAAACTGTGACATCACTGCGCTTCATAATAAACTGTGACATCACTGCGCTTCATAATAAACTGTGACATCACTGTGCTTCATAATAAACTGTGACATCACTGTGCTTCATAATAAACTGTGACATCACTGTGCTTCATAATAAATGGTGACATCACTGTGCTTCATAATAAACTGTGACATCACTGTGCTTCATAATAAACTGTGACATCACTGTGCTTCATAATAAACTGTGACATCACTGTGCTTCATAATAAACTGTGACATCACTGTGCTTCATAATAAACTGTGACATCACAGTTTATTATTCTTGAATGCTGACTTCACTGTGTATATTTTCCCGGTACAATGACATCACTGTATAGTTACCCTCTACTGTGACAACACTGCATTTATTAACCCTGTAGTGGCAAAACTGTTTATTGTCCCTGTACAGAGACATTACTGTTTATATTAACTCTGAACTGTGATGTCACTGTGCATATTTACCCTGTATTGTCACTCGCAGTGCAAGGTAAATATGTACAGTGACATTAGGGTATACAGGCTTAATATATACAGTGATGTCACAGTGCAGTGTAAGTATCAACAGTGATGTTGCAGTATAGAGATAACACACAGTGATGTTATAGTTCAGAGATAATATACACAGTGATGTCACAGTACAGGGATAATACACACAGTGATGTCACAGTACAGGGATAATACACACAGTGATGTCACAGTACAGGGATAATACACACAGTGATGTCACAGTACAGGGATAATACACACAGTGATGTCACAGTACAGGGATAATACACAGTGATGTCACAGTACAGGGATAATACACACAGTGATGTCACAGTACAGAGATAATACACACAGTGATGTCACAGTACAGAGATAATACACACAGTGTTGTCACAGTACAGGGATAGTACACAGTGATGTCACAGTACAGAGATAATACACACAGTGATGTCACAGTAAAGGGAGGGATAATATACACAGTGATGTCATAGTACAGGGATAATATACAGTGACGTCACAGTACAGGTATAATACACAGTGATATCACAGTACAGGCATAATACACAGTGATGTGACAGTACAGAGATAATACACACAGTGATGTCACAGTACAGGAATTGTCACGATGCCGGCTGGCAGGAGGTGGATCCTCTGTGCCAGAGAGGGATTGGCGTGGACCGTGCTAGTGGACCGGTTCTAAGTCACTACTGGTGTTCACCAGAGCCCGCCGCAAAGCGGGATGGACTTGCTGCGGCGGTAGTGACCAGGTTGTATCCACTAGCAACGGCTCAACCTCTCTGACTGCTGAAGATAGGCGCGGTACAAGGGAGTAGACAGAAGCAAGGTCGGACGTAGCAGAAGGTCGGGGCAGGCAGCAAGGATCGTAGTCAGGGGCAACGGCAGGAGGTCTGGAACACAGGCTAGGAACACACAAGGGAACGCTTTCACTGGCACAATGGCAACAAGATCCGGCGAGGGAGTGCAGGGGAAGTGAGGTATACATAGGGAGTGCACAGGTGAACACACTGATTAGAACCACTGCGCCAATCAGCGGCGCAGTGGCCCTTTAAATCGCAGAGACCCGGCGCGCGCGCGCCCTAGGGAGCGGGGCCGCGCGCGCCGGGACAGGACCGACGGAGAGCGAGTCAGGTACGGGTGCAGGGGTGCGCATCGCGAGCGGGCGCCACCCGCATCGCGAATCGCATCCCGGCTGGAGGCGGTATCGCAGCGCACCCGGTCAGAGGATCTGACCGGGGCGCTGCGGGAGCGAGAGTGTAGCGAGCGCTCCGGGGAGGAGCGGGGACCCGGAGCGCTCGGCGTAACAGTACCCCCCCCCTTGGGTCTCCCCCTCTTCTTGGAGCCTGAGAACCTGAGGACCAGACTTTTATCTAGGATATTGTCCTCAGGTTCCCAGGATCTCTCTTCAGGACCACAGCCCTCCCAGTCAACCAAAAAGAAGGTTTTTCCTCTTACCTTTTTGGAGGCCAGTATCTCCTTTACAGGAAAGATGTCTGAAGAACCGGAGACAGGAGTGGAAGAGATAAGTTTAGGAGAGAAACGGTTGATGATGAGTGGTTTAAGAAGAGAAACGTGAAAGGCATTAGGAATACGAAGAGAAGGAGGGAGAAGAAGTTTATAAGAGACAGGATTAATCTGGCACAAAATTTTGAAAGGACCAAGATAGCGTGGTCCCAATTTGTAGCTGGGAACACGGAAGCGGACATATTTAGCGGAGAGCCATACCTTGTCTCCGGGAGAAAAAATGGGGGGAGCTCTTCTTTTCTTATCAGCAAACTTCTTCATGCGTGATGAAGCCTGTAAGAGAGAATTTTGGGTCTCTTTCCATATGGTGGAAAGATCACGAGTTATTTCATCCACAGCGGGCAAACCAGAGGGCAAGGGAGTAGGGAGGGGGGGAAGAGGGTGACGGCCGTACACCACGAAAAATGGGGATTTGGAAGAAGATTCAGAAACTCTGAAGTTATACGAGAATTCGGCCCATGGTAGAAGATCTGCCCAGTCATCCTGGCGGGAGGAAACAAAATGCCGTAAATAATCACCCAGGACCTGGTTAATTCTTTCTACTTGCCCATTGGATTGAGGATGATAAGCAGAAGAAAAGTTTAATTTAATCTTGAGTTGTTTACAGAGAGCCCTCCAGAATTTTGACACGAATTGGACGCCTCTATCCGAGACGATCTGCGTGGGCAACCCGTGAAGACGAAAAATGTGTACAAAAAATTGTTTTGCCAACTGAGGCGCAGAAGGAAGACCAGGAAGAGGGATGAAATGTGCCATCTTGGAGAATCGATCAACGACCACCCAAACAACAGTGTTGCCACGGGATGAGGGTAAGTCTGTAATAAAGTCCATACCAATCAGAGACCAAGGCTGTTCGGGAACAGGCAGAGGATGAAGAAGACCAGCGGGCTTCTGGCGAGGAGTCTTATCCCGGGCACAGACAGTGCAGGCCCGCACAAAATCAACAACATCCGTCTCCAGAGTCGGCCACCAATAGAAACGAGAGATGAGTTGCACGGATTTCTTGATGCCCGCATGGCCTGCGAGATGGGAGGAGTGACCCCATTTGAGGATTCCGAGGCGTTGGCGTGGAGTGACGAAGGTCTTCCCTGGAGGAGTTTGCCTGATGGAGGCTGGAGAAGTGGAGATCAGGCAGTCAGGAGGAATGATGTGTTGCGGAGAGAGCTCTACTTCCGAGGCATCCGAGGAACGAGAGAGAGCATCGGCCCTGATGTTCTTATCGGCAGGCCGAAAGTGAATTTCAAAATTAAATCGGGCAAAGAACAGAGACCACCTGGCCTGGCGAGGATTCAGCCGTTGGGCAGACTGGAGATAGGAGAGATTTTTGTGATCGGTGTAAATAATAACTGGAAATCTTGATCCCTCCAGCAGATGCCTCCATTACTCAAGTGCTAATTTAATGGCTAGTAGCTCTCGATCCCCGATGGAGTAGTTCCTCTCCGCCGGAGAGAAGGTCCTAGAAAAAAAAACACAAGTAACAGCATGCCCGGAAGAATTTTTTTGTAGAAGGACCGCTCCCGCTCCTACTGAGGAGGCATCTACCTCCAATAGGAAGGGTTTAGATGGGTCAGGTCTGGAGAGCACGGGAGCAGAAGAAAAGGCAGACTTGAGCTGTTTAAAGGCGTCTTCCGCTTGAGGAGGCCATGACTTAGGATTGGCATTCTTTTTGGTTAAAGCCACGATAGGAGCCACAATGGTGGAAAAATGTGGAATAAATTGTCTGTAATAATTGGCGAACCCCAAAAAACGTTGGATAGCACGGAGTCCGGAGGGGCGTGGCCAATCTAAGACGGCAGAGAGTTTGTCTGGATCCATTTGTAGTCCCTGGCCAGAGACCAAGTATCCTAGGAAAGGAAGAGATTGACATTCAAACAGACATTTCTCCATCTTGGCATAAAGTTGATTGTCACGAAGTCTCTGAAGAACCATGCGGACATGCTAGCGGTGTTCTTCTAGGTTGGCAGAAAAAATCAGGATATCGTCCAGATACACAACAACACAGGAATATAAGAGATCACGAAAAATTTCATTAACAAAGTCTTGGAAGACGGCAGGGGCGTTGCACAGGCCAAAGGGCATGACCAGATACTGAAAGTGTCCATCTCTAGTGTTAAATGCCGTTTTCCATTCATCCCCCTCTCTGATGCGGATGAGATTATAAGCACCTCTTAAGTCCAGTTTGGTAAAGATGTGGGTACCTTGGAGGCGATCAAAGAGTTCAGAGATAAGAGGTAGAGGGTAGCGGTTCTTTACCGTGATTTTGTTAAGACCGCGGTAGTCAATGCAAGGACGTAGGGAGCCATCTTTTTTGGACACAAAGAAAAATCCGGCTCCGGCAGGAGAGGAGGATTTGCGGATAAAGCCCTTTTTTAAATTTTCCTGGATGTACTCAGACATAGCAAGAGTCTCTGGGGCGGAGAGAGGATAAATTCTGCCCCGGGGTGGAGTAGTGCCCGGGAGGAGGTCAATAGGACAGTCATAAGGCCTGTGAGGATTAAGAGTCTCAGCTTGTTTTTTGCAAAACACATCAGCAAAGTCCATATAGGCCTTAGGGAGACCGGTTACAGGGGGAACCACAGGGTCACGGCAGGGAGTACTGGTAACCGGTTTAAGGCAGTCCTTGAAACAAGAGGTACCCCAACTCTTGATCTCCCCTGTGGACCAATCCAGGGTTGGGGAATGGTGTTGAAGCCAGGGTAGTCCAAGGAGAATTTCGGAAGTGCAATTGGAGAGGACCAAAAACTAAATTTTTTCGTGATGAGGTCCGATGCACATTAGGAGGGGTTCCGTGCGGTAACGCACGGCACAGTCCAATCTTTCATTGTTAACGCAATTGATGTAGAGAGGTCTGGCGAGACTGGTCACTGGGATGTTGAACCTGTTGATGAGAGAGGCCAAAATAAAGTTTCCTGCAGATCCGGAATCCAAGAAGGCCTTAGTGGAGAAGGAGAAGGTAGAGGCAGATATCCGCACAGGCACAGTAAGACGTGGAGAAGCAGAGTTGACATCAAGGACTGTTTCACCTTTGTGCGGAGTCAGCGTACGTCTTTCCAGGCGGGGAGGACGGATAGGACAATCCTTCAGGAAGTGTTCGGTACCGGCACAGTACAGGCAGAGATTCTCCATGCGGCGTCGTGTCCTCTCTTGAGGTGTCAGGCGAGACCGGTCAACTTGCATAGCCTCCACGGCGGGAGGCACAGGAACGGATTGCAGAGGACCAGAGGAGAGAGGAGCCGAGGAGAAAAAACGCCTCGTGCGAACAAAGTCCATATCCTGGCGGAGCTCCTGACGCCTTTCGGAAAAACGCATGTCAATGCGAGTGGCTAGATGAATGAGTTCATGTAGGTTAGCAGGAATTTCTCGTGCGGCCAGAACATCTTTAATGTTGCTGGATAGGCCTTTTTTAAAGGTCGCGCAGAGGGCCTCATTATTCCAGGAAAGTTCTGAAGCAAGAGTACGGAATTGCACGGCGTACTCGCCAACGGAAGAATTACCCTGGACCAGGTTCAGCAGGGCAGTCTCAGCAGAAGAGGCTCGGGCAGGTTCCTCAAAGACACTTCGAATTTCCGAGAAGAAGGAGTGTACAGAGGCAGTGACGGGGTCATTGCGGTCCCAGAGCGGTGTGGCCCATGACAGAGCTTTTCCAGACAGAAGGCTGACTACGAAAGCCACCTTAGACCTTTCAGTAGGAAACTGGTCCGACATCATCTCCAAGTGCAGGGAACATTGTGAAAGAAAGCCACGGCAAAACTTAGAGTCCCCATCAAATTTATCCGGCAAGGATAGTCGTAGGCCTGAGGCGGCCACTCGCTGCGGAGGAGGTGCAGGAGCTGGAGATGATTGCTGAAGAGATGATTGCTGAAGCTGAGGTAGTAGCTGCTGTAGCATCACGGTCAGTTGAGACAGCTGGTGGCCTTGTTGCGCTATCTGTTGTGACTGCTGGGCGACCACCGTGGTGAGGTCGGCGACAACTGGCAGAGGAACTTCAGCGGGATCCATGGCCGGATCTACTGTCACGATGCCGGCTGGCAGGAGGTGGATCCTCTGTGCCAGAGAGGGATTGGCGTGGACCGTGCTAGTGGACCGGTTCTAAGTCACTACTGGTGTTCACCAGAGCCCGCCGCAAAGCGGGATGGACTTGCTGCGGCGGTAGTGACCAGGTCGTATCCACTAGCAACGGCTCAACCTCTCTGACTGCTGAAGATAGGCGCGGTACAAGGGAGTAGACAGAAGCAAGGTCGGACGTAGCAGAAGGTCGGGGCAGGCAGCAAGGATCGTAGTCAGGGGCAACGGCAGGAGGTCTGGAACACAGGCTAGGAACACACAAGGGAACGCTTTCACTGGCACAATGGCAACAAGATCCGGCGAGGGAGTGCAGGGGAAGTGAGGTATACATAGGGAGTGCACAGGTGAACACACTGATTAGAACCACTGCGCCAATCAGCGGCGCAGTGGCCCTTTAAATCGCAGAGACCCGGCGCGCGCGCGCCATAGGGAGCGGGGCCGCGCGCGCCGGGACAGGACCGACGGAGAGCGAGTCAGGTACGGGAGCCGGGGTGCGCATCGCGAGCGGGCGCCACCCGCATCGCGAATCGCATCCCGGCTGGAGGCGGTATCGCAGCGCACCCGGTCAGAGGATCTGACCGGGGCGCTGCGGGAGCGAGAGTGTAGCGAGCGCTCCGGGGAGGAGCGGGGACCCGGAGCGCTCGGCGTAACAGGAATAATACACAGTGATGTCACAGTACAGGAATAATACACAGTGATGTCACAGTACAGGAATAATACACAGTGATGTCACAGTACAGGGATAATATACAGAGTGATGTCACAGTACAGGGATAATATACAGAGTGATGTCACAGTACAGGGATAATACACAGTTATGTCACAGTACAGGGATAATACACACAGTGATGTCACAGTACAGAGACAATACACACAGTGATGTCACAGTACAGGGATAATACACACAGTGATGTCACAGTACAGGGATAATACACACAGTGAGGTCACAGTACAGGGATAATACACACAGTGATGTCACAGTACAGGGATAATATACACAGTGATGTCACAGTACAGGGATAATACACACAGTGATGTTACAGTACAGGGATAATATACACAGTGATGTCACAGTACAGGGATAATATACAGTGATGTCACAGTACAGAGATAATATACACAGTGATGTCACAGTACAGGGATAATACACAGTGATGTCACAGTACAGGGATAATACACAGTGATGTCACAGTACAGGGATAATACACAGTGATGTCACAGTACAGGGATAATACACAGTGATGTCACAGTACAGGGATAATATACACAGTGATGTCACAGTACAGGGATAATACACAGTGATGTCACAGTACAGAGATAATACACACAGTGATGTTACAGTACAGGGAGGGATAATATACACAGTGATGTCATAGTACAGGGATAATACACAGAGTGATGGCACAGTACAGAGATAATACACAGTGATGTCACAGTACAGGGATAATACACAGAGTGATGGCACAGTACAGAGATAATACACAGTGATGTCACAGTACAGGGATAATACCCACAGTGATGTCACAGTACAGGGATAATACACAGTGATGTCACAGTACAGGGATAATACACACAGTGATGTCACAGTACAGGGATAATACACACAGTGATGGCACAGTACAGGGATAATACACAGAGTGATGGCACAGTACAGAGTTAATACACAGTGATGTCACATTACAGGGATAATACACAGAGTGATGGCACAGTACAGAGATAATACACAGTGATGTCACAGTACAGGGATAATACCCACAGTGATGTCACAGTACAGGGATAATACATAGTGATGTCACAATACAGGGATAATACACACAGTGATGTCACAGTACAGGGATAATACACAGAGTGATGGCACAGTACAGAGATAATACACAGTGACGTCACAGTACAGGGATAATACACAATGATGGCACAGTACAGAGTTAATACACAGTGATGTCACATTACAGGGATAATACACAGAGTGATGGCACAGAACAGAGATAATACACAGTGATGTCACAGTACAGGGATAATACACAGTGATGTCACAGTATAACCATCTCACAGCCGGACCACCATGTAATTTCAGCAGAAAATAAAACAGGGCCTCATGTTCAAGTTTCGCCTAAGGCCTCACAAAGTCTAGAGCCGCCTCTGGTCGGCCCTACCATGGGACCCGGTGGGACCATAAGTCCCAGGTGGCACTTTTGAGGGGCGGCATTTTGCTTCCCCCTTTTTTTTTTTGTGCCTAGTAGGTTCATGGTAGGATTGGCGCCGCCGTTGCTCACTGTTCTAAAGCAGCTGCGGGGTATAATAGCGCAGCGGGCACTTTAGACCGTGAGTCTGCCTCCGGCCGACCGGGGTCTGACGAGGGACGTCGCACAAGTGACGTACTTCTGCAGACCCGCTCAGGAGGACGTCAGTGACGTCATTCGTCAGGCCGCTGCCAGAGAGGAGAAGCGCTGTGCAGGGCAGGTAAGTGTGTCTCTGTGTGTGTCTGTGTCTGTCTGCGTGTTTGGGGGGGCTATGGCTACCTAATGTGAGGAATCTATGCTACCTAATGTGGGGAAACTATGTTACCTAATGTGGGGAATCTGTGCTACCTAATGTGGGGAAACTATGCTACCTAATGTGGGGAAACTATGCTACCTAATGTGGGGAAGCTATGCTACCTAATGTGGGGAAATTATGTTACCTAATGTGGGGAATCTGTGCTACCTAATGTGGAGAAACTATGCTACCTAATGTGGGGAAACTATGCTAACTAATGTGGGGAAACTATGTTACCTAATGTGGGGAATCTGTGCTACCTAATGTGGGAAAACTATGCTACCTAATGTGGGGAAACTATGTTACCTAATGTGGGGAAACTATGTTACCTAATGTGGGGAATCTGTGCTACCTAATGTGGGGAAACTATGTTACCTAATGTGGGGAATCTGTGCTACCTATTGTGGGGAAACTATGCTACCTAATGTGGGGAAACTATGCTACCTAATGTGGGCAAACTATGCTACCTAATGTGGGGAAACTATGTTACCTAATGTGGGGAAACTATGTTACCTAATGTGGGGAATCTGTGCTACCTAATGTGGGGAAACTATGTTACCTAATGTGGGGAATCTGTGCTACCTATTGTGGGGAAACTATGCTACCTAATGTGGGGGAAACTATGCTACCTAATGTGGGCAAACTATGCTACCTAATGTGGGGAAACTGCTACCTAATGTAGGGAATCTATGCTACCTAATGGGGGAAAACTATGCTACCTAATGTGAGGAAACTATGCTACCTAATGTTGGGAATCTATGCTACCTAATGTCGGGGGCTTGAATGAGCTGCGGCATATGGGAGGCCTTAATAAATAATTAGAAACTTATACAGCAAGTGACATATAAGGGTCCACCTGAGTAAGTGACACATGGAGGGGGGGTGCTGAACAATTGATGTTTTTTTTGGGGGGGGGGGCACAGGCACATTCTTTGCACAAGGGCCCTCTGCTGTCTGTGTCCGCCCCTGGGTATAACTACTTTATGGAGGCACAAAAGGGCCATATAGTATATGGGGCACAGAAGAGCATAGTCTATAGGTCTATCTACTACATGGGGACATAAAGTGGTCCTGACTTCTATATAGAGACAAAGGGCTTATCCACTATATGAGGGAACAGCAGGCCCTAAGTACTATATGGGGCACACAGGGGTCTATCTACTAAATGGGGGCACAGAGTGGCCTCACTACTATATGGGGACACAGAGGTGGAACTAACTACTATATAGGAACACAGTGGACACCTTATAGGAGCATACATAGACCTATTGACTATAGATGGGGAGTTTCTATAGAGTTTGTCTATCCGATTCTGCGGAGAAGAGTTGAAACTGGGAGTTGACTTCATTATGGCCCAGGCTGGATAGAGGAAAAGGAAAAAAGTGAACCACTGTGATTGGAAAATATGTCAGCTGTGATCACTGGATGTAACTGTACTGTAATCACTTGTACAGTCAGCAGAGCCTGGTATATATTGCTAGTATTTATTACTAAATGGACAGTGTATGGGGGAGGGGGGAATATAGGTCTTTGTGTAGTAGATTTGATTCAGTAACAGCAAGTCTGTTATTATGTGGTAGCGATATGTTATCATGACATGGCAGCATTTTTTGTTCCTTGTATACAGGTATTATTGGTAATAATTGGTCTCAGTATACTTTATTAGGTCAATAACAGTATGGGAGTAATATGGATGGTGATAATATTTGCACTTGTATACTGGTATTATTTGGTAGCTGTATGACTATTATTAAAGGGGTATTCCAGATCAACTGGCTCCAGAAAGTTAAGATTTGTAAACTACTTCTATAAAAAAATCTTAATCCTTCCAAATCAGCTGCTGAAGTTGAGTTGTTCCTTTCTGTCTGACCACAGTGCTCTCTGCTGACACCTCTGCCTGTCCGGAGCATAATTTGCCATGGGGATTCGCTCCTATTCTGGACAGCTCCCGAGACAGGTGTCATCAGAGAGCAGTTAGACAGAAAAGAACAACTCAACTTCAGCAGCTGATAAGTACAGGAAGGATTAAGATTTTTTTATAGAAGTAATTAAACTAATCTTTTTAACTTTCTAGAGCTACCCCTTTAAGGTGTACAGTATTATCAAGGTTGGGGGACAGGTCAAAAATTTGCCCTGGGGATAACAGGGCTCTAGTTACACTCCTGCCCTGAAATATAAGGACTATAGGGGGAGATTAATCAAAACCTGTGCAGAGGAAAGGTTGATCAGTTTGCCCATGGCAACCAATCAGCTCGCTTCTTTCATTTTTAAAAAGGCCTCTGAAAAATAAAAGAAGTGATCTGATTGCTATGGGCAACTGGTCAACCTTATCTTGGCACAGGTTTTGATAAATCTCCCCCATTGCCTGTTGGCATTTTTGTTGCTCGGAGACTTGGTCAGCAAATTTATAGGCATCCACTGGCAGAGGAGCAGACAAGTTAGGGATTTCGGGATGCACGGCCTGCAGATACTGCTACATTTCCCACAGAAGAGGTGGGTCTCCTTCAATCAGTTTGGCACTGTCTAGATGGGGTGTGGAGTCTAAAGATTCTCCTGTGTGTCTGAATGACATTTTAAGTGTCCACGGGTCACAATGGCAACCTATTGGAAGTGTCAACAGGATGCAGCCAAGAGAACCATGTCCTATTGTAGAGATGGAACACTGGAACCAGCAAGGTGACATTGGCAGCCCGATTGGGTTGGGGACCAATGGCGATCTAAGATCTTTTTTTAAGATCTTTTTTTCAAACAAAGACTGAAATAAACAGGTAGCTTATTACAAATTTGTTTTACCACACATGAGAAAATATTTTTGCTGTTGAAGATTTTCCTACATGCTTTATACTTACTAAGAAATAAAAATAAAGATGTGCTGTGTTCAATATGCTCTTTAAGTTTAATTTTTTTTTGTTTTGTTTTTTATATCTAATGAGTGAGTTTCATGAGTTTTAGTAATGTCCTCTTAAGTAATGTAGTCTGTTGTATTACATATTTTATCTCCGTTGGTCCTGTGCTCATTTTTATTAATCTGATGAAAACAAGGTAACAGAAGTGCTTACATAAGTTCCTTCATGTAGTGTCTTCATTGTTTTACATACCAAACTCTTAAAGAGGAATTTGTCATAAACCCCTATCAGTTGTCATGTATCTACTGAGCTTCCGATTTGGAGAAACCCCTAAAAGTATGCCTAAGAACCAGAAGCACTTTGTACAATTCAAAAAGATCTCTTGTGTACTTTTCTGATGTAAAATATGGAGATATCTCGTCAACTTTAGGTGAGAAAGATCACCATATAAGGTCTGATGCGTAGCAATCTAAACATTTCAGTTTTCTGATGAAATAAAGGTTTAGATTTCTTGAATTCAACAGGTTTTCAGGTTTGTGACCAAATCCAATTTAGAGCATTTGCTTTTGTATACCTGACTGCTTGATGCTCTCTATTTTAGTGGCCTACATAGTATAGTATATAGTACAATCCTAGGCCCTGACTGATCCTGTAGGACACACTCCCTGATAAGGACGCTGCCTCACTGGCACAAAACGTATATTACATTAGAGGTTACATTACATGTTCATATTTAAAATGTACCTGTCATCAATAAAACTTTTTAAATAACGTAGATAATACCAGTATGTGGTGTCCCGGTACTGGACTTAGTCCCGTACCTTTGTCATGGGTCCCCACAGTCAGAGTTCCTCCATGCTGGTAGGGCTTTCCTGGTGGGTTCACCCCTAGTCACCTCCTAATTCCATTCAGAAATGTATATATTTAATATAGTTTATAGTGTAATTTATGTACAGGACCGTAGGTCATGTGATCGTTAATAATTGTGTTATGCTAAGGTTTAAGGACCTTTGGGTCATGTGATTAGGTCATGTGATGTACCAATAATGCTTTGTGCTAGGACTGACAGGTTTGGGAACCAATAAGCTTTGATCCTGCCCCTTCTGTATATAAGGGGCAGGATATGAAACTGAGCAGATCTGTGATCACAACAAGACAATCTAGGCCTGAAGCTTACCATTTCAGCTGCTTTCTAAACCGTGAGTTAATCCAACTCCATCCTACAAATCCTACGTGACTTCTGAAGCTAAACATACCCCTAAATTCAGTGGAACAGCGTACAGCAAACATCAAAGCTTATTAGCGACAAAGTCCCAGCCAACCTGTGAGGAGCCTAAGTCCCGGTCCTCTGTAAAAGACTGTTTGTTATTCATCCTGCATAAAATCTGCAGTAAAGTTATTTCAAGTTTATTATAAATCCGGCTGTGGACAATCCTTTATTCCTCCCTATCGTTCTTGGGACGGGTGGCGGTAGGACATATATAACTAGAGGAAGCCCACACCCTGGCGTCATGACAATCAAGAGTTAATCCTATACCCAGCAACACTACATTGCAACACCCCTGTTCTTCCTTCATCCCCTTGCACCAAAATGATATGTATATTTGTAATAAAAAATTAAAAATTGGTTAAAAAATATGTATATTTTTGTCCTCGCAGCTATTGCCTGTGTGTCTATATGAGGAGACCAAATACAGGAAGTGAGGGTGGACAAGCAGGGCTCGGTGTAGTGAGGACAAGCAGGGCTCTGTGCAGTGAGGCTCTGTGACATGCTTCCGGCTCACACAGCAGGATGATTGACAAGCCAGGAGCCTGCACAGAGCCCTGCTTGTCCTGCCCTCACTTCCTGTATTGGACTCCTCACAGGCAATAGCTGCAGGGACAGCACTTTTTCACCAATAAATATATACAATGTACCGTATATACTCGAGTATAAGCCGAGTTTTTCAGCACGATTTTTCGTGCTGAAAACACCCCCCTTGGCTTATACTCGAGTGAACTCCCCCACCCGCAGTGGTCTTCAACCTGCGGACTTCCAGAGGTTTCAAAACTACAACTCCCAGCAAGCCAGGGCAGCCATCGGCTGTCCGGGCTTGCTGGGAGTTGTAGTTTTGAAACCTCCGGAGGTCCGCAGGTTGAAGACCACTGCGGCCTTCAACATCATCCAGCCCCCTCTCACCCCCTTTAGTTCTGAGTACTCACCTCCGCTCGGCGCTGGTCCGGTCCTGCAGGGCTGTCCGGTAAGGAGGTGGTCCGGTGAGGAGGTGGTCCGGGCTGCTATCTTCACCGGGGAGGCCTCTTCTAAGCGCTTCGGGCCCGGCCTCAGAATAGTCACGTTGCCTTGACAACGACGCAGATACGTCGTTGTCAAGGCAACGGCTCTATTCCGGGCCGGAAGCGCGGAGAAGAGGCGCCCCCGGTGAAGATAGCAGCCCGGACCACCTCCTCACCGGACCACCTCCTTACCGGACAGCCCTGCAGGACCGGACCAGCGCCGAGCGGAGGTGAGTACTCAGAACTAAAGGGGGTGAGAGGGGGCTGGATGATGTTGAAGGCCGCAGTGGTCTTCAACCTGCGGACCTCCGGAGGTTTCAAAACTACAACTCCCAGCAAGCCCGGACAGCCGATGGCTGCCCGGGCTTGCTGGGAGTTGTAGTTTTGAAACCTCTGGAGGTCCGCATGTTGAAGGCCGCAGTGGTCTTCAACCTGCGGACCTCCGGAGGTTTCAAAACTACAACTCCCAGCAAGCCCGGACAGCCGATGGCTGCCCGGGCTTGCTGGGAGTTGTAGTTTTGAAACCTCTGGAGGTCCGCAGGTTGAAGACCACTGAGGGCGAATGATGAGAAGAGGATGATGAAGGGGGGGGGGGGTGTTGGGATGATGAAGGGGGGTGGGGATGATGAAGGGGGGGGGTGTGGGATGATTACAAGGGGATGATGAAGGGGGGATGTGTGGGATGATAAGGGGATGTGTGGGATGATGACAAGGGGATGATGAAGGGGGGATGTGTGGGATGATGACAAGGGGATGATGAAGGGGGGATGTGTGGGATAAGGGGATGTGTGGGATGATGACAAGGGGATGATGAAGGGGGGATGTGTGGGATAAGGGGATGTGTGGGATGATGACAAGGGGATGATGAAGGGGGGATGTGTGGGATGATGACAAGGGGATGATGAAGGGGGGATGTGTGGGATGATAAGGGGATGTGTGGGATGATGACAAGGGGATGATGAAGGGGGGATGTGTGGGATGATAAGGGGATGTGTGGGATGATGACAAGGGGATGATGAAGGGGGGATGTGTGGGATGATGACAAGGGGATGATGAGGATGTTAATGACGGGTCTGGATGATGACAGGGGGGGATGAGGTATTTCCCACCCTAGGCTTATACTCGAGTCAATAACTTTTCCTGGGATTTTGGGTTGAAATTAGGGGTCTCGGCTTATACTCGGGTCGGCTTATACTCGAGTATATACGGTATATTACAAATATACATATAATTGTATTATCTACATTATATTAAAAGTTTTTGTTGATGACAGGTGCACTTTAAAAGAGTAGCAGACTGCCTAGAATCTAATATGTAATATAATGCTGGGGTTACCCCAAATTTTTCATTTTCACAAGTGGTAATAGGAGAAAATGTCCCTGTAAAGGACATACCTCATATTTAGACGTAAACTGCTCTGCGGTGCACACCAGGTCTTAGAAGAGAAGGAGTGCCATTTGGCTTTTGGAGAATTTTGTCAGGGGCCTTTAGTGTTTATAGAGCTACCATGGAGCTAAAACAGCGAGACACCCCTTATTTTGGAAACTATACTCCTCAGGGAACGTAACAAGGGGTACAGTGAATATTTACACCTCACAGGTGTTTGGAACATTGGGCCGTAAAATTACAAAATAGGGTTTTTTCCCAAAAATGCCAGTGTTACCCCAAATCTTTAACCCCTTAAGGACCAGGCCATTTTACACCTTAGGACCAGATCGTTTTTTGAACATCTGACCACTGTCACTTTAAACATTAATAACTCTGGGATGCTTTTACCTATCATTCTGATTCCGAGATTGTTTTTTGTGACATATTCTACTTTATGTTATTGGTAAAATGTTGTCGATACTTGCATCGTTTCTTAGTCAAAAATTCCAAAATTTGATGAAAAATTTGAAAATTTCTCATTTTTCTAACTTTGAAGCTCTCTGCTTGTAAGGAAAATGGATATTCCAAATCATTTTTTTTTATTCACATATACAATATGTCTTCTTTATGTTTGCATCATAAAATGTACGTGTTTTTACTTTTGGAAGACACCAGAGGGCTTCAAAGTTCAGCAGCAATTTTCCAATTTTTCACAAAATTTCCAAAATCACAATTTTTCAGGGACCAGTTCAGGTTTGAAGTGGATTTGAAGGGTCTTCATATTAGAAATACTCCACAAATGACCCCATTATAAAAACTGCAGCCCCCAAAGTATTCAAAATGACATTCAGTCAGCATTTTAACCCTTTAGGTGTTTCACAGGAATAGCAGCAAAGTGAAGGAGAAAATTCACAATCTTCATTTTTTACACTCGCATGTTCTTGTAGACCCAATTTTTGAATTTTTACAAGGGGTAAAAGGAGAACATTTATATTTATATTTGTAGCCCAATGTGTCTCGAGTAAGGACATACCTCATATGTCTATGTAAAGTGTTCGGCGGGCGCAGTAGAGAGCTCAGAAGCGAAGGAGCGACAAGGGGATTTTGGAGAGTACGTTTTTCTGAAATGGTTTTTGGGGGGCATGTTGCATTTAGGAAGCCCCTATGGTGCCAGAACAGGGAAAAAAACACATGGCATACCATTTTGGAAACTAGACCCCTTGAGGAACGTAACAAGGAATAAAGTGAGCCTTAATACCCGACAGGTGTTTCACGACTTTTGCATATGTAAAAAAAAATTTAAAAAAATTAACTAAAATGTGTGTTTCCCCCCAAATTTCACATTTATGCAAGGGTTAATAGCCCCCAAATACCCCCCAAAATTTGTAACCCCATCTCTTCTGAGTATGGAGGTACCCCATAAGTTGACCTGAAGTGCACTATGGGCGAACTACAATGCTCAGAAGAGAAGGAGTCCTATTTGGCTTTTTGAGAGCAAATTTTGCTCGGGGGCATGTCGCATTTAGGAAGCCCCTATGGTGCCAGGACAGCAAAAAATACCCACATGGCATACCATTTTGGAAACTAGACCCCTTGAGGAACGTTACAAGGAATAAAGTGAGCCTTAATACCCCACAGGTGTTTCACGACTTTTGCATATGTAAAAAAAATTACAAAAAATGTCACTAAAATGTGTGTTTCCCCCCCAAATTTCACATTTATGTAAGGGTTAATAGCAGAAAATACCCCCCAAAACTTGTAACCCCATCTCTTCTGAGTATGGAGGTACCCCATAAGTTGACCTGAAGTGCACTATGGGCGAACTACAATGCTCAGAAGAGAAGGAGTCATATTTGGCTTTTTGAGAGCAAATTTTGCTCGGGGGGGCATGTCACATTTAGGAAGCCCCTATGGTGCCAGGACAGCAAAATAACCCCCACATGGAATACGATTTTGGAAACTAGACCCCTTGAGGAAGGTAACAAGGGGTACAGTGAGCATTTACCCCCCACTGGTGTCTGTCAGATCTTTGGAACAGTGGGCTGTACAAAATTTGTAATTTGCACAGCCCACTGTTCCAAAGATCTGTCAGACACCAGTGGGGGGTAAATTCTCACTGCACCCCTCATTACATTCCCTGAGGGGTGTAGTTTCCGAAATGGGGTCATATGTGGGGTTTTGTTTTTTTTGCGTTTGTCAAAACCGCTGTAACAATCAGCCACCCCTGTGCAAATCACCTCAAATGTACATGGTGCACTCTCCCTTCTGGGCCTTGTTGTGCGCCCCCAGAGCACTTTGCGCCCACATATGGGGTATCTCCGTAGTCGGGAGAAATTGCATTACAAATTTTTTCCCTTTTACCTCTTGTCAAAATGAAAAGTATGGGGCAACACCAGCATGTTAGTGTAAAAAATTTATTTTATATGCTTTATATGCTGGTGTAGACCCCAACTTCACCTCTTCATAAGGGGTGAAAGGAGAAAAAGCCCCCCAAAATTTGTTAGGCAATTTCTCCCGAGTACGGCAATACCCCATATGTGTCCCTAAACTGTTGCCTTGAAATACGACAGGGCTCCAAAGTGAGAGAGCGCCATGCGCATTTGAGGTCTGAATTAGGGATTTGCATAGGGGTATTCTACGCCAGTGATTCCCAAACAGGGTGCCTCCAGCTGTTGCAAAACTCCCAGCATGCTTGGACAGTCAACGGCTGTCCGGCAATACTGGGAGTTGTTGTTTTGCAACAGCTGGAGGCTCCATTTTGAAAACAGTGGCGTACCAGACGTTTTTCATTTTTATTGGGGAGGGGGGCTGTGTAGGGGTATGTGTATATGTAGTGTTTTTTTTACTTTTTTTATTTTATTTTGTGTTAGTGTGGTGTAGTGTTTTTAGGGTACAGTCACACGGGCAGAGGGGGTTACAGCAAGTTTCCCGCTGCGAGTTTGAGCTGCCGCGCAAAATTTGCTGCATCGCAAACTTGCAGCCTGATACTCACTGTAAGCCCCCTGTCCATGTGAATGTATCCTGTACATTCACAGGGGGGGGGGGGGACCTCTAGCTGTTGCAAAACTACAACTCCCAGCATGCACAGTCTATCAGTGCATGCTGGTAGTTATAGTTTTGCAACAGCTGGAGGCACACGGGTTGGGAAACACTGAGTTAGGAAACAGACAATGTTTCCCAACCAGTGTGCCTCCTGTTGTTGCAAAACTACAACTCCCAGCATTCTCAGGCATGCTGGAAGTAGTACTGCAACATCTTTAGAGCCAGATGTTGCCGATCTACAACTCCCAGCATGCTTGGAGTTGTAGTTTTGCAAGATCTGGAGGACTACAGTTTGCAGACCACTAATACAGTGGTTCCCAATCTGTGCCCTTCCAGATGTTGCAAAACTACAACTCCCAGTATGCCCAAACTGTCCAGGCATGCTGGGAGTTGTAGTTCTGCAACATCTGAAGGGCCAGATGTTACAGAACTACAACTCCCAGCATGCCTGGACAGTAAGGGCATGCTGAGGATGTGTAGTTTTGCAACATCTGGAAGGGCACAGTGGTCTCCAAACTGTGGACCTCCAGATGTTGCAAAACTACAACTCCCAGCATGCCCAGACGCCAAGGGCTGTCTGGGCATGCTGGGAGTTGTAGTTTACAAGGTCCCATTACAGCAATGCATGTCGCTTTACGGCGACGTGCATTGCTGTAAAGGGCCCGACCGCGGCTGAAGATCTACTCACCTGTCGCCCCGCCGCCGTCTTCCTCGCCGGGATCCGGGTCTTCAGGGACGAGGTAAGTACCGGGGGCCGGTCCCCAGCACTCCCCCGTCCCCCGCCGCGTCCTCCGGTCTTCCTCCCGTCCTCTCCGGACTTTCAGGGGCCGGGCAGGACGGGAGGAAGTAACCGCCCCCCCCCCCCCCCCCCTCCTGCGATTGGTCGGTTAACTAACCGACGGATTGCAGGGGATCGAAGGAGGTGGCAGGCTTGCCACCTCACTCCGATACTTCAGCATGGTCCTGGCTGTCTGCGACAGCCGGGATCATGCGAAATTACCGGGCGGTCGGGTCCCAGAGACCCGATCAGCCCGGTATCGCCGCAGATCGCAAGGGCGATTTCCCTTGCGATTTGCGGCGATTGCCAACATGGGGGGCCTACATGGCCCCCCTCGGCGTTTGCCCTGGATGCCTGCTGAAGGATTTCAGCAGGCATCCAGTTCCGATCTCTGCCCGGCGAGCGGCAGGGACCGGAAAAGGCCATGACGTCGTGGGACGTCATTGGTCCTTAAGGCCCAGGGTGCCATGACGTCCCACGACGTCATTGGTCCTTAAGAGGTTAATTTGCAAAAGGGGTAATAGGAGAAAATGCCCCCAGATTTTGTTATCCCATTGCTTCTAAGTATGGAAATACCCCATATGTGGACGTAACATGCTGTGTGGGCGCACTACTAGGCCCAAGAGTCACAGAGCTATGTGTGCATTTGAGGCCTATGCAATGGCGTTGCGACCGGGGTGCAGCCCGATGGGGTGACACCAGGTACAACCCCGGTCCTCAGTTGCGCTGACTCCGTACTAGCTGCACCCTCCAGTCATCACTTGCGCTGTCTCACTTGCGCTGTCTCCGTACTAGTAGGACCATCCCCCCCCCCCCCGTCACCTGCACAGTGAATCTGCCTGCGCCCCCACGTCTTCTGTTGCGCCCGCCCGACGTGCCTCCGCAGGGCCGCGCAGGAGGACATGACGTGACGTCACTCGCAGAGCGCCCAGAGAGAAGGAGCGCTGCACTGGATGGGTGAGTGAGTGTGTGTCTGTCTCACTCTATCTTTGTTTGTGTATCTCTGTCTGTGTGTGTGTGTGACTCTGTGTGTGTGTGTGTGACTGTGTGTGTGACTCTGTCTGTGTGTGACTCTGTGTGTGTGACTCTGTGTGTGTCTCTGTGTGTGTGTCTGTCGCTATCTCTGTCTGACTCTATGTCTGTGTGTGACTATGTCTGTGTGTGACTCTCTGTCTGTGTGTGACTCTGTCTGTGTGACTGTGTGTGTGACTGCATGTGACTCTGTGTGTGTGTGACTGCGTGTGACTGTCTGTGAGTGTGTGTCTCTCTGACTGTGTGTGTGTCTCTCTCTATCTATCTGTGTGTGTGTGTCTTTTTTTTGTGTGTGTGTGGGGGGGGGGGGGTTTTGTTTGAATCAGCGATCTAATGTGGGGAGACTTTGACCTATTGTGAGGAACATGCAAGGGAACCTGCAGCCTAATGGGGGAAACTACTACCAAATGTGGGGAATATATGCTACCTAATGTGGGGAAACTGCTACCTAATGTGGGGAAACTGCTACCTAATGTTTGAAAACTGCTACCTAATGTGCCAAAGCTGCTACATAATGTGGGAAAACTGCTACCTAATGTGGGGAATCTGTGCTACCTCATGTGGGGAAACTGCTACCTAATGTGTGGAATCTGTGCTACCTAATGTGGGGAATCTGTGCTACCTAATGTGGGGAAATGACTACCCAATGCGGGGTAACTGGTACCAAATGTGGGGAATCTATGCTACCTAATGTGTGGAAACTGCTACCTACCTAATGTGGGGGAACTGCTATGTACCTTAAGTGGGGGAACTGCTGCTTACCTAATGCTCCCCCCAGGCAGTAACACCCTCATCATCCACCAGCAACCCCCCCCCCCCCAGCAGCAGAACCTCCATCAGCAGATCCTGTTGGTGGATGATGGGGGTGATACTTCCAGGGGGGATGGCCAGTAGCACCCTCATCATCCTCCAGCAACACCCCCCAGTACTAGCTCCCCCATCATCCACTAGCAACAACACCAGATTTATATTCAGAGGGTACAGCATGTGGCAGATTTATATTCAGAGGGTATAGTATGTGGCAGATTTATATTCAGAGGGTACAGTATGTGTTGGTATTATATTCAGAATGTACAGTGTGTGGTAGTATTATATTCAGTGGGTATGGTGTATGGAAGGTTTATAATCAAAGAGTATAGTGTATAGTAGTATTATATTTAGAGGATACAGTGTCTGGCAGGTTTATAATAATAATATATGAGAATGCGCTGACATAGTGAGGAGACGTCTGGGCGTCACATTCTACAGACAGAAGTTTTAGCTGGACCAGGCGGTATGTACCATCTGAATTAGATAAGGGAAGACTATAGAGAAGACGTCACCTGTAGTCACTGATATTATTGTGTATTCTCCTCACTATAGAGAAGACATCACCTGTAGTCACTGATATTATTGTGTATTCTCCTCACTATAGAGAAGACGTCACCTGTAATCACTGATATCATTGTACATTCTCCTCACTATGTCCTATCAGAGCTGTAGTCACTTGTAAGTTCTACAGTTATGGTGAGTGAAACTACAACTCCCAGCATAACCTTACCAGTGCATAAAGGGGTACTCTACTGGAAAACATTTTTTTTTTTTTTTTTCTTTTAACAAAACCTCTACTTAACAACATCCTACAATCTCTCCCTCTCTCTCACCCCTCTCACCTAATCATCCTTCCACCTCCCTTTTCCACTCACACCCAGAGTTCACCCCTGATATTTAGGGAGGTTCACACCAACTTATTTAATTGGGTTTCAAAAATTTCCCAGATCTCCTGCCATTTATCTTTTGACTTATCCTTTACAATCCTATTTAATCTTAATTTCTCCATAATACATATTTGTTTCAATGTTCTAACAATGGAAATTACATTTGGAAGAGTTTGGCTATTCCAACAACTGGCTATTGCCTCCCTTGTTGTAACCAGTACATGGAAGGCTATCACTGAATATTTCAGTTGGAGGTGATTCAAACCCATTGATAATAACGCCATTCCTGGCCCCCAGGTAATATCCATAGTTTCACCCCACAATAGCTTCAGTAATTCATATATCTTAACCCAAAACCTTTTTATATGTGGGCAATCCCACCAAATATGTTTTAATGTACCCACCCCCAGCTTACACCGCCAACAAACCGAAGAGTTCTTTATATTGAATTTAGCCATTTTAACCGGGGTCAGGTACCACCTATATAGTAACTTACGCGATGACTCCAAATGGGAGAGACAGTGTGAAAACTTGACTGGGATAGTAAAGATACCCGACCATGTTTCTTCAGAGATAGAAAACCCTAGGTCAATTTCCCATTTGACCTGAAAATTCATTATTTTGGGATCTGTTTGTTGTAGAGCTTTATATGATCTAGATATCCCACCTCTACCCCCCTTATTATTAAAGAAATACTCATTGTATCTTGACTTTACTTCAATTCTCCAATCAAAAGAGGAGACACAATGTCGCAGCTGCAAATACTTAAAAAAGTCTTTTGGAGGGATTTCAAATTTTTTAGTGATATGTTCAAATGGCAGCAGTCCTGTATCCCCCACAATATCTCCTAATGTTAAAATACCCTTCTTCATCCAGGCAGCAAAATCTGTTGTTGGTATAAGGAACTGGACTACCGCCAGTGGAACATTCTCCAATATGCATGGGTTTAGGATTTGATGTTGCAGCACGTACCGCCATGCCTCCAAACCCGCGACAACCGTCGCAACATCCCTTCCCATTTTCTTATTTAATAAAGCTAATACCCACAAAACTAACCCAGGGGGCACTCCCCCCCATCAGCTCAGTTTCCAAGACTACCCAGTGCATCCCCACTTCATTATGCCATAATCTCTGAACCTGGGTAAAGAGGGAAGCGTAATAATATTTTAAAAGGTTTGGGCAGCCTAGTCCCCCTTCTTTAATAGGACGATATAGTATTTGAGCAGAGGTTCTTGGTTTCTTGTTTTTCCAAATATAGTTTAATATTATTTGCTGAAGGATTTTAATTGACTTATTTGGTATTTTGATTGGCATATTGCGAAAGATGTATAAAATCTTAGGCAGCAGCATCATTTTAACTATTGACACCCTCCCCAGCCATGAAATCGGCAGTCTGGAGTAAGTTGCCACATCCAGCTTCATTTGGAGTATCAGTGAATCCACATTTAGTTTCCCCGTATACTGTAGCGTAGTCCCTAATTTTATGCCTAAGTAACTTATGTTTTCCTCTGTCCACATGAATGAATATTTTTCCCCCAAGCACCTTCTAGTTACTTTATCAATATTAAGCATAAGGGCCACAGATTTTGTTATATTAAGTTTATAAAAATTTACTTTGCTGAACTCCTCTAATATCTTTACTATTGATTTTAAAGATTTAAGTGGGTCGACACATGAAATCAGTATGTCATCTGCAAAAAGACTTATTCGATAATCTCCGGTGCCTGTACCTACTGGGATACCTCGTATGTCACCCGACCTTCTCATTTGCTCCGCCAGTGGTTCTATTGCTAGAACAAAAAGCAGGGGAGACAGGGGGCAACCCTGCCTTGTACCATTAGAAATAGAGAAGGTTCTAGAGGTTGCCCCCTCTGTTCGCACCCTTGCACTGGGAACAGTGTACAAGGCCATGATTGCCCCAATAACCGCTGATGACAAACCAAACCTCTCCATTACCGAACACAGATAGCCCCAATGAATGCGGTCGAATGCCTTCTCTGCGTCCAGACCCAACAGGAGAGAAGGCATCCGACCGTGACCCACCCAGTCCATGAGGTCCAGCATGCGACGGGTCCCATCTGATGATTGTCTGCCTTTAACAAAACCCACTTGATCTACATGAATCAGTTCTGGTAATAGTGGACTCAATCTCGCTGCTAATAATTTAGCGTATATTTTTATATCTTCATTCAGCAGCGATATGGGTCTAAAATTGGATGTGATCGTGGGATCTTTCCCCTCCTTTGGGATTAATATAATCTGGGCCTCCAGCATCTCTTTCAGCACTATACCTTTATTAAAAATTTAATTGCAAAGCTCCGTAACCACTGGTGCTAGCCTTATTGCTTGTGTTTTGTAAATTTCGCCTATTAAACCATCCGGCCCTGGAGATTTAGCTAGTTTTAATTTATGTATTTGTTGGAACACTTCCTCTAGTTGGAATGGGGCTTCTAAACTCAACTTTTGATCATCGGAAAGTTGTGGTAAGGGTATTTTAGATAAAAAGTATTTTATTGTTTCAGGGGTGGGTTGAGTAGTTTCTAAGTTATTATTCAAATTGTATAATTGCTCATAGTAATCTGCGAAAGCATTGGCTATACTTTTGGGATCAAAAATTCTAATATTATTTTGTAACGTAATATATGTAATTTCCCCCCTTTTTTTATTGATTTTTGTTTGTCTAGCTAAATATCTCCCTGGTCTGTTAGCTAAGTAATATGTATCTGTTTTCTTGTTAATTAGAGCTCTGTTTAGTTTATATAAATCCATATTATGTAAATCAGCGGTAATACTTGATATGCGGGTTGCTATGGAATTATTAAATAACATTTTGTTCCTTCTATGGAGATCTGCCAACTCCGTCGTTAGCGCTCTTCTCTTAGCTCTATCTTCTTTTTTATAATGAGCTGTTAAACTTATAATTTGTCCTCTGAGTGCTGCTTTAAACGCACACCAGAGCATAGAGACAGAGTTAACTGATCCTGAATTTATTTCAAAAAAGGTATCAATAAAAGAAGCCAGGGATTTTTTACATTCTTCTTTATTAACAATATAAGAGCTAGCCCGCCATGGCCTATCTGGAATAACTAAGCCAGGGCCTTTTAATTCCAAGATAATTGGGGCATGGTCCGACCATGTTATTGTTTTTATTTCGGATACTACTACTGAGTCTAAGAGTGATCTATTAATAAGAAAAAAGTCTATACGTGTATATACTTTATGCACGTGTGAGTAAAATGTAAAGTCTTTTTCCATAGGATGTTGGATCCTCCAAATGTCAAATAATTCGTACTTTGAAATGGTTTTTGATACTGGTGTCGGTTCTTTACCTATTACTTTAGATGTGTCACGATGCCGGCTGGCAGGTAGTGGATCCTCTGTGCCAGAGAGGGATTGGCGTGGACCGTGCTAGAGGATCGGTTCTAAGTCACTACTGGTTTTCACCAGAGCCCGCCGCAAAGCGGGATGGTCTTGCTGCGGCGGTAGTGACCAGGTCGTATCCCCTAGCAACGGCTCAACCTCTCTGGCTGCTGAAGATAGGCGCGGTACAAGGGAGTAGACAGAAGCAAGGTCGGACGTAGCAGAAGGTCGGGGCAGGCAGCAAGGATCGTAGTCAGGGGCAACGGCAGGAGGTCTGGAACACAGGCTAGGAACACACAAGGAAACGCTTTCACTGGCACTAAGGCAACAAGATCCGGCGAGGGAGTGAAGGGGAAGTGAGGTGATATAGGGAAGTGCACAGGTGTAAACACTAATTGGAACCACTGCGCCAATCAGCGGCGCAGTGGCCCTTTAAATCGCAAAGACCCGGCGCGCGCGCGCCCTAGGGAGCGGGGCCGCGCGCGCCGGGACAGAACTGACGGAGAGCGAGTCAGGTACGGGAGCCGGGGTGCGCATCGCGAGCGGGCGCTACCCGCATCGCGAATCGCATCCCGGCCAGAGGCGGTATCGCAGCGCCCCGGGTCCGTGGAACCGACCGGAGCGCTGCAGTGAGAGGAGTGTAGCGAGCGCTCCGGGGAGGAGCGGGGACCCGGAGCGCTCGGCGTAACAGTACCCCCCCCCTTGGGTCTCCCCCTCTTCTTGGAGCCTGAGAACCTGAGGACCAGACTTTTGTCCAGGATATTGTCCTCAGGTTCCCAGGACCTCTCTTCAGGACCACAACCCTCCCAATCCACTAGAAAGAAGGTTTTCCCTCTGACCTTTTTAGATGCTAAAATTTCTTTGACGGAGAAGATGTCCGAGGAGCCGGAGACAGGAGTGGGGGGAACAGATTTGGGAGAGAAACGGTTAATGATAAGTGGTTTAAGAAGAGAAACATGAAAGGCATTAGGAATACGAAGAGAAGGAGGAAGAAGAAGTTTGTAAGAGACAGGATTAATCTGGCGCAAAATCTTGAAAGGACCAAGATAGCGTGGTCCCAACTTATAGCTAGGGACACGGAAGCGGACATATTTGGCGGAGAGCCATACCTTGTCTCCAGGGGAAAAAATGGGAGGAGCTCTTCTTTTCTTATCCGCGAATCTCTTCATGCGTGAAGAAGCCTGTAAGAGAGAATTTTGGGTCTCTCTCCATATGATGGAAAGATCACGAGAAATTTCATCCACAGCGGGCAGACCAGAGGGCAAGGGGGTAGGGAGGGGGGGAAGAGGGTGACGGCCGTACACCACGAAAAACGGGGATTTGGAGGAAGATTCAGAGATTCTGAAATTATACGAGAATTCGGCCCAAGGTAGAAGATCTGCCCAGTCATCCTGGCGGGAGGAAACAAAATGTCGTAAATAGTCACCCAAGATCTGGTTAATTCTTTCTACTTGTCCATTGGATTGAGGATGGTATGCAGAAGAAAAATTTAATTTAATCTTGAGTTGTTTACAGAGAGCCCTCCAGAATTTAGACACAAATTGGACGCCTCTATCCGAGACGATCTGCGTAGGCAACCCGTGAAGACGAAAAATGTGTACAAAAAATTGTTTAGCCAACTGAGGCGCTGAAGGAAGACCAGGAAGAGGGATGAAATGTGCCATTTTGGAGAATCGATCAACGACCACCCAAATAACAGTGTTGCCATGGGATGGGGGTAAGTCAGTAATAAAATCCATACCAATCAGAGACCAAGGTTGTTCGGGAACAGGCAGAGGAAGAAGAAAACCAGCGGGCTTCTGGCGAGGAGTCTTATCCCGGGCACAGATAGTGCAGGCTCGCACAAAGTCCACCACATCAGTCTCTAGAGTCGGCCACCAATAGAAGCGAGAGATGAGTTGCACAGATTTCTTGATGCCCGCATGACCTGCGAGATGGGAGGAGTGACCCCATTTGAGGATTCCGAGGCGTTGGCGTGGAGAAACAAAGGTCTTTCCTGGAGGAGTTTGCCTGATGGAGGCTGGAGAAGTGGAAATCAGGCAGTCAGGAGGAATGATGTGTTGAGGGGAGAGTTCAATTTCAGAAGCATCTGAGGAACGAGAGAGAGCATCGGCCCTAATGTTCTTATCAGCAGGCCGAAAGTGAATTTCAAAATTAAATCGGGCAAAGAACAGAGACCACCTGGCCTGACGAGGATTCAGCCGTTGGGCAGACTCGAGGTATGAGAGGTTCTTGTGATCGGTGTAAATAATAACTGGAAATCTTGATCCCTCCAGCAGATGCCTCCATTCCTCAAGTGCTAATTTAATGGCTAGAAGCTCTCGATCCCCGATGGAGTAGTTCCTCTCCGCCGGAGAGAAGGTCCTAGAAAAAAACCCACAAGTAACAGCATGCCCGGAAGAGTTTTTTTGTAGAAGGACAGCTCCAGCTCCCACTGAGGAGGCATCAACCTCCAATAGGAAGGGTTTAGATGGGTCAGGTCTGGAGAGCACGGGAGCCGAAGAGAAGGCAGACTTGAGTCGTTTAAAGGCGTCTTCCGCTTGAGGAGGCCAAGACTTGGGATCGGCATTTTTTTTGGTTAAAGCCACAATAGGAGCCACAATGGTAGAAAAATGTGGAATAAATTGCCTGTAATAATTGGCGAACCCCAAAAAACGTTGGATGGCACGGAGTCCGGAGGGGCGTGGCCAATCTAAGACGGCAGAGAGTTTATCTGGATCCATTTGTAGTCCCTGGCCAGAGACCAAGTATCCTAGAAAAGGAAGAGATTGGCATTCAAACAGACATTTCTCAATTTTAGCATAGAGTTGATTGTCACGAAGTCTCTGAAGAACCATACGGACATGCTGGCGGTGTTCTTCTAGATTGGCCGAAAAAATTAGGATATCATCAAGATATACAACAACACAGGAGTATAACAGATCACGAAAAATTTCATTAACAAAGTCTTGGAAGACAGCAGGGGCGTTGCACAGGCCAAAGGGCATGACCAGATACTCAAAGTGTCCATCTCTGGTGTTAAATGCTGTTTTCCACTCATCCCCCTCTCTGATGCGGATGAGGTTATAGGCGCCTCTTAAGTCCAATTTAGTAAAGATGTGGGCACCTTGGAGGCGATCAAAGAGTTCAGAGATGAGGGGTAAGGGGTAGCGGTTCTTAACCGTGATTTTATTAAGTCCGCGGTAGTCAATGCAAGGACGTAGAGAGCCATCTTTTTTGGACACAAAGAAAAATCCGGCTCCGGCAGGAGAGGAGGATTTACGGATAAAGCCCTTTTTTAGATTCTCCTGGACGTATTCAGACATGGCAAGAGTCTCTGGGGCAGAGAGAGGATAAATTCTGCCCCGGGGTGGAGTAGTGCCCGGGAGGAGGTCGATAGGACAATCATAAGGCCTGTGAGGAGGTAGAGTCTCCGCTTGTTTTTTGCAGAAAACATCCGCGAAGTCCATATAGGCCTTAGGGAGACCGGTTACTGGAGGAAGCAGAGAGTTACGGCAAGGGTTACTGGGAACCGGTTTTAGACAGTCCTTGGAACAAGAGGGCCCCCAACTCTTGATCTCCCCAGTGGACCAATCCAGGGTTGGGGAATGAAGTTGAAGCCAGGGAAGTCCAAGGAGAATTTCCGAGGTGCAATTGGGGAGGACCAAAAGTTCAATCCTCTCGTGATGAGATCCGATGCTCATTAGAAGGGGCTCCGTGCGGAAACGTATGGAACAGTCCAATCTTTCATTGTTTATACAATTGATGTAAAGAGGTCTGGTGAGACTGGTCACTGGGATGTTGAACCTGTTGACGAGAGAGGCCAAAATAAAATTTCCTGCAGATCCAGAGTCCAAGAAGGCCACAGAAGAGAAGGAGAAGGCAGAGGCAGACATCTGCACAGGCACAGTAAGACGTGGAGAAGCAGAGTGGACATCAAGGATTGTTTCACCTTTGTGCGGAGTCAGGGTACGTCTTTCCAGGCGGGGAGGGCGGATAGGACAATCCCTCAGGAAGTGTTCGGTACTAGCACAGTACAGGCAGAGGTTCTCCATGCGGCGTCGTGTCCTCTCTTGAGATGTCAGGCGAGACCGGTCGACCTGCATAGCCTCCACGGCGGGAGGCACAGGAACAGATTGCAGGGAACCAGAGGAGAGAGGAGCCGAGGAGAAGAAACGCCTCGTGCGAACAGAGTCCATATCTTGGCGGAGCTCCTGACGCCTTTCGGAAAAACGCATGTCAATGCGAGTGGCTAGGTGAATAAGTTCATGAAGATTAGCAGGCATTTCTCGTGCGGCCAGAACATCTTTAATGTTGCTGGATAGGCCTTTTTTAAAGGTCGCGCAGAGGGCCTCATTGTTCCAGGATAATTCAGAAGCAAGAGTACGGAATTGTACGGCATACTCGCCAACGGAAGAATTACCCTGGACCAGGTTCAACAGGGCAGTCTCAGCAGAAGAGGCTCGGGCAGGTTCCTCAAAGACACTTCGAATTTCCGAGAAGAAGGAGTGTACAGAGGCAGTGACGGGGTCATTGCGGTCCCAGAGCGGTGTGGCCCAAGCCAGGGCTTTTCCAGACAGCAGGCTGACTACGAAAGCCACCTTAGACCTTTCAGTGGGGAACTGGTCCGACATCATCTCCAAGTGTAATGAACATTGGGAAAGGAAGCCACGACAAAACTTAGAGTCCCCATCAAATTTATCCGGCAAGGATAGTCGTAGTCCAGAAGCGGCCACTCGCTGCGGGGGAGGTACAGGAGCTGGCGGAGGAGATGGTTGCTGGAGCTGTGGTAGTAACTGTTGTAGCATAACAGTCAGTTGAGACAGCTGTTGGCCTTGTTGCGCAATCTGTTGTGACTGCTGGGCGACCACCGTGGTGAGGTCAGCGACAACTGGCAGAGGAACTTCAGCGGGATCCATGGCCGGATCTACTGTCACGATGCCGGCTGGCAGGTAGTGGATCCTCTGTGCCAGAGAGGGATTGGCGTGGACCGTGCTAGAGGATCGGTTCTAAGTCACTACTGGTTTTCACCAGAGCCCGCCGCAAAGCGGGATGGTCTTGCTGCGGCGGTAGTGACCAGGTCGTATCCCCTAGCAACGGCTCAACCTCTCTGGCTGCTGAAGATAGGCGCGGTACAAGGGAGTAGACAGAAGCAAGGTCGGACGTAGCAGAAGGTCGGGGCAGGCAGCAAGGATCGTAGTCAGGGGCAACGGCAGGAGGTCTGGAACACAGGCTAGGAACACACAAGGAAACGCTTTCACTGGCACTAAGGCAACAAGATCCGGCGAGGGAGTGAAGGGGAAGTGAGGTGATATAGGGAAGTGCACAGGTGTAAACACTAATTGGAACCACTGCGCCAATCAGCGGCGCAGTGGCCCTTTAAATCGCAAAGACCCGGCGCGCGCGCGCCCTAGGGAGCGGGGCCGCGCGCGCCGGGACAGAACTGACGGAGAGCGAGTCAGGTACGGGAGCCGGGGTGCGCATCGCGAGCGGGCGCTACCCGCATCGCGAATCGCATCCCGGCCAGAGGCGGTATCGCAGCGCCCCGGGTCCGTGGAACCGACCGGAGCGCTGCAGTGAGAGGAGTGTAGCGAGCGCTCCGGGGAGGAGCGGGGACCCGGAGCGCTCGGCGTAACAAGATGATGAGTCTACTGAGGGCCAAATGGTTTGGTTAAAGTCCCCCATAATCACAACTCTATCGCTAACTGAAAAAGGAGTTCTGCGAAGAACCATATTCAAAAATCGGTTTTGATTACGATTTGGAGCATATAATCCAATAAATACATAGTAGATCCCTCCGATCCTGCACCTGAGGGACACATATCTTCCTTCCTTATCGATATCTACCACTGGGTCTATTAGTTGTATCGACTTACTGATAATTAGTGCCACCCCTCCTTTTTTACTCGGTGCTGGGGCCTGATAAATTACAGGGAACATTTTGTGGTTCAACCTAAAAGTATCTTTTATTGCTAAATGTGTCTCTTGTAAGCACATTATGTCTGCTTTAAGTTCTACCGCCTCGCTCCATACCTTAGATCTCTTGATCGGGGAATTCAATCCTTTACAGTTCAAAGATACCACCCGCAATGCCATACCTGATGTACTTCTTTTCTATCTTTCTTTTTTGGCGTGGACTCCCTATGGGTGACTCTGGGTGGGGGGAAGGAGAGGCAGTCATAAACAAACATACAATTCAAAACAACCCTTATGTCCCTTGAAATAATTTTATTCCCTGGACATTTCACAAAACATACTAAATTAACAAATGGCGTCCCGAAGAACGCTTGGTGGAGAGTATGGCTTACACCTTCTGCCATACTCCTGTGTCAGCTATACCGGCTTAGTGGTGGAGGGAAAGACAACTAATAACAGCTACACATATCTATCTTTTTTTCCACCTTAGAGAACGAGCGGCAAATCAGAAAACTGCCAAAAAAGGATAACATCTATGGGCAATGACTCTCTGCTTTAATTCCATTAATCTTTTCCTCTATCTACTTTAAAAAAAGAAAAAAAAAAAGGGGGGGGGGGGGAAAGAATTTTCACTAATACTTCATCTATCGGTTTATACTCTCTTAATTCCAATTTTAACCCATTTTCTGCTTAGCTACCGACCATTCTCTAGGTAGATAAGGACTTTTATCATGAGGTTCCTGTTGGGTTGGGTGAAAACCCCATCTTGCACAGAAAATTTTTTTTTAATCAACTGGTGCTACAAAGTTAAACAGACTTATAAGTTAATTCTACTTAAAAATCTTAATACTTCCAGTACTTATTAGTTGATTCACAGGAATTTCTTTTCTTTTTTAATTTATTTTCTGTCTGACCACAGTGCTCTGTGCTGACACCTCTGTCCATGTCAAGAACTGTCCATAGTAGGAGCAAATCCCCATAGCAAACCTATATTGCTCTGTACAGTTCCTAACATGGACAGACAGAGCACTGTGGACAGACTGGAAAGAACTACACAACTTTCTGTGGAGAATACAACAGCTTATAAGTACTGTAAGGATTAAGATTTTAAATAGAAGTAATTTAAAAATCTGTTTAACTTTCTGGCACCAGTTGATATAAAAGAAAATGTTTTCCAGTGGAGTACCCCTTTAAGTAATTCTGGGAGCTGTATATTTAAATGGTGAAAATTTCTTTAACACTTTCCTATTCTGTGGCAACTGGTATATCTGATTATTACACAGGAATTTCTCACAATGCGCTACACCAGTGGTGTCTGTCACAACAGGCTAAAAACTTACTGTGGGGGGGGGGAAGGTATGGGGTGACACCATTTTCTACCGCACCGGGTGACACCATCCCTAGCAACGCCACTGGGCCTATGACATATCAGTAGCTGACGGTTACATACATTCAGCAGAAAATAAAAGGAAGGAACACCCACATATGACCCTATTACAGACAGGTCTAGGTGTATAGGGGAGGACTGGACATTGAACGGGTGTCCCCTAAATTTATGTTCCAGGAATGGATGAAGTGTACTATGGGGGGGGGGGGTGAATGAAAAATGCAATTTTACTACTGATATGTCAATTATATCTGTTTAACAAAGTTAAACAGACTTATAAGTTAATTCTACTTAAAAATCTTAATACTTCCAGTACTTATTAGTTGATTCACAGGAAGTTCTTTTCTTTTTTAATTTATTTTCTGTCTGACCACAGTGCTCTGTGCTGACACCTCTGTCCATATCAAGAACTGTCCATAGTAGGAGCAAATCCCCATAGCAAACCTATATTGCTCTGTACAGTTCCTAACATGGACAGACAGAGCACTGTGGACAGACTGGAAAGAACTACACAACTTTCTGTGGAGAATACAACAGCTTATAAGTACTGTAAGGATTAAGATTTTAAATAGAAGTAATTTAAAAATCTGTTTAACTTTCTGGCACCAGTTGATATAAAAGAAAATGTTTTCCAGTGGAGTACCCCTTTAAGTAATTCTGGGAGCTGTATATTTAAATGGTGAAAATTTCTTTAACACTTTCCTATTCTGTGGCAACTGGTATATCTGATTATTACACAGGAATTTCTCACAATGCGCTACACCAGTGGTGTCTGTCACAACAGGCTAAAAACTTACTGTGAGGGGGGGAAGGTATGGGGTGACACCATTTTCTACCGCACCGGGTGACACCATCCCTAGCAACGCCACTGGGCCTATGACATATCAGTAGCTGACGGTTACATACATTCAGCAGAAAATAAAAGGAAGGAACACCCACATATGACCCTATTACAGACAGGTCTAGGTGTATAGGGGAGGACTGGACATTGAACGGGTGTCCCCTAAATTTATGTTCCAGGAATGGATGAAGTGTACTATGGGGGGGGGGGGGTGAATGAAAAATGCAATTTTACTACTGATATGTCAATTATGTTCCCAGAATGATGACCCAGAACTTAGCTAAAACTAAAAACCCTATGCTCTGAATCATCATTCTGGGAATGTGATGTGAGTGGCCGTCCCTAACCTGTTGCCTCAAATGCGCACCCACTCAGGTGGAGAGAGCACTGCACATTTGAGACAACATAAAAGAAAAACCTTATGATGACACTCTGCATTTTTTTCTGGGATCGTCCCTTCTTTTTAGTGTGGGGGACCTCACCTGGAAAGTGCTGGCCTGGGACGATCCTGGCACCTTTAACTCCAGTTTCTTGGGAAGTCCAGCCTGGCTCACCTCCTGGTCACCAAAGATCAGGGCTCTTAGTACTTCTTCTTGGAACTGGATGAATGTCCCTGTGTTGCCAGTGAACTGGGACAGTACAAAAAGAGTTGTACATGGCAACCTGTACCAAGTAGACCACAACTTTTTTGTACCATACCCGTGTTTTCCGCATGGTGATGTATGGCTTGAGGACTTGATCAGAAAGATCAACTGATTGTAGTCCAGAATACAATCGGGCTTGAGGACCGGTGTTGTGGTACCTCGCACAGGGACAGGTGAGGGCACAGGACTCACCCTGGGCATAGGTGTCTGGATAAAATTTAAGGGGAGGCCTCTCTGTTTCTTCCGCACGGTCCGACAAGCGGATCTGGCGGTGAGGAATGTGAACAGAGGGATGCTGGTATGTCGACATACATGTGGTATACCTTATCCAGCAGTGGGTGCACAAGGTTCCACACGAGTTTCCAGCTAACACCCAGAGTGGGGGGATATTCTGGGGATTCAATACCGGAATCCCGTCCCTCATACTCTAAACTTGTAAGTGTACCCAGAGGTACTCTCGCAAAGTTTGTAGAGTTTCACGCCATACCGTGCCCGCTTCGAGGGAATATACTGGCGGAAGATGAGTCTCCCCTTAAAACTGATAAAAGACTCATCTACCGAGAGGTCCCTGAGGGGTACGTAGGCCTCTCAAAATTTGGCCCCAAAGTTATCTATGACCGGACACCCTTTGTAAAGCCGGTCATAGACAGGATCACTTTGTGGGGGACATGCTGCATTATCAGCGTAACACAGGCATTTCCGTATGGCCATGAACCGTAGAGTGGGGTCTGGTAGAGGATGTCCCCACTCCAGCGCTGCCTGATACTGGGTTTTTTGACTAGGCCCATATGAAGCAAGAGGCCCCAAAATGTCCTCATTTCAGCAGCATTGATGGCGTGCCATCCATTGGGCCTAGCCAAAAACGAATCGTCTGTGTGGGCAAGTGTGTGTGTGTTTGGTGCAAACTCTATATAACGGTGTGTGATAAAATATCCCACACCGTTATAAAAAAAATAAAATAAAACGCTGTGGCCAAAAAAAAAAAAAAAAAAAGGTGGCCAAATGCAGTTCCCTAAAGCCCCAAATAGGGCTCGGGTCACACTGCAAAATGTGCGGTGGACCATTGAGGACCTATTAGGGAGTCGGGGGGGATTTTTTTTTACTTAACAGACAAACTTACGCTGCACTAAGAGTGGCAGGAGGCCACTTTTTCTGATGTGATCAGAGGGGGGGGGGGGGGGGGGGTGTCCCTGGCTCCTTCTCTCAGCTCTGCCCGCTGACTGAGCTCGGTGGGCTGGCAGAGCTGATAGAAGGGGACATTAACCCCTCCTCTGCCAGCAGCTATTGGTCGGATTGTCTGACCAATAGCAGCTCATCTTGAGAGGGGACATCATCGCCACCTCCCCATAGCAAGAGGAGGTGATTGGCCGTGTATAGTACACCGCCGATCACCTTCTAATTCTGGGTCATCGGGTCACAAGTGACCCGTATGACTGGAATCGCCGCAGATCGCCGGTGTGAATTCACCTTCGATCTGCAGCGATCACCAACATGGGGGAGGGGGGGTCTCAAGACCCCCCAGGCGTTGTCACAGGATGCCTGCTGAATAACTTCAGCAGGCATCTAAGGGGTTAGCAAACAACAAACACGGATGACAGATGGACTATATGCATCCATAATGGTTGTATTTTATTTATGAAGTGTAAAAATGTTTAATAAAAAGAAGAAAACAATTTAAAATTCTCTAAGCATTCTTTGTTACGCTTGTTATTATGCAAGAAATCGCACATTTTGTATATAGTCTAGCAGAAATAACATATTTGCATGTCAATAATAGTATATGAGGGTGATCTTTGACAATCTGAACAATTATGAACATAATTAATGTCTGAAAAGTTTTAGGTTGCTACCTCTTTAAATGTATTATTTTGATAATTCATTATATCATTGCTGAAAAATTATTAAAACATTTATCTATCAAGTTTTTCAAATAACGATTAAACATATGAGTCAACACGACCATTCTGACCGTTGCGCTTAGGTAATAAGTTAGGTTGGTTTCATCTGATTTTGCACCATTTCTTATCGGCTTCATGGGCTATTGCACATGGGCTTTCAAGTTCCTAAAATACAATTATAAAAGAGAAGATTTGAAACAGCAGAGCATAACCACAGAAGACCCCCAGAAGTGTGAGAATACACCTAGCAGACATGCTGAGACTTCTACTGCTGCTTTTGGTGGGAGCCGCCTTTGCTCAAGAATCGGGTGAGTTAAAGTGTACCTCTCATGAAATAAACTTTTTATATATTTAAGATAAAGCCCTACTGAATAACTTTTTAATTGCTTTTATTTAAAAAAAATTCCTTCTTTCATGTTTTTTTTTTTACTTTAAAAACTTCGCCACTACTGGTCTCCCTAGCAATCCTGTCAGCAAGCATTTTGGACTCAGTGAGCCAGTCTGAAATCTGCTCTGTGCAGCTCCCAGCCTGTCAGTGAGATAGGCAGGGGGAGGGGGAGCACTCAGCTCAGCACTCAGGGAGCAAACAGTGAGGATACTTTTCCTCTTCTCTTTTTCTCAGTTTCTCTCCCCTCTGTCCACTTTCCACATGGCTAATTATATATGCACTGCTATCTTGCTCTTTCCAGGACTTGCTTTGCTATGACAACCTCCTGTTTACTGTGCAATGAATTGATCTACTGGAGAGCATAGAAAAGAGGTATTTTTAGGGGTTTTTAAAGCAAAATAAATGTAGGGATAGAGTTAGCCTGGGTCAGGGACAGATGGGGAGGGGGATTAGGGAAAGTTTAGATGGTGATAGGTACTCTTTAATAGAACATAAGTGATCACTGATGTTGATACAATTCTTATACACATTATGATCAATTTTGTTAGCTTTTTAAGCAGTTATTGTAGCAGTTAATACTGGGACGGAAATGTATTTGGTTTAGTTAACACTAAATGTTATAAATGTCTTACATGTCTTAGACTGACATGTTAGAATACTAGAATACTTTTTGGGGCACTAATGATACATAGTTAAGGGTACATGTCCATCCAGTTCAAATCTGGCTAGCTTTTTTACACATATAAAGATTAAATTACGATTAGTCAATTAGCTATGTAGCCATCTTTGAATACTCTCCAGGTCTAGATACTTTTCAGTGTGGAGCCTGAAAAGAGTTTATGGAGGGGCAGTATTATATTTATTATATTTAGTTTTTTTTTTATTATTTTTATCCGTTTGCTTTTGCAGTTGCTGACTGACATGCAGCTTTTTAAAAATCTTTTGAAACCACAGGTATGCTTTAAAGGGGTACTCCGCTGCTCCGCGTTTGGAACAAAATGTTCCGAACGCTTAGAGCCGGCGCCGGGAGCTTGTGACATCATTGCCTTGCCCCCTCATGATGTCACGCCCCGCCCCCTCAATGCAAGTCTATGGGAGAGGGCATGACAGCTGTCACGCCCCCTCTCATAGACTTGCATTGAGGGGGCGGGGTGTTAAATCATGAGGGGGTGGGGCGATGATGTTACAAGCTGTCTTGCCCCCTCCCATAGACTTGCATTGAGGGGGCAGGTGTCATGAGGGGGCGGGGGCGGGACTATGGCATCACAAGCTCCCAGTGCCGTCTCTAAGCTTTCGGAACATTTTGTTCCAAACGCTGAGCAGCGGAGTACCCCTTTAAGTATCTTACAAAGCTTTGTGTCATTAACATATACTGACACTTTCTATCCTGACTCCAGAAGACAACTGAAAAAGACTAATTTCAGTTGTGTCTGAATTTGCTCTTTAAAATGAAACCATCTTCGGTGTCAACCCGGACTAACCTGTTGGTACAGGCAGGTAGGGCAGGTGATACTGATTATAATAATACTTACCTATGCCCCATCCATGGTCCTGTTCGTCTGTCCCGCTTCCTATTCCGCCAGCAGGATCGGTGCACAGGGGGAGCTTTAGGAGCATGCCAACGTCACTGCTGCTGCTCCCCCAAGCCTGCTCACAGCTAGACCCAGCGGAGAAGCAGCAGCGGTGACGTCAGTGTGCTCCTGTCATGCAACAAGCCTGCTGCCGGATTAAAGAAGATAACAGATGAACTGGACCATGGATAGGGGGTAGGTAAGTATCATTATAATCAGTGTCACCTGCACTACATTCCTGTATTAACAGGTTAGGGTGGGTGACACTGCTAATAGTTTCCCTTTAATGATTGCTGAAGTTTCTGTCAACATCTAGATCCATCTGTGACTCCTGACAATGTGTCAGGAAGGAAACCTGATAGAATAGCAAAAGCATAACTAAAAAATAAGGGACAACTGAGCCTACAGTAGAAGATATATATTGTTGTTGTTATTATTAATATATTTCCCAGGAGACTTTGCTCTGGAAAACTCTGATGAGTTAATTAAAGCGGTCAATGATGAAGATGAGAAATTAGATGAGGCGTTTGATGATGCCTACGACGAAGAGGATGAGAAGACTGATGAAAAAGACTTGTCTCTGAGTCAAGAAATTGATCATATTGAGCCAGATTTCACTGAAAAAACAGAGGGTGATCTCTGTATTAATAAAGATACATGCGGTACTTACCATGTTTTCCTAAGACCTACGCGCTTCTTTAGAGCTCAGGTATGTTCATATGTCCAATATAAAGCCTTTAATTGTTATGTGTAGGTAAACATGATGCTCATATAGCAACATTTAATTGTTAATGTACTCTAGAATGGTAATGTATCAAATGGCAACGTGTCAATTGGTGCCTGACCTTCAATAGTGCTCAGATGAAGTTAAAGTTGTACTCCGCTGCTCAGCCTTTGGAACAAACTGTTCCGAATGCTAGAGCTGGCATCGGGAGCTTGTGGCGTCATAGCCCCGCCCTTCATGACGTCACAGGGTTATGACGTCACGAGCTCCCGGCGCCGGCTGAAGCGTTTGGAAGTTTGTTCCAAATGCTGAGCAGCGGAGTACCCCTTTATGCCAGATAAAATTGGCATCGGAGGCCGTAACAGTAAATGAATAAAGTTTACACACATCCTTTATTGTCACCAATGTGTCATCTTTTTAAATGTTACATATTAGGTTATTGGATTGGTGATATAAATTATGTCAATGGGACTGTATAGTTTTTAACATGTTTCAAAAGTTCTTTTAGCACATGATCAGCCGGTGGAGGCGAATCCTTCTCTCTCAGCCACACAACATATCATTGTTGGCTCAGGACCAGCATTAGGCATTTTACTGGAACATGTGGGGCATATCTTAAAGCCCTTGCCTTGATAAGGAAGCCCTGTTTTCACTCATTGAAAACAAAAAAAATGGTTTTAATTGGGAGGGGGGGGGGGTTATGGTTCAGTTTTTTGACAGCTTCTAGCTTTTGCAGAAAATTTTATATGAAAAAAAAAATGAAATCTCTTTTTTATTGGGAAACACTGTGTCTGGTATGGCAGCTCTGAGCTTCTATTCTATAAACTGGTTGTCTACAAATATATGATGTCTTCACAACTCCTTGGTGCAGATTACTGTACATGTATGCAAGCTCTGTCCTAACAGCAGGGGTCAAGTCCTGGGGAAAAAAGTGTAGGAACTCGCCACAGATTTCCACTCAACGGCTGCTCCTACAGGACTCTTGCTAATGGCTAATGATGTTTCTGCTGTGGAAAAAGTGCAGGAACTCAGTTCCCATGCATTCCTGTAGGACTGGAGCCCTGCCTAACAGGCTATGAAGCAAGCTGAGAAGGTAATAGATAATGGCTGCCTGCTGCTATCAGTAACCAAAACTTACTGTCAATGACCGCCACCAGTTATAGCAATTGCAGCTTTAACAAGCTCAATGACAGGTAATGTTCCTGTTTGGTATCCAACTGGCACCCCTGCAACATGATCCCAGTGTGCTGATTGGTCATTATGGCAGCTGTAGTTTTTATTGGTACAATTTTAAAATACATGTGACTTTTTCTTTTTCGTTTATTGGGAGGCAGATAGACAAACAGCAAATGTTATTGTTCAGGTCATTATGGAGGTGACGATACCAAATATGTGTATTTTGATTTTATTTTTTTATGTATAAGAGGGTTGTAAAGGATTTTATTTTTTTTGGGGGGGGGGGGGGGGAGAGAGGAGGTTATCATATTTTGTGTATGTTTTATTTTAACTTTTTTTTTTTTATTAGCCCCAGAAGGGGACTGACAACGATCACCAGATCACTGATATAATACACTAGTATACTAGTGCAGTGTAGTCAGCTAGTCAGCATAAGGCTAACAGGCAATGTGGCCAGGTACACAGACACCCATGGCAAGCCTGGGGGCTTTCACAAGACCCCCTTCTGACATGGGAACCAGGGCTGAGAATAGCAGAGGCGGGGATATGCCGGTGCTAATGCTGGAAGTAAGAGGCGTGTAGACGATCCTCATGAATTGTCCATGGCATGTGAGAGGTTAAACTACCCGGAGCAGATGTAGTTACAGTTGGAGCCTGTGTATCATACTGCCGGTCAGAGGAGAGCCGCTTAGGTTTATTCTACACTTTAAGGGGTACTCCACTGGAAAACAACTTTTTTTTAATCAACTGGCACCAGAATGGTAAACAGATTTGTAAATTACTTCCATTTAAAAATCTTAACCCTTCCAGTATTTATCATTTGCTGTATGGTCCACAGGAAGTTCTTTTCTTTTTGAATTTCTTTTCTGTCTGACCACAGTGATCTCTGCTGACACCTCTGTCCATGTCAGGAACTGTCTGGAGCAAGATAGGTTTGCTATGGGAATTTTCTCCTGCTCTGGACAGAATTTCCTCTGGAGCATACAGCAGCTGATAAGTACTGGAAGGATTAAGATTTTTAAATAGAAGTAATCTAAAAATCTGTTTACCTTTCTGGCACCAGTTGATTTAAGAAAAAATGTTTTCCAGTGGAGTACCCCTTTAAAGCCTTGGCTCGGTAACCCATATCCAGTAATCTTGCAACCATAACTCATCCAGACCCCACTAAAACTTTTTTTTACTGAAGTAGCAACAACTTTTTTAAGGCCACTTTTACAGAAGTATTGCACTGAAAAATTATGAAATGTAACGGTTTAGTCTCTTTATATCTGTATCACTATCAGGACCTCTAAAAAATTACTTTTATTGAAAATAAATTAATGAAAACAATGGGGGCTAGCCCCCTAATGAACACTATAAAAAGATGCATCGGTGGTCATTAAAAGAGAACGGTGAAAGTAAACCACAGGATAGGGGATAAGTTGCTGATCGCAGGGGTCCGATCGCTGGGACCCCCCATCCCCCCCTCCCCCACCACCATCTACGGGATGGGACCCCGGGTCTCTCAGTGAGGACCGCATGTGGTCTATTAGTAGACAGCACGCCCTCCATTCATTTCTATGAGAGCACCGTTGATGCCTGAGAGCTGTACTTGGGTCTTTTCGGTACTCCCAAAGAAATGAATGGAGCTTGTGCAGCTTTTCTCACTGAGCACCGGGGTCCCATCTCGATGATCGCAGGGGGTCCCAGAGCTCAGACCCCTCCCCATCAGCTACTTATCCTCTATCCTGTGGGTAGGGGATAAGTTAATTTTTGCCAGATTTCTCCTTTAAGAAATTAAAATACATAATCTCATTGATCTTGCACAGTGAACGACTTCAACAAAAAAAAAAAAAAACACCAGAATTGCTGATATTTGGTCACATCATATACGATATAAACCGATATACCAATGCAATTTTTAGAAATATCCCATGTGTGGCCTTAGTGCCCTACCTGACTCGCATACAGGCCTCAGAAATAAAAGAAAACCATGAGAATTTTTGGAGACTTCTTTTTATTAGAGTGTAAATCAAGCACTATGTACGGTTGATGGAGCTGTAGTTTTCATTACTAATATTATGGGGTTCCTAATCAGTTTTTGTATTTAAAAAAAATTTATGAGGGAAGGTGAGAAATAAATAAACATTATGTCATTGCTTTTATTTTTTTTTATTTTTTTTTATGGTATTAACTAGAGATGAGCGAACTTACAGTAAATTCGATTCGTCACGAACTTCTCGGCTCGGCAGTTGATGACTTTTCCTGCATAAATTAGTTCAGCCTTCAGGTGCTCCGGTGGGCTGGAAAAGGTGGATACATTCCTAGGAAAGAGTCTCCTAGGACTGTATCCACCTTTTCCAGCCCACCGGAGCACCGGAAAGCTGAACTAATTTATGCAGGAAAAGTCATCAACTGCCGAGCCGAGAAGTTCGTGACGAATCAAATTTACTGTAAGTTCGCTCATCTCTAGTATTAACCATGCAGGAAAAATACCATTCTTGTTTATTAGTACAAGTAATACAAGCAATACATTTGTACAGTTGTATACTATACTTGTCAGTGTTATTGGTAGCCTGTGAGACCGAGCCTGTGGCGGGGCCTCACTGGCTTCCATATATCCAGATATATCATCATCTGGCCTTTAGCTGCCGTGGTAACCATTACAACCCTGCAATCACATTGCAGGGTTGCTGATGGGTGACAGGCGGAGACCTCCCAACCTGTCATCCTACAGATGCAGCATCGATATCAACCATCTATAGGGTTAAACTGCAGAGACTGGCTCAATCTCCAGTCTAGGCCAGTGGTCTTAAACTGTGACCCTCCAGATGTTGCAAAACATCAACTCCCAGCATGCCCGGACAGCCAATGGCTGTCCGGGCATGCTGGGAGTTGAAGTTTTGCAACATCTGGAAGGCCACAGTTTGAGTCCACGTAACGACAACACAATTGAGTTCCCTTAAAAAAGGGGCGGACCCGCATGAATAAGGGGGTCGGCCCCTGAAACGTTGTGCCATGACTGGTGAAACTACAGAATATGCTGATATTTTCTGCTGCTAATATGCTGTTATAAAGGTCCTGCGAGACAAGCCGACGTGCAATATGAAAAATGAAAAAAAGAATTAGAGCTGGAAGAATTTTTCCTATGAAATCGTGAGTTAGGTCTTGAATTTCAACTCACTTGCTGAGATTTAATATAGTTGGCGTGCAGTCAGTACATCTTTGCCCTATGTATGTGTATTATCCAGGGCCACAGTTTGAGACCACTGGTCTAGGCAGCTGCGAAGGGAAATGTGGTGTCAGGTGAGGGTAATGCAAATTAACCTATCCTGATGCCAGATCACGGTTAACCTATACACCATCCGAGGTTGAGCCAGTTTCTCCTGGGCCAGGCACGGGACAATAAATACTCCGACACAAGGTTACAGATAACTGGCTTTACTGAGGCAGGGAGGTGCAGGTTGAACCTTGGAAGCTTATCGCCTTGCTGGGACTTGTAGTTGATTGTGCTGTGTATGACTGACTTGCTATATGGCAACCCCAGCTGACTTTAGTGACTAGAATGAGTAACTTGACATTCACCTGAGCGCAGGGGATATGCTTTAGCAGATGCGTGGTTGCTGGATTAGACTTGTAGCTTGAGGCCTCCTCAGAAAAGCTTACACTCGCTTCAGACTTTCTCCAAACTGTACCTCAACTGCACTGAACTGTGAACTCCCACCACACTATATATGGGGCAGATTTGGTGGATCCCCATTGGGCTGACAAGTCACATGGTTCACCCCATGCACACTCCCCTAACAACAGGGTTTAACAGGCTTAAAGGAACAGGTACACAGAAAATTCCAATACATTATCCTCAGCATCAGGGTCGGCGTTAGGGCATGGGAAACTGGGCAATTGCCCAGGGCCCCCGTCCTCCAGAGGACCCCCTGCGGCTGCTAGAGTCTTTGTAGCTGGGGGAAGCAGTGTAGCCCTGCAGCCAGCAGCAACCAGGATTGAGCCTCACTGCAGAGTTAATTTACACAGTGCTGGCAGAGAGAGGCTCCTTTAACACACACCCTCCCCCCCCCCCCCCTCCTTCCCCCGTCTCCTCCTCCTCCTGTTGCTGTCGCATAGTTTAGCTGCCTGTCGGTCAATGAGGAAGATAGTCTGTAGGCACCAGGAGGCATGAATATTTAGCAGCTCCTGAAGTATTTAATGCTCCCAGCCAGCTTTCAATAAAAAGTAGATGTAATGTGTAGATGTACATGTGTGATGTAAACAGTTTATCTGTTACATGTATTTGTGTATAGTGTGCTGTATGTGTAATGCATGTATGTATATACACATGTATGATATATGTGTGAGTGAGTATAGTTTTAAAAAAATATATATATGTTATATAAAGTGGTGCATCTGTCACTATCTGTCACTAGGCCTACCTAAGGCCCAACCCAAGTGCAGCAAATATCGCAGTGGTGTCAAAATCTCATGGCGCTAACAATTGAGATATAGTCTGTTCGGGCATGCTGGGATTTGTAGTTTTGCAATAGCTGGGGGCATCCTGATTGGGAAACACTGATTTATGTATGCATGTGTATATATCAGTGTTTCGCAACCAGGGTGCCTCCAGCTGTTGGACTACTACAAATCCCAGCATGCTGAGAGTTGTAGTTTTGCAACAGCTGGACAATGGACAATGACCCCAAACATACATCAAAAAGCCCCCAGAAATGGATGACAGCAAAGCGCTGGAGAGTTCTGAAGTGGCAGCAATGAGTCCAGATCTAAATCCCATTGAACACCTGTGAAGAGATCTTAAAATTGCTGTTGGGAAAAGGCGCCTTCCAATAACAGAGAGAAATACTTCATTTACTTTAAAAATTTCAGGGGTGCTAACATTTATGGGCATGACTGTATATATATGTCTCTCACATCATGGAATAAATTCACCTTTTGCTTGAAGCCAACCTGTGGAGTGCTGCTTATATATATTTTTCTATATATATATATATTTAATATATATATATATTTTTTTTTCTGATATACATGCACACACAGTAGTGTATTTCAGGGGGTGTAATCCAAACTTCTCTCTCCTGCATGTCCAACCATCCAGCGTCAAAATTAAGACATTAAATGAAGGGGATCAGTTCAAGCATCAGTTTCCCTCCAGTGCATGCCAGAGGGAAAATATACTGGACACCTGATATATGTCAACCCAGCCTTTTTCGGTCTGCAGGGTGCCAGTGTATAGCTGGTATCTACCACTATATGTTACTGTATGTGAGAATATTGGTCTATGTATCGTGGTTTTTATTTAGGAACAATATAGCGGTATTCTTTGTGTCTAGCAAATATTGCGTGTCTACAGGGACATACGCTTTGTGGCTTGTGCTCCTGATCTTTTACCCCTTTCTGGACTCAGCGTTCAGTGTTTTTCCACTTTCGTTTTTTCCTCCTTACCTTCTAAAAACCATAACGCTTTCACTTTTCCACCTACAGACCCATACGAGGGTTTGTTTTATGCACTACCACTTTTACTTTGTAATGACATCAGTCATTTCACCACAAAATCTATGACAAAACCAAAAATAAGTTATTTTTGTGAAAATTTTTTTTTAAACTAACGCCATTTTGTAGTTTTTAGCGGCTTCCGTTTCAATGCAGTACACATTTATTCTGTAGGTCCGTATGGTTACAAGGATACCCAATTTTTGTAGGTTTTATTTTATTATACTAATTAAAATAAATACAACTACATGCACCAAAATTAGTATGTTAAAAATTGGCATATTCTGACCCGTATAGCTTTTTTTATTTTTCCGTATATGGGGTTATATGAGGGCTCATTTTTTTGCACCGTGGTCTGTAGTTTTTTTTGTACCATTTTTGTTTTGATTGGACTTTTTGATCGCTTTTTATACATTTTTTTAGGGTATACAAAATGACCAAAATACGCAATCTTGTATTTTGGAATTTTATAACATATACGTTATTGACCGTGCGCTTTAATTAACATTACATTTTATAGTTCAGACATTTAAGCATGTGGCAATACATCATATGTTTATTTTTGTTTACATTTTTTTATGGGAAAAGGGGGGGGGTGATTTAAACTTTTATTAGGGAATGGGTTAAATCACATTTATAATTTTTTTTTTTTTACCCCATTTTTTTTGTCCCCATAGTGGACTTTTACATGCAATCTTCTAATTGCATACACTGTTCAATGCTATGCCATAACATAAATCAGCGTTATCGGCGCTCTGCTGATCCAGCCGATTTCACCGCGGCAGTCCCGAACAGCCTGACTGAGCTGCCGGGAACGGTTTTACTTTCATGGTAGACATAGCGATCAACTTTGATCGCCACATCTAAGGGGTTAATCCTGGGCATCACCGCGATTGGTGAGGTACAGCATTATACATGGGTCCTGGCGGCTGGTAGCTGCCGGGACAACCCGGCTATGATGCGGGTTCAGTCCGTGAGCCTGCGTCACAGCTGGGGAGCGGGCGTAGGGCATACAGGTACTCCCTGCGTCCTTTTTAGGTTAATAAACTTGCAACACTCTTGGTATGCTACATCCTGAATTAACTAAATGTGACTGACTTGTTTGGCTTTTGGGGCCCCACTTTTAATTTTGCCCAGGGCCACATTAAGTCTAAAACCGACCCTGCATAGCATAATATTATATTATTATACAGAGTCCTGAGTAGTGTGGGTCCAAGACGGACACTGAAGGCAACATCTGCCACACATGGTGGGCAGGATGCTATATTCTGTACTGGGTCACCACAGAATTGGCTGTCAATGCTCAACCTCTAAGCACCCAACAATGCAATGACATACATTTACAAAAATTTTAGGGAACGTACTCACGGGGTAAGAAGGGGTTAAAGGTGTCATTACAAAGTCCTGCAAAAAAACAAGTCAAGGTCATATGGCTCTGTAGATGAAAAAATATTACGTTTTGGCTCTCAGAAGACGAGGAGGAAGGATCAAAAACAAAAAAACAAAAATTGGCTAAGTCGGCAAGGGTTAAAATCATAGACAGAAAACTACCGTATTTTTCGCCCTATAGGACGCACCCAATTTTTAGGGGCAAAATGTAAAAAAAAATAAAGATTTTGAACCCAATAGTGATCTTCAATCTGAGGACCTCCAGATGTTGCAAAACTACAACTCCCAGCATGCCCGGACAGCCGTTGGCTGTCCGGGCATGCTGGAAGTTGTAGTTTTGCAACATCTGGAGGTCCGCAGATTGAAGACCACTGCAGGAGATGGTAATACTCACGTGTCCCCGCCGCTCCGGACCCGTCACCGCTGCCCTGGATGTCGCTCCATCGCTGTCGCCGCGTCCCCGTCGCTCCGGAACGTCTCTGCTGCCGGCCGGGTATCCGCGCTCTCTGTCGCCGCCATCACGTCGTTACGCACGCCGACGCACGTACGCGACGACGTGATGACGAGGAAGGAGAGCACCGGCCATACAGCGGATCCCTGAACGGAGAAGACACCGAGGAGGCAGGTAAGGTCCCCCCCGGTGTCCTGTAAGCACTAACCCGGCTATTCAGTCAGGCTGAAATCGCGGCGGTCCCGAACAGCCTGACTGAACAGCCGGGTTAGTGTTACTTTCCCTTCAGATGCGGCGGTCAGCTTTGATCGCCGCGTCTGAAGGGTTAATACAGGGCATCACCGCGATCGGTGATGTCCTGTATTAGCCGCGGGTCCCGGCCGTTGATGGCCGCAGGGACCGCCGCGATAGGGGTGTATTCGCCGTATAAGACGCACCGACTTTTCCCCCCCAGTTTTGGGGAAGAAAAAGTGCGTCTTATACGGCGAAAAATACGGTATATACACAGCTACATACATTATTACAGCAGGTCTCAGTAAATCCCTTTCTTCCCTACGCTAAACAATTCCTTTTTTCTTTTGTTTTATTTTTTACAGCGTATCTGCCGCTGTAAAGGAGGAAGTTTGAGCTCCATCCATAACTGCAAAACCAATAACTTTCTAAGGATATTAATGACTAGAACCTGTAGAAATGTCAGCTTTGCTTGGATTGGTGTTTGGAAGAGAAATAGAGTAAGTAAAGCAAAGTTTTCTTTTGCAATTTGGCAGAATATATGTTTTTTCAATACATGTTCTCATTTGTATGGGGACCTTCAGAAAGATTAAAGGGGTACTCCGCTGGAAAAAATTTTTTTTAAATCAACTGGTGCCAGACCGGAATGCCTGCTGAAATCATTCAGCAGGCACCCCATGCAAACCCCTGGGGGGGAGGGGGGGGGTCCTGAGACAAGGACTCAATCAATTCAGATTGGCGATTTGCGGCGTTGTAGTTTTGCAACAACTGAAGGCACACTGGTTGGGAAACATTGTCTGTTTCCTAACTCAGTGTTTCTCAATCTGTGTGCCTCCAGCTGTTGCAAAACTATACCTCCCAGCATGCACTGACAGACCATGCATGCTGGGAGTTAAAGTTTAGCAACAGCTGGCGGCACACGGGTTGGGAAACACTGAGCTAAGTAACAAACTCTCAGTGTTTTGCAACCAGTATGCCACCAGCTGTTTCATAACTACAACCCTCAGCATGCACGGACAGCCAAAGGGCATGCTGGGAGTTGTAGTTTTGCAACAGCTGAAGGTTTACCCCCCAGGGTACATTCATATGGGCGGGGGTTTACAGTGAGTTACTTACTGCAAGTTTGAGATGCAGCAAATTTGCCGCTGCCGCTCAAACTCCCAGCTGGAAACCCGCTGTGAACCCGCCCATGTGAATGTACCCTAAAAACACTACACTACATTAATACATAGTAAAGGGTAAAACCCTGCAACAACTGAAGGCACACTGGTTGGGAAACATTGTCTGTTTCCTAACTCAGTGTTTCTCAATCTGTGTGCCTCCAGCTGTTGCAAAACTATACCTCCCAGCATGCACTGACAGACCATGCATGCTGGGAGTTAAAGTTTAGCAACAGCTGGCGGCACACGGGTTGGGAAACACTGAGCTAAGTAACAAACTCTCAGTGTTTTGCAACCAGTATGCCACCAGCTGTTTCATAACTACAACCCCCAGCATGCACGGACAGCCAAAGGGCATGCTGGGAGTTGTAGTTTTGCAACAGCTGGAGGTTTACCCCCCAGGGTACATTCATATGGGCGGGGGTTTATAGTGAGTTACTTACTGCAAGTTTGAGATGCAGCAAATTTGCCGCTGCCGCTCAAACTCCCAGCTGGAAACCCGCTGTGAACCCGCCCATGTGAATGTACCCTAAAAACACTACACTACATTAATACATAGTAAAGGGTAGACCCCCCCCCCAAATAATAAAAATGAAAAACGCCTCCTACGGCACTGTTTCTAAAACGGAGCGTCCGGCTGTTGCAAAACAACAACTCCCAGTATTTCTGGACAGCCATTGACTGACCAGGCATGCTGGGAGTTTTGCAACAGCTGGAGGCACTCTGTTTAGGAATCACTGCCGTAGGGTAATTTTGGTATCGGAGGCAAGTGTAATTCTTGCATCCGGGTCCGTCCCATGCAAATCCCTAATTTAGGCTTCAAATGTGAATGGCGCTATCTTACTTAGGAGCCCTGTTGTATTTCAAGGCAACAGTTTAGGGTCACATATTCATATTTCCGTACTCGGGAGAAATTACCTAACAAATTTTTGTGGCTTTTCTCCTTTTAACCTTTAACCATTTTTTACACTAACATGCTGGTGTTGCCCCATACTTTTCATTTTCACACAAGGTAATAGGGAAAAAAAAAGACCCCCAAAATTTGTAACGTAATTTCTTCTGAGTACGGAAATACCCCATATGTGGATGTAAAATACTCTGCGGGCACACAACAAGGCTCAGGAGTGAGAGCAAATGTACATTTGAGGTTATTTGCACAGGGGTGGATGATCGTTACAGTGGTTCTGACATAAACGCAAAAAAAAACACTCACGTGACCCCAATTTGGAAACTACACCCCTCCCAGAACGTAACAAGGGGTATAGTGAGCCTAAACACCCCACAGGTGTTTGAAGAATTTTCGTAAAAGTTGGACGTGAAAACAAAATATTTGTATTTTTTCCACTAAAATGCTGGTGTTATCACAAATTTTTCCTTTTCACAAGTGGTAATAGGAGAAAAAAAAACATAAGTTGTAACACCATTCTTCTCAGTACAGTGGTCCCTCAACAGATGATATTAATTGGTTCCAAGAGAACCATCATATGTTGAAACCATCATGTCGAGTACATATGTCTATGTAAAAATGGTAATTGGTTTTGGGGCCTCGGAACCATTGTATGTTGAATACATATCTCTATGGGAAACTGCTAATTGGTTCTGGGATGACCATTGTATGTGGAGTGTATGGGGAGTGTTTAACAAACCAGGGTGCCTCCAGCTGTTGCACAACTACAACTCCCAGCATGCATGTACAGCCATTGACTGTCTGGGCATGCTGGGAGTTATAGTTTTGCAACAGCTGGAGGCACACTGATAGGGAAACATTGATGTATGGGGTGTATAGTGTGTGTATATGTATTGTATGTGATGTGTGACATCACATACAGTACTGTACAGTTCTTTAAATACCTTCAGGGGGGACAGAATGTCCTCCATTACGATCCTGCCGACTACAGCTCTATAGGAAAGGAAGGGGAGGGCAGCCAGCAGCTCATTGGATGCCTGCAGCAAGATGCTGCAGGCTATTGGCTATGGCTGCACTGGGGGGGGGGGCTTACACGGAGCTCACAGTGGAAGCCTGCGTGAGTTAGCAGGACAGCATGTGAGTAACAGGAGGCAGAACGGGGCACACGGGGCACATTAAACAACTATGTGTCAGTTGCTGAAGTTGTCAGCGCTTTCAGATAGCTGTTTGTACGATGGCCCCGACACACAGCAACATCATATGTCGATGCTGCCTTCAACATACTATGGGCTCTGAGAGGCCATCATATGTTGAAATGATCATATGTCGGGGCCATCATAAGTCGGGGGGTCACTGTATATAAATACCCCATATGTGGATGTAAAGTGCTCTGCGGGCGCACTACAATGCTCAGAAGAGAAGGAGCTCCATTAGGCTTTTGGAGAGAGAATGTGTCTGGAATTGAAGGCCATGTGCGTTTACAAAGCCCCCATGGTGCCACAACAGTGCCCCCCCACATGTGACCCCATTTTGGAAACTACACCCCTCAAAGAATCTTATAAGGGGTACAGTGAGCATTTACACCCCACAGGTGTAAATGTAATTTTTCATTTGCACAGCCCACTGTTCCAAAGATCTGTCAAACACTAGTGGGATGTAAATGCTCACTGCACCCCATATTACATTCTGTGAGGGGTGTAGTTTCCAAAATGGGGTCACATGTGGGGGGTCCATTGCTCTGGTAGCAAGGGGGCTTTGTAAACATACATGGTCCCCGACTTCCATTCCAAATAAATTCTCTCTCCAAAAGCTCAATGGCGCTCTGTCTCTTCTGAGCATTGTAGTGTGCCAGCAGAGCACTTTACATCCACATATGGGGTATTTCCATACTCAGAACAAATGATGTTAAAACATTTTGGGAGGATTTTTCTTCTATTACCCCTTGTGAAAATGAAAAATTTGGGGTAACACCAGAATTTTAGTGAAAAAAAATCTAATTTTTCATTTTCACGTCCAACTTTAGTGGAAATTTGTCAAACACCTGTGGGGTGTTAAGGCTCACTGTACCAATTGTTACGTTCCTTGAGGGGTGTTGTTTCCCAAATAGTTGCCATGTGGGGCTTTTTTTTTTTTTTGCTGTTCTGGCACCATAGGGGCTTCCTAAATGCAACATGCCCCCCCCCCCCCCCCAAACCATTTCAGCACAATTTGCTTTCCAAAAGCCAAATGTGACTCCTCCTCTTCTGAGCATTGTAGTGCGCCCGCAGAGCACTTGACGTCCACACATGCGTTATTTCCATATTTTGGATGGCATTTTCTCCTATTAACCCTTGTAAAAATTTTAAATTTGAGGGTAAACGAGCATTTTAGTGAAAAAATAATTAATTTACACATTCAACTTTAATGAAAAGTCGTCAAACACCTGTGGGGTGTTAACGCTCACTGTACCTCTTGTTATGTTCCTTGAGGGGTGTAGTTTCCAAAATAGTATGCCATGTGTTTTTTTTTTTTTTGCTGTTCTGGCACCATAGGGGCTTCCTAAATGTGACATGCCCCCCAAAAACCATTTCAGAAAAACTCACTCTTTAAAATCCCATTGTCGCTCCTTCCCTTCTGAGCCCTCTATTGCGCCCACCGAACACTATACATACACATATGAGGTATTTCCTTACTTGAGAGAAATTGGGTTACAAATTTTGGGGGGGATTTCTCTCCTTTTACCCCTTGTAAAAATAAAAAAAACTGGGTCTACGAGAACATGCAAGTGTAAAAAATGAAGATTTTGAATTTTCTCCTTCCCTTTGCTGCTATTCCTGTGAAACACCTATAACACACTTACTGAATGTCATTTTGAATACTCTGAGGGGTGCAGTTTTTATAATGGGGTCATTTGTGGGGTATTTCTAATATGAAGGCCCTTAAAACCCACTTCAAAACTGAACTGGTCCCTGAGAAATTCCGATTTTGAAAATGTTGTGAAAAATTGGAAAAATGCTGCTGAACTTTGAAGCCCTCTGATGTCTTCCAAAAGTAAAAACATGTCAACTTTATGATGCAAACATAAAGTAGACATATTGTATATGTGAATCAATATATAATTTATTTGGGATGTTTATTTTCCTTTCAAGCAGAGAGCTTCAAAGTTAGAAAAATGCAAAATTTTCAAGTAATGGCGAAAATGTACCACTATGTTAAAGTAGAATATGTCATGAAAAAACAATCTCAGAATCAAATTCATGAGTAAAAGCATCCCAGAGTTATTAATGCTTAAAGTGACAGTGGTCAGATGTGTAAAAAATGGCCAGGTCCTTAAGGTGAAAATGGGCTTGGTCCTTAAGGGGTTAAAGGGGTACTCCCATGGAAAAAAAAATTTTATAAATCAACTAGCGCCAGAAAGTTAAAGAGATTTGTAAATGACTTGTTAAAAAAAATCTTAATATTTCCAGTACTTATCAGCTGCTGTATGCTCCACAGGAAATTGAGTAGTTCTTTTCAATCTGACCAAAGTGCTCTCGGCTGACACCTCTGTCCATGTCAGGAACTGACATGCTCTGGGGATTTGCTCCTGCTCTGGACAATTGCTGACATGGACAGAGGTGGCAGCCAAGAGCACTGGGGTCAGACAGAAAAGAACTATACAACTCCCTCTGTAGTATACAGCAGCTGATAAGTACTGAAAGGATACATTTTTTTTAATAGAAGTAATTTACAAATCTCTTTAATTTTCTGGAGCCAGTTGATTTGAAAAAAAAAAATCACTAGAGTACTCCTTTAAATCTGCAGCATATCAGTTTCTGTTGTGGAATGAGCAAGTATTGAGTACAATGAGGAAAACAGTTAAATTTTCTTTATATAATATTTAAAAAAATTTTTTTTACAAAATCCATAATAAACTGACAGCTTTGCCCATTTGAACAAATCAGAGCTCAGCATTTTTTTAATCGCAAAGCGCAGATAGACTGACAAATCTGGGCATTAAAGGCAATAAGATTTAATTTACTGAAAGCCTGGCCTCCCACTGGGTAAAGTAAAATGCGCCCGCAGTTTCCCGAGAGATCTGCGCAGAAAATACAACAGGTATTGGATAATATGCAAATTTTAAAAATAAGCCATCGCTGTTTGTCATTATTATTCTATTTTCTTTCATGTATTTTTTTTACTTGTTTTTTTCCCAAATATAACCTATTTTTAGCGTTCTCGATTCTGTAACATTGATGGAAGCAAACTGGATTACACCAACTGGGGCTGTGAAAAACGCAGATGCAGACCCAGACGCAGATGGTGTGTTGCCATGAACGTGCGCAGTAAGTACAAGTAGAATATTATTATTACCACATTATTGTTATTATAGGTTTAATGTAATAATAATAAAAAAATAAAAACGATGTCCCTTGGACCCCTTTTTCAGTATTTATATATTTTTACTTTTATTTTAAACTAATTTTATATATTATATTGCCAAATTGTGAATAAAGACCTTATCTGGAAATTAATGGAAAAGCATAGTTTTACAATGTAGTCTTAGGGTAGGGTCACACGTTACGGATCCGCAGTGTATTTTACGCTCTGGATCCGCTGGTCACCCGACCCATAGTGTGCCTCCAGCTATTGCCACCCCTTGCCCTGCCTCACTCCGCCCCCTGGCCTGCTCGCAGCGGCATATTGCCGCTGCGAGCAGGCCAGGAGGCGGGGCAACAGCTGGAGTCACACTATGGGTCAGGTCACTGGCAGATCCGCAGCGTAAAATACACTACGGATCCATTACATGGGACCCTACCCTATAAAAGGTGTATTCACACGTATAGTATCCAGCGCAGATTTGCCATTAAAGTCAATGGGTAGCAAAATCAGCTGCAGAAAATATTCAGCAAAATACGACATGTGGGACCCTACCCTACTGTATTTTAGTATTTCAGAGTAATCTTAGGTTAACATTTCTGCATGTGATACACATGGATTTTGCCATGGATTATGCTAAAAAAAATTTGCCGTGGGTTTCACCCTATAAAATCAAAGCTTAAATAATAAGCACGCCACAGATAGAGACATGTAATGCAGAAACTGCTGTCACTACTGTTTTGTGTACACAGAAACTGCTGTCACTACTGTTTTGTGTACACAGCTCCTATGCTGCTTATTTATCAGCATAGTTCAAGACTAGAAACAAACCCTGATTGTAGTAAGATCTCGCAGCCATGTGTAAGGCTAGTTTCACACTACGGAATTTCCGCCTGCAATTCCGCTTTGAAATTGCGGGCAGTAATTCCACTTTCTAAAATGTATAGTATAGTGAATGGGTTTTCCGTTCACAAATTCACACTTCAGACACTTCACAATTTTTTAAGCGAAATTTGTGAACGGAAAATCCACTTAAAAATTTCCACCTGAAGAATGGCATTGGTCATTCTTCAGGTGGAAATACTCGCGGTACACATTGCAGTCTATTGGGGACTGCAGTGTCCGCGTGGTCCTAGCGCCGACTGATTTAGTCAGTGCTGGCCACACTTGGCATTTCCGGGCAGAAATTTTCCGTCTGGAGATTCCGCAGTGTGAACTTAGCCTAAAGGTCTATTCACATGGCAGAATTTCCGCTTGCGGAATTCCGCCTCCAATTAAAGCCCATAGACTTCTGTGGGATTCCGCACTGCCATTCACACTTCTGAATTTCCACTTGAAGAATTCCGCTTGCGCCTGTTCCACAGTCTTTTTCTAATCTAACACTTTTATCTCCCTCTCAGCCGGCAAGTGGCGGGCTCTTAGGTGCAATGTTCGATTGCCATTCATTTGCTCTTACTGAGACTCAACTCATCACCATTTGCATCAGCTTTAAATGATTCTTACCCTGAAGATGTATACATAAATGTTCTACCCCGCACAGATGCCGGATTAATAGCAAAGTCTTGAAATGCAAAAGTCTTTGTTCCTGATCCAACTACCTACCCATCTGCTTTGTAGCTTAAAATAAAAGTATAATACTTTTTCAAGCAATTGGATGTGATGTGATTTCTGTTATTATTGTACAACATTTATTGCTGACAATACTCCATGAGGTTCGGAGTCCTCATGAGACGAGGTTCTTTAGTTTTACCTGTCCTGACGTCTCCATGAATAGATCCTTTCAGCGTGGCTAAAAGCTGGAAGGAAATAAAGCTGGCAGGTATATGTAGTGCTTCTCATGAAGAGAGAAAACAGGATCAGATAGGCAAGGCTGGGCCTATATTTGTGTCGGAGCTAACCTAGGGAGGTTCTATTTATTTTGCAGAATCTGAGCGGACCAAAAAATACTGCAACCTGTAATTTTTGTTGTCTGGTCAAAGTCGAAGTCATTGGAAGTCAATGGGATTTTTACGAGGCCCTGAATGGAGGCCTGAGCATAACGCCTATGAATGCAACTTGTGTTTTGCCTAACAGGAGATGAGATGGGACCATCATAGACGTTAGTTTGTCAGTCTATACGGTCATTATTGATAGGGTCATCCAACATATAATTTCCTATTTGTACACAACTTTAGTTTCTAATAATAATCAAGAAAGCTTACTGCAGAATTACATAAAGTTTTCGCCTACACAAAATAATTCTTAGCTTCCATGGAGTGTAGACAATATACATAGAGGGAGATTTATCAAAACCTGCCCAGAGGAAAAGTTGCTGAGTTGCCCATAGCATCAGATCACTTTAATTTTTAACAAGGCCTCTGCAAAATTATTGAAGAAGAAATCTGATTGGTTGCCATGGGCAGCTTTTCCTCTAGACCGGTTTTGTAAATAAATCCCCCCCCCCCACCATACTGTACAAAATACATATATAAAATAAAAATAAAGAATGTAGACAATATACATATATAAAATAAAAATGAAGAATGTAGACAATATATATAAGAATGTAGACAATATAGATACAGTGGGGGGGGGGGGAAGTATTTAGTCAGCCAACAATTGTGCAAGTTCTCCCACTTAAAAAGATGAGAGGCCTGTAATTTACATCATAGGTATACCTCAACTATGAGAGACTGAATGAGGAAAAAAAATCCATAAAATCAAAATGGTCTGATTTTTAAAGAATTTATTTGCAAAGTATAGTGGAAAATAAGTATTTGGTTAATAACAAAAGTTCATCTCAATACTTTGTTATATACTCTTTGTTGGCAATGACAGGAGGTTTTCTGTAAGTCTTCACAAGGTTTTCACACACTGTTGCTGGAATTTTGGCAGATCTCCTCTAGAGCATTGATGTTTTGGGGCTGTCGCTGGGCAACATGGACTTTCAACTCTCTCCAAAGGTTTTTTATGGGGTTGAGATATGGAGACTGGCTAGGCCACTCATGCTGAAAGACCCAGCCACGTTTCATCTTCAATGCCCTTGCTGATGGAAGGAGGTTTTCACTCAAAATCTCTTGATACATAGCCTCATTCATTCTTTCCTTTACACGGATCAGTTGTCCTGGTCGCTTTGCTGAAAAACAGCCCCAAAGCAAGATGGAGATTTCTCGAAACCTTTCTAGAGCAAAACTTGCTGAGTTGCCCATAGCAACCAATGAGATCGCTTCTTTCATTTTGCAGAGGCCTTGTTAAAAATGAAAGAGGCAATCTGGTTGCTATGGGAAACTCAGCAACTTTTCCTCTGGACAGGTTCGATAAATCTCCCCCGATGTTTCCACCCCCATGCTTCACTGTAGGTATAGAGTTCTTTGGATGCAACTCAGCATTCTTTCTCCTCCAAACACGACAAGTTGAGTTTTTACCAAAAAGTTCTACTTTGGTTTAATCTGACCATATGACATTCTCCCAATCCTCTTCTGGATCATCCAAATGCTCTCTAGCAAACTTCAGTTGGGCCCGGACATGTACTGGCTTAAGCAAGGGGACACGTCTGGCAATGCATGATTTGAGTCCCTGGAGGCGTAGTGTGTTACTGATGGTAGCCTTTGTTACTTTGGTCCCAGCTCTCTGCAGGTCATTCACTATGTCCCCCTGTGTGGTTCTGGGATTTGCTCACTGTTCTTGTTGTCATTTTGACACCACAGGGTGAGATCTTGAATGGAGCCCAAGATCGAGGGAGATTATCAGTGGTCTTGTATGTTTTCCATTTTCTAATAATTGCTTCCACAGTTGATTTCTTCACAACAAACTGCTTGCCTATTGCAGATTCAGTCTTCCCAGCCTGGTGCAGGTCTACAATTTTGTTTCTGGTGTCCTTCGACAGCTCTCTGGTCTTGGCCATAGAGGAGTTTGGAGTGTGACTGTTTGAGGTTGTGGACAGGTGTCTTTTATACTGATAACAAGTTCAAACAGGTGCCACTAATACAGGTTATGAGTGGAGGACAGAGGAGACTCTTAAAAGAAGTTACAGGTCTGCGAGAGCCAGAAATCTTGCTTGTTAGTAGGTGACCAAATACTTGTTTTACCGAGGAATTTACCAATTCATTTATTAGAAATCCTACAATGTGATTTCCTGTATTCGTTACCTCCCATTCTGTCTTTCATAGTTGAGGTATACCTATGATGAAAATTACAGGCCTCTCTCATCTTTTTAAGTGGGAGAACTTGCACGATTGGTGGCTGGCTAAATAATTTTTTTTCCCCACTGCATATAAAATAAAGAATGTAGGCAACATATACACATACAATATAAAAATTACATATTGATCATTTCTTTGTCAGTGGGCAAACAAACAAAATCAGCAGGGGATCAAATATTTGTTTCTTTCTTCACTGTACCATCCTCTGTCATCTTGTCAGAAGAGGGGTCATTGGGCCTTTACTGCTAGTCTTCTGGACCTAGAGCAGAATCCCATCATAACCCACACTGGTGACACCAGGTGAAGTGACACTTTACAATATGGAACAGAAGATTGGTGGGTCTGTGAAAGTGCGACCAGACCACCCAGTCTCATCCATTTTTATAAACAATATTTATTATAAAAAGCCATGTAATATTATAGAGAACTTCAATTATTAATGTAAAAATGTTTACTGCTCGGTTGTGCCTTAAACTTCTTCAGGATCGGGACAATTTTGACCTTAAGGACCAAGGACCATTTTTCAAATATGACCTGTCCCACTATGTTGTAATAGCTTTGAGATTCTTTAAGTTGTCCAACTGATTTTTTTCCGTACATATTCTACTTATTGTTTGTAGTAATTCTGCATTATTGTGTGAAAAACTCAAAAATTCGGGGAAAAATTGAAAAAAGTTAGCTTTTTCGGATTTCCATATTCTCTACATGTAAGAAAGATATTCGTGCCACATAAATTAGTTACTAATTCACATTAACAATATGTTTACTTTATGTTGGCATCATTTCTTAAATGTCCATTTACTTACTTTACTATTTTAGAGAAAATTTTAAAATCAGATATTTTTAGGTACCAGTTCAGTTGTGAAGTAGATTTAAGATAAATATCACCACATTATAAAAACTGCACCCTATAAAGTAATCAAAATGAAATTTAGGAAAGTTAACTAACCCATTGTGGTGGTACATTTAAATCTATTGTCCTCAAGGGGTTAATCATGTGTGCATTAATTATATTTGCGTTTATTATTGGTAACATAAAAACAGATAAAAAAAATTACTCAAACCAGGCAATGGCTGTCAATAGAGAAAGTACATAGCTGAGCAGTCATAGCACCTACTGATTAAGTCGATGCCTGTTGCACACAGAATGTATGCCAAAATATTCTGCCATCTTAATGGGTCTTAACTTTCTTTGCATCGGTTTTCTCAAAACTCCGCATGCCAGCGCTTTATAGTTGATATTGACTTTGTACCTCCCCTTCATGACATTGTCAAAAAGAGGTGGAGCATGGATGACATTAAAATATGTCACCCCCTCAAAGAAATTACTGTGGATGCCCATGCCCAAATGACAAATACAGCCCTGGTTAGGAATGAATGTGAAAGAATCATCCAGCATTCTGTGCAAGAGTAGGGAATGTAAGTGCATGTACAGTAACAAACTACAAAACAGCGTTAGAAATGTTCTTATTTAATATGGTATAACGTGAAAACAGAGCAGATCCGTAACTTACAAATTACCTGTTCATACACAACACATAACTATGACAACAGACCAGAGATCAACCATAAACACCCCTTACAATCAATTAGCATGATGTAATACAGAGAATAAGTATTGTTAAAATTATTGGGGCGGGGCTAGATTTCTGTCGATTTCTAGACATCACAATAACTGGTTCCTACTGGGGTGCGACTGGCAACTATAGTATTCTTTCCATCTCTGGAATATAAAGTACATTACACACCTCCAGAGACAGCAGAGGATGATGCATTTCTCAGAAGAGAGGAAGAAGCTGGGAAAGCTAGAGCCAACACCACATTGAAAGTACTACACAACTTCCTGTCAGGGCTGAATTAGTGATGAGCATTCCTGAACTTTTCAGTAAGTCTGCTCTTTTGGCTCCAGAACAGTTTTCTTTTGCCTTTCATTTCCAAGCTTATTTCTAGGTAGGTGGAGGTCAATATTGCTGCAGGTGCCCTTTTGGAGCTGGTGTCAGCTGGAGAGCAGAACTAGTGTTTTCTTTTTTGGGGGGGGGGGGGGGGGGTAGACAGAAGGATGACATAACTTGCTTCTTTCTGGGAATTTATAATGGATGGACAAGCAAGGAACGTGGTTATGTAGGGTTACAGCTCTCAAACAGGATCTGATTCTCGAGTGAGAAAAATTGGTTGCTTCTTGCGGCGCCTAAGGATTTTCGATCAGTGCGATCGTGATGGCAATGATTAGAGTGCTTGGAGTTTCATTCAAACACTTCTTTATTTGCATAGAGCAGGTGAAACGTGTTTCGCGAGGGGATCCTTGCTTCGCCAGGTTAATACACTTAAAAGTACAGACAGCTTGTATTTATACACATAGGGAAGTGTTTACAATTTCAAACGGGCAGGGAAAGATCTGTTTCATCGTGACGCCACCACATATCGGAAGTGATGTGTCCAGCTATGCATCCCATGGTTGGCAAAGTTTAGTATATTGAGACATGACAAAGTAATAATCACAAGGTGTGGATGTCAAATTCCTGCGCATCAGGAGACATGACAAGGTAATAATCACAAGGTAATAATCGCAGGGTGTGGATGTCAATTTCCTGTGCATCGAGAGTAGCGCTCACTCGCATCCTGAGGTTTACTAGATGCATTGATAGTACAAAAGGTAACTACACTGCTCAAAAAAATAAAAGGGAACACTAAGATAATACTTCCTAGATCTGAATGAATGAACTAATCGTATGAAATACTTTCGTCTTTACATAGCTGTATGTGCTGACAACAAAATCACACAAAAATTATCAATGGAAATCAAATTTATCAACCCATGGAGGTCTGGATATGGAGTTCCCTCTCAAAATCAAAAGGTGAAAACCACACTACAGGCTGATCCAACTTCGATGTAATGTCCTTAAAACAAGTCCAAATGAGGCTCAGTAGTGTGTGTGGCCTCCACGTCCCCGTATGACCTCCATGCTCCTGAGGAGGTGGCCTCCTGAGGGATGTCCTCCCAGACCTGGACTAAAGCATCCGCCATCTCCTGGAAAGTCTGAGGTGCAACGTGGCTTGGTGGATGGAGCGAGACATGATCTCCCAGATGTACTCAATCGGATACAAGTCTGGGGAACAGGTGGGCCAGTCTATAGCATCAATGTCTTCCTCTTGCAGGAACTGCTGACACACTCCAGCCACATGAGGTCTAGCATTGTCTTGCATTAGGAGGAACCCAGGGCCAACCGCACCAGCATATGGCCTCACAAGGGGTCTGAGGATCTCATTTCGGTACCTAATGGCATTCAGGCTACCTCTGGCAAGCAGAGGGCTGTGCGGCCCCCAAAGAAATGCGACCCCACACCATTACTGACCCACCGCCAAACCGGTAATGCTGGAGCATGTTGCAGGAAGCAGAATGTTCTCCACAGCGTCTCCAGACTGTCACATGTGCTCAGTGTGAACCTGCTTTCATCTGTGAAAAGCAAAGGGTACCAGTGGCGAATTTGCCAATCTTAGTGTTCTCTGGCAATTGCCAAACATCCTGCACGGTGTTTGGCTGTAAGCACAACCCCCACCTGTGGACGTCGGACCCTCATACCACCCTCACGGAGTCTGTTTCTGATCGTTTGAGTGGACACATGTACTTTTGTGGCCTGCTGGAGATCATTTTGCAGGGCTCTGGCAGTTCTCCTCCTGCTACTCCTTGCACAAAAGGCGGAGGTAGCGGTCCTGCTGCTGTGCTGTTGCCCTCCTACGGCCTTCTACACATCTCCTGATGTACTGGCCTGTCTCCTGGTAGTGCCTCCATGCTCTGGACACTACGCTGACAGATACAGCAAACCTTCTTGCCACAGCTCGCATTGATGTGTCATCCTGGATGAGCTGCACTACCTGAGCCATTTGTGTGGGTTGTAGACTCAGTCTCATCCTACCACTAGAGTGAAAGCACCGCCAGCATTCAAAAGTGACCAAAACATCAGCCAGGAAGCATAGGAACTGAGAAGTGGTCTGTGGTCACCACCTGCAGAACCACTGCTTTATTGGGGGTGTCTAGCTAATTGCCTATAATTTCCACCTGTTGTCTGTTCCATTTGCACAACAGCATGTGAAATTGATTGTCAATCAGTGTTGCTTCCTGAGTGGACAGTGTGATTTCACAGAAGTGTCATTGACTTGGAGTTACATTGTGTTGTTTAAATGTTCCCTTTATTTTTTTGAGCAGTGTACATAGCAGGCAGCTACATGGCATGGTAACTACATAGCAGGCAGAAAAGGTAACTACATAGCAGGCAGCAACATAGCATAGTATAACATAGCATGAGGTTGACATGTAACACCAAAGGACAATATATAAACACCATAGCATCAGAACGATGGAGCATAAAATTGGTAATAAAAAAGCAGGGTGCATGACGATTATAAGATGCATACATTAAATAGGTGTGTACTGGTAGTGGCATTTAGTGACATCCCGGAGCACGTTGGATACATTTATGATGTACAAGTGGCCATGGGGGTCACTTGAGGAAAAAAGGTGATAATGATTGCAGGATGTCAATCCAGATTCCTGCGTATCGTGTGTGATGCTCAATTGTATCTGAAGTATACTGGGCACATAGATGGTACAGAAGTAAATACAGGGTGACTTGAAGAATTACATGGCATGAATATGATATGCAGGTACAGGGTGCATAATGATAATTGTGGAATGCATATGCTCGATTGTTCCGTGTCGGGAATAGCGCTTAGTAAAATCCCAGGAAACTGCCTGCTATGTAAGTTACCTTTTGTACTGTCATGCATCCAGTACACCTCGGGATGAGAGTTAGCGCTACTCTCGATGCGCAGGAATTTGACATCCACACCTTGTGATTATTACTTTGCCATGTCTCAATATACTAAACTTTGTCAACCATGGGATGCACAGCTGGACACATCACTTCCGCTATGTGGTGACGTCACTATGACACGGATCTTTCCCACGCCCGTTTGAAATTGTAAACGCTTCTCTATGTGTACAAATACAAGCTGTCTGTACTTTTAAGTTTATTAAGCGAGGGTCCCCTCGCAAAACGCATTGTTTCACCAAACTCTATGCAAATAAAGAAGTGTTTGAATGAAACTCCAAGCACTCATCATTGCCATCACAATCGCACTGATCAAAAATCCTTAGGCGCTGCAAGAAGCAACCTAATTTTCTAACCCTGGAAGACGCACAAGCTGCCAACACCAGGAAACCTATCCTTATCTCAAGACCGCCATCGCAGATGACCAAGTTTGGATGCTGGGCTGCCATATGATCTTTTAAAGGGTACCTCTCATCAAATAAACTTTTGATATATTTTAGATTAATGAATGTTGAATAACTTTCCAATAGCATGTTAATGAAAAATATGCTTCTTTCTATTGTATTTTTCCCGATCAGTCCTGTCAGCAAGCATTTCTGACTCATGCTGAAGTCCTAAACACTCAGAGCTGCCAGCCTGCTTTGTTCACAGCCAAACAGGCTGTGAACAAAGCAGGCTGGCAGCTCTGAGTGTTCTCCTTTGTGAACAAAGCAGACTGGCAGCTCGTAGTGTTTAGGACTCCAGCATGAGTCTGAAATGCTTGCTGCCAGGACTGGTAGGGAGACCTCTAGTGGTCATTTTTTCAAAGGGAAAAATTAAATAGAAAGAAGCATATTTTTTAATAACATGCAATTGTAAAGTTATTCTGCATACATTAATCTATAATATATCAAAAAGTTTTTTTGATGAGAGGTACCCTTTAAAGAGTGAACCACCACTCTAACTGTGTTGTGCCCGAAGTGCAACACGATTAGGTGAGTGTGATACCATCAAACACCTGCCGCATCCCTGCACATACTCCTAATCATCATTTTATGCCTTTTATCTGCATTTGTATGTGCAGTGGTACCATCCCCAGTAATAATCAACACTTCTTTTATAAGGTTTAACGGCACTTAGCACCATTTTTTCTGTTCCAGTTTTTTCTACATCCTTCCTAGGATTCGATTCTCATCATTCACAGAAAAGAGGCAACTCATAGAGTTGGCTCATTCGCGAATGACCCATCACTAGGCTGAATCACAAAAATATATACTGAAGTCAGTACAATACAGTACTAATACGGTACATACTGTATAAGTAAGTTATATATCTTATCAAAAACAACATGTAAACATAGCCTACGTTTTCCCAACAGTAGGCTTGGCTTCCTCTGTTCTGGGATGATAAACCAGAGCGACATCGGGCACTCATGTCTGACGTATTCTACGAAACCATAAAAACACACAGTGCTGATTGTGTGTTTTCACCCTTGCCCTGCTGCTGGATCATTGCTGCATTAAACTGGAACAAGGATGCATGTTATTGTGGAATTAAGATTGTGAGCCCCAGCGGGGAAAGGATTTAATGTAAATTAATGACAGTCTCTATGCAGTGCTGTAGATTTGTTGGGGCTATACAAGTGAACAAAGTAAATAATTCTGATGCAGGAGAATCCAAATACAAAGCCTTGGCATATATTACACACATCATCATGAGGAAACTGGAGCTCTGACTTCATGCTTTGCCAAGTGCCTAGTCAAATAGTGCTTCAATACAAAACATTTCCCACATTCAATGCATTTATAATCTTTATTCCCGGCGTGTAGTTTCCGATGTGTAATAAGACCTGAATGATCTGTAAAACATTTCCCACATTCTGAACATGAAAATGGCTTCTCCCCTGTATGGATCCTCTGGTGGGCGATAACCGCTGACCGACCTCGAAAACATTTTCCACACTCTTTACAGGAAAACGGTTTTTCCCCTGTGTGGATTCTTTGATGTGCTACCAGAATTGTTTTGGAATTGAAACATTTCCCACATTCTGAGCAAGAAAATGGTTTCTCCCCTGTGTGAATTATTTCGTGTCTAACCAGATGGGACCGACTAGGGAAAAACTTTCCACAGTGTGCACAAGTATAAGGTTGGACACCAGTGTGTATCCTCCTATGTACAAAAAGACATGAGCGGTCTGAAAAACATTTCCCACACTCTTTGCAGAAATAGGGTTTCTCCCCTGTGTGGATTCTCTGGTGTGTCATAAGATTTGCATTACAGGCAAAACTCTTCCCACATTCAGAACAAGAGAACGGAGCTTCTCCACTGTGAAACCTCTGATGTGTGATGAGATGCGATCGAGTGGAGAAGCGCTTGCCACAGTCAGAACATAAAAATGGCTTTTCACGCGTGTGGACTCTTTTATGTGTGTGCAGTCCTGAACTATCAGTAAAACACTTCCCACAGTCTGAACAAGCAAAGGGTTTCTCTCCTTTGTGGATTCTCTCATGCGAGTTAACATTTGAGCGATTGGCAAACCTCTTCCCACAGACAGAACAAGCAAATGGCTTCTCTCCTGTGTGAATCCGGTGATGGGAGACCAACTCTGACTTCCTTATAAAACATTTGCCGCATTCAGAACATGAGAAGGGTCTTTCTCCTGTGTGGATCCTCAGATGCACTTTGAAATGTGTCATACGGCTGTAAGATTTGCCACAATAAGAGCATATAAAAAGTCTAATGGATTTAGGCTGATCTGCAAAGCCTGATTCCCCTGTAGGTGTCCTTAAACTCTTTGAAAGAGTTACACTTTCTTGACCATGAATTTCCATATGGGTAAGAAGATCCCGATGACACAAAAATTCCTCTCGACATAATGAGCAGATAAGGTCTATCCCTGTGTTGGTTGCTATTTGGTGAGGCTCTATAATATTGTCATTAGAAATGGGAATAGCAGGAATAGACTCTGAGAGTTGATCATCTTGTACAGTAAAAGCGTCATTGTCTTCATCAGAGGCCTCTTCCTCTTGAACCTGAAAAGTCTTATGTGCTATTAGAAAAGAGGGGTCGGGCATTTGTTCTCCATCATTCAAATCTGGTTCTTTCTTCACAATTGCAGATGTTTGTTCTATAGAGCTGATGGTGTCCATGGAATTCTCTTCTTTTTTTAGTGGACAAGATTCCTCCTTAGCAGGACTATCTAGGTGATCTCCTGTGGGTGTACCTACTCGGTAGCATTTTATTTTCCCAAATGTGAAATGTTCTGGTTCTACATGAAATGGTGTCTGTTGCTTTACTTTCTGTTCTGAGGATACACTACTTTGGGACATTTTTTGTATCTGACATGAAGAACATGAACCACTCTGTGCTTTTCTGTTTTTTGGACAATTCTCTTGGAAATATGTGTCATGAAACTCAATGTCATCTGTGTCTCCGAGTCTGCTGTATGGGTGTGACGTTCAGCAAGGATCTTACTGTCCACAGAACTTTCTATTTAAAATAAGAAACAAAAAAAAAACATATTGAAGAAACTGTAAAAAGCAAGTGAAGAAAGTATTACTGAAGACTATGAGTAATTCAAGAGGAATTTCCTCGAGTAATTCCTCTTGAATTCTCCTCTCCAAATTAATGAACATCTCCTCTCACATTGACTTTAAAGGAAATCTGTCATCAGAATCTCCCGCACTAAACCTGTTACACAGACTTGTAGTGCGGGTGATCCTGATTAAAACGCTTCTTACCTCGTTAAAAATGGTTCAGCGGTTCGTCAGATATCTTTATTTTTAGTTTCCTGTTATTCCCTGGCTTGGGACTCAGTGGGAGGTCCGCAGCATCAGCATGGACTTGGCTATACGTCATTTCAGCATGGGCAGAGCAGCCGCCCGGCTCATGAATATATCATCGCAGTCTAACTAACTCCTTGTTTTTGGTCACGTGGGGATCGCCGCGTATGCGCCGCGTTCCGTACACCCGGAAGTGGCATTCTCTCCCTGGCTTCACTCGAGCAGAGGCCCAATACAAGTAAGAAGACGGTCTGCATGAGTGAAAAGCCGGGGGTGGGAGGAAGGGAGGGACGGACGAAGGACGTATAGCCAAGTTCGAGCTGATGCGGACCTCCCACTGAGTCCCAAGTGTATAACAGAAAACTAAAAATAAAGATATGTGACGAACCGCTGAACCAATTTTTATGAGGTAAGAAGCGTTTTAATCAGGATCACACTACAAGTCTGTGTAACAGGTTTAGTGCGGGTGATTCTGATGACAGATTTGCTTTAAAGGGGTACTCCGGTGAAAACCTTTTTTCTTTTAAATCAACTGGTGGCAGAAAGTTAAACATATTTGTAAATTACTTCTATAAAAAAAAATCTTAATCCTTCCAGTACTTATTAGTTGCTGAATGCTACAGAGGAAATTCTTTTATTTTTGGAACACTGATGACATCACGAGCACAGTGCTCTCTGCTGACATCTCTGTCCATTTTAGCAACCATGCATAGCAGATGTATGCTAAGGGCAGCATGGTGGCACAGTGGTTAGCACTGCTGCCTTGCAGTGCTGGGGACTTGGGTTCAAATCCCACTAAGGACAACAATAAATAAAGCGTTATTATTATTATTATAATAATGCCAGCAGAGAGAACTGTGGTCGTGATGTCATCAGAGAGCATTACAAAAAGGAAAGAATTTCCTCTGTAGTATTCAGCAGCTAATAAGTACAGGAAGGATTAAGATTTTTTAATAGAAGTATTTTACAAGTATGTTTAACTTTCTGCCACCAGTTGATTTAAAAGAAAAAAGGTTTTCACCGGAGTACCCCTTTAATGTTTTTTCTGCTGTCCTATTGACACTGAGGAAATTCCGCTAGCAGAATTACGACGCTGAATTCCTTTCCACTAGAATCCGCAAGCAGAATCCAATAGAAGTCAATGGTTACAAAAAAAAAAATTCTGCCCAACATCATTTTCAAGTGGAATTCTAGCGGAATTCAGAAAAGTAGATTAAATAGCCTCCTCCTTCATTCCTCTTGATTTCCACATGGAAATTCCACTTGAATTCCGCTCAAATTCTGCTTGAATTCCGCTTGATGGATAAAATGACAGAAGGCAACAATTTCCTGACCAAAATTATTCCTCGTGAATTCCTCAGTGTGAACGCAGCCTATTAGTATCCAAGTCTGGATTAAATGCTATAAAATGTGTTCAGATAATAACAATAATAATAAATATTTATATAGTGACAACAGATTCTACAGCACTTTACAATTCTATGAGACTATGTAAAAAGTCAGGACTGTAGGATAGTCTCTTTAACAAAGCTTGGTAGCTTCTTATGTAGTTGGTTCTATGGTTTTACAACTGACTAGTTTTTGCCTGTTTTTTCCAAGTTATTTTGGCGCATAGTGTCTGAGACATGTCTCAGACAGTGTGCAACAGTGTCCCCAGGAAAATCCGTCAACCCCAACATTGCATTGTAAAAAGCCGAAAAAGGGGCATGGCCTGTCAGAAAGGGGCGTGGTTTTACAACCCAACCTATTTACTATTGAATTCACAGAAAATCCTGTGAATAAATGGCTGGAAATTTCCACCTAGAAATAGCTGGTCAGAAAATGTTTGCAAATCTGACTCCCCATAGTAAACAGAGAGGAATCCTACAAATCGGAAACAACATTTCCCACTAGTAAAAACCCAACACTCTTAGAAAATGAGGTCCAATGTCTCCCTATCTGTGGGACCATTTGCCATCAATGCAGCCAAAACTATAAATTTGCACTTTAAATATACAAGCCAGCCTTTATTGAGGGTTTTGTCGAGGCGTTTCATGCAGCTGCACCTGTGACAGTCTACTGAATAGAGGGCAGAGCTAGACAGAGTGGCACGGCAGTCTATGACGCATGCCCAGCTACAGCTGTTACACCCAAATGGCACTTACTGAATAGGAGGCAGAGCTAGATAACTGAGTAAGGGTAGGAACACACTACGTTTTGGTCCCTGTTAAACGTATCTGTCAGCATCCTGCCGAAAACGGGACGCCAACGTATACTGTTAATGGGCGCAGCAGAAACGGCACGCCAACGTATACTGTTAATGGGCGCAGCAGAAACGGCACGCCAACGTACACTGTTAATGGGCGCAGCGGACCCCACTCAATTCTATGGCCAAAAGGAGCCACCTATTTACTCCTTTCAGAACGCCTTTAAAATCGCAACAGCCCCTGTCATGAGTGTGCTTAAAATAGCGCATATGTCCCAAACAGAGTCACTAAGGGTGACTCCGTTGGGTAGCAGAAGTGAATGGGGTGCGCTGCTCCCGTTAACAGTATACGTTGGCATCCTGTTTTTGGCAGGATGCCGACAGGTACGATCAACGGGGGCCAGAACCTAGTGTGTTCCTACCCTAACACAGTTGTCTATTCTGGGCATGCTTGTGTGCTGAAGATGGGAAAATTGCATTTGGGTATGTTCACATGTGCATAATCTGCTGTGGTTTTTCCACATCTGAAAATCCGTAACAGATTTGCTGCAGACCCCTTAAGGGTCTATTCACACGTACAGTATTGTGCGCAGATTTGATGCGCAGGATTTCAAGTCATTCAGTTTACCGTATATACTCGAGTATAAGCAGAGTTTTTCAGCACGATTTTTCGTGCTGAAAACACCCCCCTCGGCTTATACTCGAGTGAACTCTCCGCCCTCAGTGGTCTTCAACCTGCGGACCTCCAGATGTTTCAAAACTACAACTCCCAGCATGCCCGGACAGCCATCGGCGGTCCGGGCATGCTGGGAGTTGTAGTTTTGAAACATCTGGAGGTCCACAGGTTGAAGACCATTGCCCGGGCCTTCGTCCCTGTGCGTCGTCGTCAAGGCAACGTCATTATTCCGGGGCTGGGCGCGAATCGCGGAGAAGAGGCCCACCCGGTGATGATGGATAGCCTGGAACGACTATCCCTCCCCACCGGATGGTCCTGCAGCACAGATGGCCCGGACCAGCTCACCCGAACGTCCCGCCGAGCGGAGGTGAGTACAAAACTAAAGGGGGGAGGGTGGGGCTGGATGATGACGAAGGCCCGGGCAGTGGTCTTCAACCTGCGGACCTCCAGATGTTTCAAAACTACAACTCCCAGCATGCCCGGACAGCCGATGGCTGTCCGGGCATGCTGGGAGTTGTAGTTTTGGAACATCTGGAGGTCCGCAGGTTGAAGACCACTGTTAAATCAGACATTGACAAGTGGTGATGATGAAGGGGGTGGTGTGGGATGATGACAGGGTAATGATGAAGAGGGGGGATGATGAAGGGGGGGGATGATGAAGGGGAGGATGATGAAGGGGAGGATGATGAAGGGGAGGATGATGAAGGGGAGGATGATGAAGGGGAGGATGATGAAGGGGAGGATGATGACAGGGTAATGATGAAGGGGGGATGATGAAGGGGGGATGATGACAGGGTAGATGATGAAGGGGGGGTGATGACAGGTGATGATGATGAAGGGGGGAAGATGACAGGGTGATGATGATGAGGGTGTTAATGACGGGGGTCTGGATGATGACAGGGGGATGATGTATTTCCCACCCTAGGCTTATAGTCGAGTCAATAACTTTTCCTGGTTTTTTTGGGGTGAAATTAGGGGCCTCGGCTTATATTCGGGTCGGCTTATACTCGAGTATATACGTACATTGAAATCTGCAGCATAAAATCCTGCATATCAAATCTGTGCAGAATACTGTATGCGTGAATAGACCCTTAAGGAGACTAAAAGGATCCCTAAACATTAAGTGCTGCAAGTCCAGCTCCTTTTGGCCCTGGAAAAACTCCAGCTAGGGACAATAGTGTCAAAGTCAGATGCATATTTCTGACTGTACCAACTTGTGTTTTTAATGCATCACTATTTTAGCACCTTGGGAATATAAGTGTTTTATTGACATAAAAAGGTATGTCCACATTGTGTGAGATAGACGTTTTTGGAAAATATGGCTGTGGGTTGCAGGGCTGTGCAGTTGCCCATGCAGTGGACGGTATTTATTAACTGCGCCGTTGCTAAAAAGGCACAAATATTTTGCGCAACTGTGTTAAAAACACAGCAAATGTAGACCATGACCAACTTGGCTTAAGAAAATGTCATACCACAGTGAAATTAACAAATGTGTAGAAACAAAGGCTACTAGTTTCTTCGTCGAAGAAGCGTCTCTATGACGTGAAACTAGTAGCCTTCTGTGGTATACCCCCGTGTCCGAGAGTGTCTCCTCTCCCTCCCCGCATGTGCTTTACTGTACATCTGCACGCATGCTTTGAATAAAGCATTCAATCTGAACTTCACCACAATCAGGTGAGTGTGACTTATATATCTTTCGCATTGACTTTATACCACAGTGAAATTACTTTAAAGCAGGGGGGGATCGGTTATTTAGTAAGGAGTTCTCTGTTCTAAGAGTAAGCAAAATCAAAGAACTAAAAGGAGAGATTTATTTAAACCTGTCCAGAGGAAATGTTGCTGAGTTGCCCATAGAAACCAATCAGATCACTTCTTTCATTTTGCAGAGGCCTTGTCAAAAATGAAAGAAGCGATCTGATTGGTTGTTCTGGGCAACTCTGCAACTTTACCTCTGGAAGGATTTTGATAAGCACCAAGCCGGGTTGTGTGACCTAATCAGATAATCTAATTGATCAACACATGCATTTAGCAACAGCTGGAGACACCACTGCTGTCCTTGCTGGAGCTGCTGGACAGAGTATTCATGTATTTGGGCTGCTCTGTGAGCCAAATCGCTTTAAAGGGGCACTCCGTTGCCCCAGCGATCGGAACATTTTGTTCCAAATGCTTGGAGCGGGTGGCGGGGTCGTGACGTCACGGCCACACCCCCCATGACGCGACCGTCATGCCCCCTCCCATAGACTTGCATTGAGGGGCATGGCGTGACATCACGAGGGGAGTGGCCGTGACATCACGACCCCACCGCCCGCACCCAGTGATCTAAACGAATGCCGGGTACTACACAGAGAAAGCAAGGGTCCCAGCAGCGGGACCTCCGAGATCAGACGGGGGACGGTGTACCCCTTCAAATTGTCGCTCACCTAATAAACTGGAGAGCACAAAGTGAGAGCCCCAAGTTTTGAGACCAGGGAGCGGTGACAATCCTAGTCATAATGGCCTAGGCCAGTGTTTCCCAACCAGTGTGCCCTCAGCTGTTGCAAAACTACAACTTCCAGCATGCCCGGACAGCCTTTGGCGTTAAAAAAATAAGGCAGGTGGAAACACTTTTTAACATTAAACATTTACAAGTAGGGTGAACTGTTATGACAGCCCCCTCTGTACAGTTCCCATATCAGGTTTTTGATGAAAAACGGATTCCTCAAAACCGGACTAAACTGTATGAAAACGTGTGTACAAATTTTAACCTGTATTTAAAACTTTTTATGTCACTTTTTATAGAAGTGGGTTTCACAGCCGAGCACCTGTTCTATACTTTACTCCGAAAACCGATGGCTGAAATCTATGCTGGGTGCACAGCGTGTGGCACACAGGCTGGGTTCACACCACGTTTTTCAAATACGGCAACCGTATAAGGTTTTCAGCGAAAAAACGTATACGACCATATCCGAAACCGTATGCATAGAGAATGCATTGTAAACCGTATTCCAAATGTTGTGTACGGTTGCATTCGTTTTGCCTCGGATACGGTTTTGCCGATTTTTCAACCGTAGGCAAAAACGCTGTCGACCACGTTTTTGCCTCCGGTTGGAAAACCGTATGCGAACCGTATGCGGTTCTTTTAACATTGTTGTCTATGAGAACCGTACACAGAATTTCAGAATACGGTTGCACACGGTTTTTCTAATCCGTTTTTGGAGTTGACACATGCGCAGATTGGAATTTCAATAGAACAATAGTAACTTTATTAAATTGCTGGAAAACTAATTCCAACAAAATAGCAAAACCGTTGGCAAAAACTGATGCAAACGGATAGGACCGTACGGGGAAAAACCATATACGTTTTAATTTGGAGTCATACGGTTGTATACGGTTTTTGCCATACGTTTTTTAGCGGAAAACCGTATACGGTAACCGTATTTGAAAAACGTGGTGTGAACCCAGCCTTACTGATGCAATAGATCAGCGTTTCCCAATTAGTGTACCTCCAGCGGTTGTAAAACTACAATTCCCAGTATGCCCGGACAGCCTTTGGCTGTCCGGGCATGCTGGGAGTTGTAGTTTTGCAACCGCTGGAGGAACACTGTTTGGGAAAAACTGCAATAGATAATATAAAGAACAGATGCTACTTCTACTGGGTATTTTTTAATCCACTGCTGATGTTGAAAGGAAAAAGAAAAAAAAATTTGAAGAATCGTCTGTTCTTTATCTAATTCATTATGGTCCACATTTGGTTGGGAGTGTAAGGCCATGTTCACACGGCCGATTCTGTGCAAAATGTCCTCCCGGAAAACACGGGCGGACATTCCACACATTTGAATGATCCAGTGGGTGTTAGAACTGCTTGGAAACACGTTGTCTCGGACGGTCCGAGCGGAATCGGTAGAAAGAATTAACGTTTATTCTTTCCCTGGATGCCGGAATCGAAATTTCTGCAGTGGAAACATCTGCCGCGGAAATTCCACCGTGTGCACAGTGCAGCAGAATCCCACTGAAATCAATGCAGCGGAATTTCCTATAGGAATATTCCTGCGGAATTCCGCTTGGAAATTCCACCACGTGAACATGGCCTAAGAGCACCTTACTGCAGAATGCATACGAATCATCAGCTCCACCTCTATATAAACCTTTTCAGCCAATCAGCATCATGTATATTGATCATGTGATTCCACTGGTTTTGCCCTTATGTTTCTTGCTGTATTGTCTCTGAAGACTCCATTATATCTCTTTCCGCTCCGGTCTCTCAGCAGTCAAGGTACCTCTTGTACTTACACATTGACCATGTCCTTCTTATCCAGCAGAGGGCGTCACCTCCTCATATTCCTCCACTACAGGGTCCGGAGCACCCGCCACAGCGTCCTCTGCCCATAAAGCTGTGGGAGATGCTAAATCCTACTGAGCTAAAGGACCTTTGATGATGTCATGACCATGTGATCAGTCACATGTAAGGGAGGGATCAGGCAGCGTTTGTAGGGGACTCTAATGTCCCAGCATGCCATGACAGCCAAAGTGCTGCAAACTACAACTCCCAGCATGACCAGAAAGTCGAACCGCTGCAAAACTACAACTCCCAGCATGACCCGACAGTTGAACCGCTGCAAAACTACAACTCCCAGCATGACCCGACAGTCGAACCGCTGCAAAACTACAACTCCCAGCATGACCCGACAGTCGAACCGCTGCAAAACTACAAATCCCAGCATGCCCTGACAGCCAAAGTGCTGCAAAACTACAACTCCCAGCATGACCCGACAGTCGAACTGCTGCAAAACTACAACTCTCAGCATGCCCTGACAGCCAAACAGCTGGAAAACTACAACTCCCAGCATGACCCGACAGCCAAACTGCTGGAAAACTACAACTCTAAGCATGCCCTGACAGCCAAACTGCTGGAAAACTACAACTCCCAGCATGACCCGACAGCCAAACTGCTGGAAAACTACAACTCCCAGCATGCCCTGACAGCCAAACTGCTGGAAAACTACAACTCCCAGCATGCCCTGACAGCCAAACTGCTGGAAAACTTCAACTCCCAGCATGACCCGACAGCCAAACTGCTGGAAAACTACAACTCCCAGCATGACCCGACAGTCGAACTGATGCAAAACTACAACTCCCAGCATGCCCTGACAGCCAAACTGCTGGAAAACTACAACTCCCAGCATGCCCTGACAGCCAAACTGCTGGAAAACTTCAACTCCCAGCATGACCCGACAGCCAAACTGCTGGAAAACTACAACTCCCAGCATGACCCGACAGTCGAACTGATGCAAAACTACAACTCCCAGCATGCCATGACAGCCAAACTGCTGCAAAACTACAACTCCCAGCATGACCCAACAGTCGAACTGCTGCAAAACTACAACTCTCAGCATGCCCTGACAGCCAAACTGCTGGAAAACTACAACTCCCAGCATGACCCGACAGTCGAACCGCTGCAAAACTACAACTCCCAGCATGACCCGACAGTCGAACCGCTGCAAAACTACAACTCCCAGCATGACCCGACAGTCGAACCGCTGCAAAACTACAACTCCCAGCATGACCCGACAGTCGAACCACTGCAAAACTACAACTCCCAGCATGACCCGACAGTCGAACCGCTGCAAAACTACAAATCCCAGCATGCCATGACAGCCAAAGTGCTGCAAAACTACAACTCCCAGCATGACCCAACAGTCGAACTGCTGCAAAACTACAACTCTCAGCATGCCCTGACAGCCAAACTGCTGGAAAACTACAACTCCCAGCATGCCCTGACAGCCGAACTGCTGCAAAACTACCACTCCCAGCATGCCCTGACAGCCGTGCTGCTACAAAAATAAAACTCCCATCATGCTCTGACAGTTAAACCTGTGCAGAACTACAAATACCAGCAAGCCCAGACAGCCACACTGCTGCAAAACTTCTATTTCAGACATACCATGACAGCCAAGCTGTTGCAGAACTACAACTTCCAGCATGCCCTGACAGCCAAACCGTTGCATAACTACAAAGCATGCTGACAGCTGAACTGCTGAAAAACTACAACTCCCATCATGCCCTGAAATCCAAAGGCTATCAGGACATGCTGGGAGTTGTACTTCTTCACCAGCACAAGTACATCTCAAGTTTGTGGTTTTCGACCAAATTTATTATATATTTTTTGCTGCACCACTAATATACAATTGTAGCTGTGTACTAGAGGCTATATACCCACAGATCTTTAACCCCTGCAGGGATGCAGGGTTTTTCAGTTTTTGCACTTTCGTTTTTTCCTCCTCACCTTTTAAAAATCATAACCCTTTCAATTTTCCACCTAAAAATCCATATTATGGCTTATTTTTTGCGTCACCAATTCTACTTTGCAGTGACATTAGTCATTTTACCCAAAAATCTACGGTGAAACGGAAAAAAAAATCATTGTGCGACAAAATCGAAGAAAAAACGCCATTTTGTAACTTTTGGGGGCTTCCGTTTCTACGCAGTGCATATTTCGGTAAAAATGACACCTTATCATTATTGTGTAGGTCCATACGGTTAAAATGATCCCCTACTTATATAGGTTTGATTTTGTCGCACTTCTGGAAAAAATCATAACTACATGCAGGAAAATGTATACGCTAATTTTTTGCGCCGTGATCTGAAGTTTTTATCGGTACCATTTTTGTTTTGATTGGACCTTTTGATCACTTTTTATTCATTTTTTAATGGTATAAAAAGTGACCAAAAATACGCTTTTTTGGACTTTGGAATTATTTTTACATGTACGCCATTGACCGTGCGGTTTAATTAACGATATATTTTTATAGTTCGGACATTTTCGCATGCGGCGATACCACATATGTTTATTTTTATTTACACTGTTTTATTTTTTTATGGGAAAAGGGGGGTGATTCAAACTTTTATTAGGGAAGGGGTTAAATGACCTTTATTAACACTTTTTTTTTGCAGTGTTATAGCTCCCATAGGGACCTATAACACTGCACACACTGATCTTTTACACAGATCACTGGCGTGTATTAACACGCCTGTGATCAGTGTTATCGGCGCTTGACTGCTCCTGCCTGGATGTCAGGCACGGAGCAGTAATTCGGCGATCGGACACCGAGGAGGCAGGTAAGGGCCCTCCCGTTGTCCTGTAAGCTGTTCACCACGGCGGTCCCGAACAGCCCGACTGAGCAGCCGGGATACTTTCCCTTTCACTTCAGACACGGCGGTCAGCTTTGATCGCCGCGTCTGAAGGGTTAATACAGGGCTTCACTGCGATCGGTGATGTCCTGTACTAGCCACGTGTCCCGGCCGTTGATAGCCGCCAGGACCGACCCGATATGACGCGGGGACCCGATATGACGCGGGGACACCGCGTGACCCCGTGGAGTATCGCGGGAGCCGGCGGATACGTCCTTCGTCGTTAAGGGGTTAATATATGCTGTATGCAGGTAGTCATCCTGTTTTCCGTGAGACTCCTCTGTTCTATTGATCCCACTGTCCTCCTCCAGACTTTCCGCCTCCAATAAAATGATATGCAAAGCTACAACTCCCCAAATGCACTGACAGCCGAACTGCTGCAAAACTACAACAATGTCAAACCATGTTATCTTAATTCTTTTGGTTGGTTCAATTACAACAATACCCAACTTGTATAGTTTCCATGTTTGACTTATTTTTTAAAAATTTCTAAACTTCTTAGAAAACTTTTTTTTTATCTCATTTTCTGACCCCTATCACTTATTTTTTATACCAGGCTGCTTGATGGGCTTATTTTTTGCGTGGAGATCTGTAGTTCTTTCTTTTTATATAATTTTGGTATTGATCAGACTTTTTAATTGCTTTTTATTCCATTTTTTCTAAGATGTGATCTAAAAGAACACAACTGTTTGGTATTTTTTCCGTTTACACCATTTACCACACAGTTTTGTTAAAGTGTACCTGTCGTCAGCAAAATGTTTTAATATAATGTAGATAATACCATTATATGTATATTTGTAATATACATTGGTTAAAAAATGTGTATATTTTTGTCCCTGCAGCTATTGCATGTGTGTCTCTATGAGGGGTCCAAATACAGAGGGCTGGACAAGCAGTGTGCTCTGTGCAAACTCCTGGCTTGTCTATCATCCTGCTGTGTGAGCCCATAGCATGTCACAGAGCCTCACTGAACAGAGCCCTGCTTGTCCTCAGTGTGTGGAGTCCTGCTTGTCCTCAGTGTACGGAGCCCTGCTTGTCCTCAGTGCACGGAGCCCTGCTTGTCCTCAGTGTACAGAGCCATGCTTGTTCTCAGTGTACAGAGCCCTGCTTGTCCTCAGTGCACAGAGCCCTGCTTGTCCTCACTGCACAGAGCCCTGCTTGTCCTCAGTGTACAGAGCCCTGCTTGTCCTCAGTGTACAGAGTCCTGCTTGTCCTCAGTGTACAGAGTCCTGCTTGTCCTCAGTGTACAGAGTCCTGCTTGTCCTCAGTGTACAGAGTCCTGCTTGTCCTCAGTGTACAGAGTCCTGCTTGTCCTCAGTGTACAGAGTCCTGCTTGTCCTCAGTGTACAGAGCCCTGCTTGTCCTCAGTGTACAGAGCCCTGCTTGTCCTCAGTGTACAGAGCCCTGCTTGTCCTCAGTGTACAAAGCCCTGCTTGTCCTCGGTGTAAAGAGGCCTGCCAGTCCTCAGTGTACAGAACCCTGCCAGTCCTCAGTGTACAGAACCCTGCCAGTCCTCAGTGTACAGAGCCCTGCTTGGCCTCAGTGTACGGAGTCCTGCTTGTCCAGAGGGCACGGAGCCCTGCTTGTCCTCAGTGTATGGAGCCCTGCTTGTCCTCAGTGTACAGAGCCCTGCTTGTCCTCAGCGTACAGAGCCCTCCTTGTCCTCAGCGTACAGTACCCTGCTTGTCCTCAGCGTACAGAGACCTGCTTGTCCTCAGCGTACAGAGCCCTGCTTGTCCTCAGCGTACAGTACCCTGCTTGTCCTCAGCGTACATAGCCCTGCTTGTCCACAGTGTACGGAGTCCTGCTTGTCCTCAGTGTACGGAGCCCTCCTTGTCCTCAGTGTACAGTACCCTGCTTGTCCTCAGTGTACAGAGACCTGCTTGTCCTCAGTGTACAGAACCCTGCTTGTCCTCAGTGTACGGAAACCTGCTTGTCCTCAGTGTACGGAGTCTTGCTTGTCCTCAGTGTACAGAGCCCTGCTTGTCCACAGTGTACACAGTCCTGCTTGTCCTCAGTGTACAGAGCCCTGCTTGTCCTCAGTGTACAGAGCCCTGCTTGTCCTCATTGTAAAGAGCCCTGCTTGTCCTCAGTGTACAGAGCCCTGCTTGTCCTCAGTGTACAGAGCCCTGCTTGTCCTCAGTGTACAGAGCCCTGCTTGTCCTCAGTGTACAGAGCCCTGCTTGTCCTCAGTGTACAGAGCCCTGCTTGTCCTCAGTGTACAGAGCCCTGCTTGTCCTCAGTGTACAGAGCCCTGCTTGTCCTCAGTGTACAGAGCCCTGCTTGTCCTCAGTGTACAGAGCCCTGCTTGTCCTCAGTGTACAGAGCCCTGCTTGTCCTCAGTGTACAGAGCCCTGCTTGTCCTCAGTTTACAGAGCCCTGCTTGTCCACCCTCACTTCCTGTTTTTGGACTCCTCATAAAGACACACAGGCAATATCTGCTCCTTGTCCTCAGCGTACAGTACCCTGCTTGTCCTCAGCGTACAGAGACCTGCTTGTCCTCAGCGTACAGAGCCCTGCTTGTCCTCAGCGTACAGTACCCTGCTTGTCCTCAGCGTACATAGCCCTGCTTGTCCACAGTGTACGGAGTCCTGCTTGTCCTCAGTGTACGGAGCCCTCCTTGTCCTCAGTGTACAGTACCCTGCTTGTCCTCAGTGTACAGAGACCTGCTTGTCCTCAGTGTACAGAACCCTGCTTGTCCTCAGTGTACGGAGACCTGCTTGTCCTCAGTGTACGGAGTCCTGCTTGTCCTCAGTGTACAGAACCCTGCTTGTCCTCAGTGTACGGAGTCTTGCTTGTCCTCAGTGTACAGAGCCCTGCTTGTCCACAGTGTACACAGTCCTGCTTGTCCTCAGTGTACAGAGCCCTGCTTGTCCTCAGTGTACAGAGCCCTGCTTGTCCTCATTGTAAAGAGCCCTGCTTGTCCTCAGTGTACAGAGCCCTGCTTGTCCTCAGTGTACAGAGCCCTGCTTGTCCTCAGTGTACAGAGCCCTGCTTGTCCTCAGTGTACAGAGCCCTGCTTGTCCTCAGTGTACAGAGCCCTGCTTGTCCTCAGTGTACAGAGCCCTGCTTGTCCTCAGTGTACAGAGCCCTGCTTGTCCTCAGTGTACAGAGCCCTGCTTGTCCTCAGTGTACAGAGCCCTGCTTGTCCTCAGTGTACAGAGCCCTGCTTGTCCTCAGTGTACAGAGCCCTGCTTGTCCTCAGTGTACAGAGCCCTGCTTGTCCTCAGTGTACAGAGCCCTGCTTGTCCACCCTCACTTCCTGTTTTTGGACTCCTCATAAAGACACACAGGCAATAGCTGCTACATAGCATTATCTACATTATATAAAAAGTTTTTGTTGATGACAGGTAAACTATAATGGTATATTTAAATAGTTCATTTATACATTTCTGTACGCTGCAATACAAAATATGTAAAAAAAAAAAATTTGGGGGTTTACATTTTTTTATTTAACAAAATGGGAAAAGTGGTGTGATTTTAATTTTTTTTATGGAAGTGGTTTAAATAGGGCTTAAAATTGCCGGGTGCTGCTCCAGTCTCTGGGTTTCCGAGACTAGAAATGTGACGTCACACCACGCCGCGGGGGGGTCCCAGCGGTGGGACCCCAGCGATCAGACATCTTATCCCCTGTCTTTTGGATAGAGGATAAGATGTATTTAATTCACATTGATCTGATTCCCCTTCACAGATAATGTTTGCATATTTTTATACTGTAAAATAGTAAATTGCTTTTCAATTTTGAAAACTACCCCCATTTTTTAAAATTTTTCTAAAATTTTTTATTTTTTCAGGACAAAAGAAAAAAAAAATTCTGCCATGGGTTAAATATTTCGAGAAATTTTACATCTTTAGTCAGGTGTCTTAAATTTTAGTTAAAATCTACATAACTTTCCTAGTACCCATAGTGATATACTGAGGACCAGTCATCCTCCTCTACTACCTGCTCCTCCCTCCGCAGTTACTAAAAGCCCTTTTACACTGCCAGTCAGTGCTCATTTAACCCCGTAGGCTGCGATTACACTTTCCCGTACCCCCTCAGTTTTGCTGCATGTTTTTTACTGCCACCCTTTGAGGGTTCATATGGTGTGCCATGATATGTACCTTTTATTGGTACTATTTTGGTGTAGATAGCACTTTTTGATCGCTTTTTATTTATTTATTTTTTTGTCTGGTATATGAGGTCATCAAAAATCAGCAATTATGGCAATATTTTTGCTTGTTTACACTGTTCACCATGCAGGATGTATATTTTATTAGTTCAGAAATAGGGAGAGCTTGGTCCCTCCTATCAGAGACAATCCTGAGGATGAGGAATACATTTTAACCCCTTAAGGACATAGCCCATTTTGGCCTTAAGGACCAGGACAATTTTCATTTTTGCACTTTCCTTTTTTCCTCCTCCCCCTCTTCTAAAAATCATAACGCTTTCAGTTTTGGTACAATTTAAGGGCTTGTTTTTGCGTCACCAATTGTACTTTGTAATGACATCCATAATTTCATCACAAAATCTACGGCAAAACCAAAATATATATATTTGTGGGGTAAAATTTAAGAGAAAAAAAACGCAATTTTTTAACTTTTGGGGACTTCCGTTTCTACACAGTGCACTTTTCTGTAAAAATGACACCTTATCTTTATTCTGTAGGTCCATACGGTTTCAAGGATACCCAATTTACGTAGGTTTTATTTTACTACTTTATAACTACATGCACCAAAATTTGTATGTTTAAAATTGTCCTCTTCTGACCCCTATAACTTTTTTATTTTTCTGCACACAGGGCTATATGAGAGCTGAATTTTTTTGCTTTGTAATTTTTATTGGTACCATTTTAATTTTGATGGGACTTTTTGATCGCTTTTTATTAGTTTTTCTTTGTGGTATATGAAGAAATAAAAAAATGCACAGATTTGGAATTGTGTTTTTTTTTTTTTACATGTACACAATCGACCGTGCAGTTTAAGTAACCTTCTATTTCAATAGTTCTGACATTTACGCTCGTGGCAGTACCACATTTGATTATGTCTATTTGTGATTACATTATTTTGATTTTAAAAAATGGGAACAGGGGGTTGATTCAATCTTTTATTAGGGAAGGGGTTAATTCAGTTTAAAAACTTTTTTCTTTTTTAGTGCCCATAGGCACTAAAACATGCAATTTTTTGGATTGCATACACTGAAGAATGCTATGCCATAGCATAGCATTGATCAGTGTCATCAGTGCTCTCCTGCTCTAGCTTGCCATAGCATTGCCGAGGATGTCTTGATCAGCTGCCCTGAGCTAACTGGCACAGTTAACCCCGTATTTAAGAAATTCTAAAGTGTTATTGCCGGGCCCAATGGCGAAGTCTGGCATTAACTGTGGGTCCTGGTTGCTCATAGCAACCCGGGACCCACCGGGTATGAAGTGCGCTCAGCTTGTGAACACGCTTTAAACCCTGGTAACAGGACCAGGGCGTACAGGTAAGCCCTCGGTCTTAAAGGGGTACTCCACCCCTAGACATCTTGTCTCCTAGCCAAAGGATAGGGGATAAGATGTCTGATCGCGGGGGTCCCGCCGCTGGGGACCCCCGCATTCTACCATGCGGCACCCACTTCCGGAACCGCCAGAGGCCCTCAGGCTAATACCATCGCGACCACGGGGGTGTAAGATCGTGACATCACAACTCCGCCCCCGTGTGACGTCACACCCTGCCCCCTCAATGCAAGTCTATGGGAGGGGGCGTGACAGCTTTCACGCCCCCTCCCATAGTCTTGCACTGAGGGGGCGGGTGTGACATCACATGGGGGCGGAGTCGTGACGTCACGATCTTACGCCCCCGTGGTCGCGATGGTATTAGCCTGAGCGCCTCCGGCGGTTCCGGAAGCCGTTACAGGTGGGTGCCACATGGTAGAATGCGGGGGTCCCCAGTGGCGGGACCCCCGCGATCAGACATCTTATCCCCTATCCTTTGGATAGGAGATAAGATGTCTAGGGGCAGAGTACCCCTTTAAGTACCAGGATGCAAGGGCATACCCTTACGCCCTCCGTCCTTGAGGGGTTAAATTACTGAAGTACCGCTTGTAAGGTTAAAAAATTGAGAAAATATAATTTTAGATAAGCCAGTGATCTTTTAATATAACAAGATAACAAAAACAACGGTGTTGACTCCTGCCACTGCCCATCCTTAACCATTCACCACACCGCAACCAAACCACTGCAATCAATGTCGATCAAGGGATTTCAAAAAAGAAAATACAATTGCCGGTGGGTTAGTGGTACTCATCCGACCCCAGGAGCACGATCGCAGGGTTCCGATGAGTAATAGTGGCAGATCATTGCTCTATTTTACAAAAAATATAAAATAAAAAACATAATTGGTATTGCCGCATGTGGAATTATCAGATTCAAATATAATGTTTATGATCCCACACGGTGAACAGCATATACGTAAATAAAAAATACCAAATATTTTTTTCACATTAAAGAGGTACTCCAGGGAAGTTAATAAAAAATAACAATGCCCCAAAGCCACCAAAATACCTCTTCTGTGTCCCTTGTAGTTATCCATGTGGTTTTTGCAGCTCCTTTGGCCCCTGATGTCTCCTAAATACTTTTTCCTTGTTTGCAGCACAGACTACAACTCCCAGAAGTCAGTGCAGCTCTGTGTAATGGCTGCCAGACAACTACTTTCACTATCTGTGTGCAGGCTTACACTGCAGCACACACACTTGTACAGGTCTTTTCTTTCAGACTATCCTTCCTCCAGCAATAAATCCTGCTCTGCTCTGAAAGCAGAAGTCAGTGATTAGATATTCAGCAGAAAAACTGCAGCTATGTGCTCAGTTGTGACTAAGAATCCTCTGCTTTTTTCTCACAGCTCACAAGCTCCTCACACAGGGAGGGGAGGGGGAGGTGTGGCTGTACAGCAAGAGCTCTACACCAAACAGAAATCAGACAGAAATCAGGTGTTGTCCTGAAGGGTGGAGGATAGTCTCAGTGAGGGGTTTACAGTGGATTTGAGAATTACATTTTTCTCTCACTTTCCTGCTGAAAGAGGGAAACTGCTGTATATAGCTAATGAATGATATTTAGACAAATACATAGGTTGGTGAGAGGGAAAGGATGGGCTATGGGTTTAGTTCCCCGGAGTACCACTTTAAGGATCATTAAAAAAATGAATAAAGAATCCATCCCATCCAAGAAAATGGTAACAATAAATACTACACATCACAGCGCAACAAATGAGCCCTCATGACAACCTGGTATATGGAAAAATGAAATTGTCATAGGGTTCAGAATAGGGCAATTTTAACCCCTTAAAGGGGTTCTCCGATGCTTAAACATCTTATCCCCTATCCAAAGGATAGGGGATAAGATGCCTGATCGTGGGAGTCCCGCCGCTGGGGACCCCCGGGATCATGCACGCGGCACCCCGTTTGTAATCAGTCCCCAGAGCGTGTTCGCTCCGGGACTGATTACCGGCGACTACAGGGCGGGCGGCGTGTGACGTCACGCCTGCGCCGGCGTGTGACATCACGCTCCGCCCCTCAATGCAAGCCTACGGGAGGGGGCATGATAGCTGTCCTTTGGATAGGGAATAAGATGTTTAAGCACCAGAGAACCCCTTTAAGGACCAGAGGTTTTTCCATTTTTGCACTTAAATTTTTTCCTCCTTACCTTTAAAAAATTATAACGCTTTCAATTTTGCACCTCAAAATCCATATGATGGCTTATTTTTTGCGCCACCAATTCTACCTTGTAACGACATCAGTAATTTTACCCAAAAATCTACAATGAAACAGAAAAAAAAAAAATTATTGTGCGACAAAATTGAAGAAAAACACCATTTTGTAAATTTTGGGGGCTTCCGTTTCTACCCAGTACATTTTTGGGTGAAAATTACACCTTCTCTTTATTCCGTAGGTCCATACGATTAAAATGATACCCTACTTATCTAGGTTTGATTTTGTCGTATTTCTGAAAAAATATAACTACATGTATACAAATGTATACGTTTAACAAGGTCATCTTCTGACCCCTATAACTTTCTTCCACATATGGGGCGGTATGAGGGCTAATTTTTTGCGCCGTGATCTGAAGTTTTTAGCGGTACCATTTTTGATTGATCGGACTTTTTGATCATTTTTTCATTATATAAAAAGTGACCAAAAATTAAGTATTTTGGACTTTGGAATTTTTTTGCGCGTACGCCATTGACCGTGCGGTTTAATTAATGATATCTTTTTATAATTCGGACATTTCCGCACACTGCGATACCACATTTATTTTTATTTACACTGTTTTTTTTGTGATTCTAACTTTTATTAGGGAAGGGGTTAAATGATCTTTATTCACTTTTTTCTTTTGCAATGTTATAGCTCCCAGAGGGGGCTATAACACTGCACACACTGATCTTTTACATTGATCAATGGTTTCTCATAGGAAACCATTGATCAATGATTCCGCTGCTTTACTGCTCATGCCTAGATCTCAGGCACTGAGCAGTCATTCGGTGATCGGACAACAGAAGGCAAGGTAAGGGACCCTCCTGCGGTCCTACAGCTGTTCAGGATGCCGCGATTTCACCAATCTGATTGGGGCCTAGAAAATAAATGTACATTTTATGATAAGATGAAGGGTGTCATTATAAACACAATTGGTCATGCAAAAAAAAAGACCTCCGATAGGCCCGTGGATGGAAAAATAAGTTCTAAATAAGTTCTCTCTCATAACAGGAGAGGAGGAAAAGAATGAAAACACAAAAATGAAAAATGGCTGTATCCCCAAGGCCCAAATGAGCTGTGTTCTTAAGGACAATTTTTTTTTTTTAAATTAACAAATAACCATAGCAAATCTCTCCTGCTCTGGACAGTTCCTGACACGGACAGAGGTGTCAGCAGAGAGCACTGTGGACAGACAGAAAAAAAAAAAAAAAAATGTCTGTATCTGTAGTATACAGCAGCTGACAAGTACTGGAAGGATTAAAACATTTTTTAATAGAAGTAATTTACAAATCTGTTTAACTTTCTGGCACCAGTTGATTTAAAATAAATTGTTTTCCACCAGAGTACCCCTATAAGAACTTGATGTCGAGGTGTCAGGGTGTAGTGCTAAGGCGAATGAGGGACATTTACGAAGACTAGTGTAAGTTTTGAACTTGTTTGGAGCACAAAGGTTGCAGAGAAAGTGGTGGGTGTGTGCCAAATTCATGAAATGGCCCACCGACTTTAACCTGTTGGGGACGAAGGGCGTATGCATACGCCCTTGCATCCTGGTACTTAAGGACGAAGGGTGTATCCATACGCCCGTGGGAATTTCGGTCCCCGCCGCGCACCGGGCGGGGACCGGGCCGGGGTGACTGCTGATATCTATCAGCAGGCACCCCATGCAAATGCCCAGGGGGGGTCATTAGACCCCCCATGTCGGCGATCGGCGCAAATTGCAAGTGAATTCACACTTGCGATTTGCGCCGATTCCGGGTCATTACGGGTCTATGGTGACCCGGAATAGAAGGGGGATCGCGGGTGTCTAAGACACCCACGATCCCCCTAAAGCGATAGGAGTGAGGTGGCAGGGTTGCCACCCCTCTTATCTCTGCTATTGGTGGTCTAGACGCGACCAGCAATAGCAGATCTGGGGCGGAGGGGTTTACTTTCGTTTTCCCCGTCCTGCCCTCCCACAATAGGCGGGGCAGAACGGGGAAAACGAAGAGGAGCGGCGCCGGAGTCCACTTACCCCTCCAGAGGCAGCGGAGTGACGGGGATCGGCGGGCGGCGATGGAGATCTGCGGCGGCGCGCGGCAGAAGAGGACGGCTCCCGGATGCGACGGAAGCCGGTGAGTAGTTGCATAGCAACATCTAGAGGGCCACAGTCTGAGACCGCTATAGTGGTCTCTAGACTGTAGCCCTCCAGATGTTGCAAAACTACAACTCCCAGCATGCCCAGACAACTGTTTGCTGTGTGGGCATGCTGGAATTTGTAGTTTTGCAACAGCTGGAGGTCTGCAGTTTAGAGACCACTGCACAGTGATCTCTATACTGCCCTCTAGATCTTGCAAAACTACAACTCCTAGCATGCCCACACAGCTGTTTGCTGTCTGGGCATGCTGGGAGTTGTAGTTTTGCAACATCTGGAGGTCCACAGTTTGGAGATCACTGTTCAGTGGTCTCTAAATTGTAGCACTCCAGATGTTGCAAAACTACAAATTCCAGCATGCCCACACAGAAAACAGCTGTCTCGGCATGCTGGGAGTTGTAGTTGCGTACCTCCAGCTGTTGCATAACTACATCTCCCAGCATGCCCTTCTGTGATCAGTCAAGCTGGGAATTGTAGTTTTGCAACAGCTGGAGGCACACTGGTTGGTAGCAGAACCTAACTCAGTATTTTCCAACCAGTGTGCCTCCAGCTGTTTCAAAACTACAACTCCCAGCATGTACTGACAGACCGTGCATGCTGGGAGTTGTAGTTTTGCAACAGCTGGAGGCTCATTGGCTGGGAAATACTGAGTTAGGTAACAGAACCTAACTGAAGGTTTTCCAACCAGTGTGCCTCCAGCTGTTGCAAAACTACAACTCCCAGCATGTACTGACAGACCGTGCATGCTGGGAGTTGTAGCTTTGAAACAGCTGGAGGGTCACATGTGGGGGGGTCCACTGTTCTGGCACCACGGGGGGCTTTGTAAATGCACATGGCCCCCGACTTCCATTCCAAACAAATTATCTCTCTAAAAGCTCAATGGCGCTCCTTCTCTTCTGAGCATTGTAGTTCGCTCGCAGTGCACTTGACGTCCAAACATGGGGTATTTCCATACTCAGAAGAAATGGGGTTACAAATTTTGGGGGGCATTTTCTCCTATTACCCTTTGTAAAAAAGTTAAATTTGGGGAAAAAACTGCATTTTAGTGGAAAAATATATTTTTTCATTTACACATCCGACTTTAACAAAAAGTTGTCAAACACCTGTGGGGTGTTAAGGCTCACCATACCTCTTGTTACGTTCCTTGAGGGGTGTCGTTTCCATAATAGTGTGCGATGTGGGGGGTTTTGCTGTCCTGGCACCATAGGGGCTTCCTAAATGGGACATGCCCCCCAAAAACCATTTCAGAAAAACTCACTCTCCTAAATCCCATTGTTGCTCCTTCGCTTCTGAGCCCTCTAGCGCACCCGCCGAACACTTGACATACACATGAGGTATTTTCTTACTCGAGAGAAATTGGGTTACAAATTTTGAGAGGATTTTTTTCCTTTTACCCCTTGTAAAAATTCAAAAACTGGATCTACAAGAACAAGTGTGTAAAAAAATGAAGATTTTGAAATTTCTCCTTCACTTTGCTGCTATTCCTGTGAAACACCTAAAGGGTTAACATACTGACTGAATGTCATTTTGAATACTTTGAGGGGTGCAGTTTTTATAATGGGGTCATTTATGGGGTATTTCTAACCAGAAGACCCTTCAAATCCACTTCAAACCTGAACTGGTCCCTGAAAAATTCCGATTTTGAAAATTTTGCGAAAAATTTGAAAATTGTTGCTGAACTTTGAAGCCCTCTGGTGTCTTCCAAAAGTAAAAACTCATCAATTTTATGATGCAAACAAAGTAGACATATTGTATATGTGAATCAATATATAATTTATTTTGAATATCCATATTCCTTATAAGCAGAGAGCTTCAAAGTTAGAAAAATGCAACATTTTAAAATTTTTCATGAAATTTTTGAATTTGAAGAAAGGATGCAAGTATCACCGAAAATTTACCACTAACATAAAGTAGAATATGTCACGAAAAAACAATCTCGGAATCAAATTTATAAGTAAAAGCATTCCAGAGTTATTAATGCTTAAAGTGACAGTGGTCAGATTTGCAAAAAATGCTCCCGTCCTTAGGGTCATAATGGGCTCCGTCCCCAAGGGGTTAATGAATCCATATAGAACTGTTCTTCATTCTGGTTAAATGGCGCAGTGAAGTGGCGGCTATGCGACAATTGTATCAATTGTCTCATGGATCTTGATACAATTGTCGCATAGAGCCATTTCGATAGTTCTATAGGTTAATAACTTCTAAATCTGGCCTGTGAAACATTTCACAAAAGGTGCACATGATAAAGCTGTGACCACTTATAATAACACTAAATAAGAACACTTCATGGTAATGAAATTTAAATGTTCTAAATGAAATGTTGCACGGGGCCACCCTGCGACTTTTCATGTGACAAATTTAGATGAAAAAAGCAGTCTTTATCGTTTGATAAATTCCCTTCAATGCATGAAACTCTAGCCCCTTAAGGATGCAGGGTTTTTCAGTTTTTGCATTTTCGTTTTTTCCTCCTTACCTTTTAAAAATCATAACCCTTTCAATTTTCCACCTAAAAATCCATATGATGGCTTATTTTTTGCGTCACCAATTCTACTTTGCAGTGACATTAGTCTTTTTACCCAAAAATCCACGGCGAAACAGAATAAAAAAAAATCAATGTGCGACAAAAGCGAAGAAAAAACGCCATTTTGTAATTTTTGGGGGCTTCCGTTTCTACGCAGTGCATACCGGTAAAAATGACATCTTATCTTTATTCTGTAGGTCCATACGGTTAAAATGATACCCTACTTATATAGGTTTGATTTTGTCGCACTTCTGGAAAAAAATCATAACTACATGCAGGAAAATTTATACGTTTAAAATTTCCTCTTCTGACCCCTATAACTTTTTTATTTTTCCACGTACAGGGCGGTATGAGGGGTCATTTTTTGCACCGTGATCTGAAGTTTTTATCAGTAACATTTTTTGTTTAATCTGACTTTTTGATCACTTTTTATTCATTTTTTAATGGTATAAACAGTGACCAAAAATACGCTTTTTTGGACTTTGGAATTTTTTTTATGTGTACGCCATTGACAGTGCGGTTAAATTAACGATATATTTTTATAGTTCGGACATTTACACACGCGGCGATACCACACGTTTATTTACACTGTTTTATTTTTTTTATGGGAAAAGGGGGGGTTATTCCAACTTTTATTAGGGAAGGAGTTAAATGACCTTTATTAACACTTTTTTTTAAACTTATTTTTTTGCAGTGTTATAGCTCCCATAGGGACCTATAACACTGCACACACTGATCTCTTACACAGATCACTGGCGTGTATTAACACGCCTGTGATCAGTGTTATCGGCGCTTGACTCCTCCTGCCTGGATCCCAGGCACGGAGCAGTCATTCGCCGATCGGACACCGAGGAGGCAGGTAAGGTCCCTCCCGGTGTCCTGTAAGTTGTTCAGGACGCCACGATTTCACCGCGGCGGTCCCGAACAGCCCGACTGAGCAGCCGGAATAGTTTCACTTTCGCTTCGTCGTTAAAGAGCTAGACAAGCCTTAAAGGGGTACTCTACTGGATTTTTTTTTAAATCAACTGGTGCCAGAAAGTTAAACAGATTTGTAAATTACTTCTATTAAAACATCTTAACCCTTCCAGTACTTATCAGCTGCTGTATACTACAGAGGAAGTTCTTTTCTTTTTGAATTTCCTTACTGCCTGACCACAGTGCTCTCTGCTGACACCACTGTCCATTTTAGGAACTGTCCAGAGTAGGAGCAAATCCCCAAAGCAAACCTATCCTGCTCTGGACAGTTCCTGACATGGACAGAGGTGTCAGCAGAGAGCACTGTGGTCAGACAGAAAAGAAATTCTAAAAGAAAAGAACTTCCTGTGGAGCATACAGCAGCTGATAAGTACTGGAATGATTAAGATTTTTAAATGGAAGTAATTTACAAATCTGTTTTGCTTTCTGGCACCTGTTGATTTAAAAATAAAAAAATTTTCCAGAGGAGTAGCCCTTTAAGAATTGTGTAGCTCTAAATTGGGTGGATAATGCTGGTCAACAATCCCTTCATTTTGGGAATTAGGACAATCCCACATACCTGATAATGCTATGACATGCATATGAGAAGATACATTTTTTGGCCTGCTCCCTTGGCCCTTATGCAGACATCTTCACTTAAAGAACAAGAATACAAGGCAGCCAAAACTTGACTAAACATCTGTATTTGTGCAAATTATAGATACCAAGTTCTACTCTCTCTCCTCACTCAATGGAATATAGTAAAATAGAATAATTACACATATTTACTGCAAAACACTAGGAAAATATGTTTTACTGTTTTTCTGGGTAACCAAAAAAAAAACAAAAAAACACTTTTATTGGTGAATAAACACAAGGTGCAAACAAAGTGAGTGGCATAGAAATGCTCTCATCTTTAAGGCTTCGGATGTTGGTGGACAGCGCAGAGTTTAGAAATAGCACCCACATTCATCTAGTTCTGTGTTTCCCAACCAGGGTGCCTCCAGCTGTTGAAAAACTACAACTCCCAGCATGCCCGGACAGCCGTAGGCTGTCCGGGCATGCTGGGAGTTGTAGTTTTGCAACAGCTGGAGGCACCCTGGTTGGGAAACACTGATCTAGTTCATCCATGGCTGTCGTATTTTATATGAATTGCTTCCTCAGTGAGTGATCTTCCTCAGCTTTGGAGCTTTAGTTCTTTTGGCAGAACAGACTCCCCATCCTGAATTTGCTTGAGAAGAAGAAGTTGACCTTGCTGTTCAGAATCAGGAAATAATTGTGACGTTGCGTGTTCCTGTCGATGCTTCTCGTAGCTTGGTTTGCTACTGAAACGTTTTCCGCAGAAATCGCATGAGTATATATGTTCCTCCATGTGAATTCTCTGATGTTCATTAAATTCCTCCTCCTCCGTGAAGCCTTTGCCACAGATCGAACACAGAAAAGGTTTCTCTCGATTGTGAATCATTTCATGTTTTCGTAGGGAGTACTTTTTAGCAAAACGTTTCCCGCATTCGGCGCAAACATATGGATTCTTTTTCAAGGTTACCCCAAGATGCTTATCGAGCAATTGCTGAGTAGAGAAACGTTTCCCACATCTGGGGCATATAAATGGTTTTTCTCCAGTATGAGTCAACTCGTGTTTCGTCAAGGCTTTAACATTCTTGAACGGCACCTTGCACTTAAAACAAGAGAAGCCATTCTCAGACGGGTGGAATTTCTGGTGCGAGACAAGATCACAAAAACGCTTGAAGCGTCTTTCACACCTGAAACACTTAAAAGGTCTCTCATCTATAGCTAGCAATGGATTCACTTGACAAAATGGCCCCTCAGAAAATCCTTGTTGTGATGCCGAAAGGTCCATTGCAGCCCCTGACATCATGTCCTCAGTTTGCTGTATACAGAAGGTCAGAAAGTCATCAATGCTTTTCCTCAAACGTTCAGAGAACTTTTGTAAATTGTATTCTTCTTCTACAATGGAATTTACAATTTTCTCGCCTGTTGAATCTGTTGAAAGTTAACAATTTTTTTTTTACAATATACAATTTTTTATTTTTTTTTTACAATATATATGAAAGAGCCTGCTGCAGGCCCAGTGTTCTGGCAGAAGGTTAAAGGATAGGGATGCTGCAGGGAGAGAGGGAGGCCTGGTTGACTAGGGAACCATATGTGCTAAAATAGTATTCCTTTGCAAAAGAGGCATCTGGCAAAATTAGGTTATCTATGCAACCTTAGGGGTACTCCGTCCCTAGACATCTTATCCCCTATCTAAACGATAGGGGATAAGATGTCAGAACGCCGGGGTCCCGCTGCTGGGGACCCCCGGGATCGCCACTGAGGCACTGCGCTATCATTACTGCACAGAGCGAGTTCGCTCTGCGCGTAATGATGGGCAATACAGGTGCTGGAGCATTGTTACGTCATGGCTCCACCCTTCGTGATGTCATGGACCGCCCCCTCAATACAAGTCTATGGGAGGGTCGTCACACCCCCTGCCATAAACTTGCATTAAGGGGACGGGCCGTGATGTCACGAGAAGCGGAGACATGACATCACGCTGCTCCGTCCCCTGTATTGTCTGTCATTACGCGCAGAGCGAGCTCGCTCTGTGCAGTAATGATAGCGCAGTGCCGCAGCGGCGATCCCGGGGGTCCCCAGCAGCGGGACCCCGGCGATCTGACATCTTATCCCCTATCCTTTGAATAGGGGATAAGATGTCTAGGGGCGGAGTACCCCTTTAACACCCACTCTCCATGTAAAGACACTGCCACCGACACATAAGAGGATTAATGTTCATGTCAAGATGCCTTAAAGGGGTATTCCCATCTCATTATTTTACTTTTCCAGCCACCGATTTGCCTGCCAGATGTGGTCAGAAAAGCCGGAAGCGGGAAAGTTACCCAATTTGCGTAACTCCTATTGACTTTAAAAGGAAAACTGGTCAGCTTTCTATCCCCGCACTAACCAGTGGTACTGGCTGGTCGTGCGGGGGACGCTGATCAGTTTGATGCTTACCGTACCCGGATCCGCCACGCCGTGCGGCCCTAATCTTCTATTTTCTGTATATGCTAATGAGGTGCTAACTGGCACCAGCCAGGCTAACTGGCCCTCTGACGTCAGTGCTGCCTGCCGAAGCGCCGCCCAGCTCATCAATATTCCTCCCCTCCCTCCGCCTCTCCCTCTTCTACCTGCTCTGTAAGAAGAGAGAGGGGATGAATATTGATGAGTCGGGCGGCACTGCGGCCAGTAGCACTGACGTCAGAGTGCCAGTTAGCACCTCATTAGCATATCCCGAAAATAGAAGATTAGGGACGAACGGCGTGGCGGATCCGGGCACGTTAAAAATCAAACTGATCAGCATCCCCCGCACTACCAGCCAGTACCGCTGGTTAGTGTGGGGGGAGAAAGCTGACAGTTTTTCTTTAATGGGAATTGCGCGAACAGTGTAGCCCAGCAAATTGCTCTGTTTACATAATATTGAAAAGCGTAGGTCGCTGGGCTAAGTCATTTGCATAACTCCTATTAAAGGGAACCTGTCACCAAGTTTTATCCTACATAATAAATGGTGACACATAATAGAGGTTAATATCACGTGTCCAACCATGCCTGGATGTCTGCTGGTACATTTAAAAATGTGGAAAAAACTATTTTTATAAATGTCACATGTAGTATGTAAATGAGGCTCAAGTAGTGAGTTGGGCATGCAGCTGCTAAAGTAGTCATGGCTCCCCGGGCTGTAATCATGACTATTCAGGCTCTAATAATGTCTATCTAGGTAGGATTGAGCAGATCAGTCAGGGCCTGATGTCAGTGCTCATAGCTGGGCTGTGAATCATTTCTGGATAGGAAAGTTTAAAGCCTGAATAGGCGTAATTACAGCCCGGGGTGCCATGGCTACTTCAGCAAGTCATATGCCTGGTGGCTACTTCAGCAAGTCATATGCCTGGTGGCTACTTCAGCAAGTTATATGCCTGGTGGCTACTTCAGCAAGTCATATGCCTGGTGGCTACTTCAGCAAGTTATATGCCTGGTGGCTACTTCAGCAAGTCATATGCCTGGTGGCTACTTCAGCAAGTCATATGCCTGGTGGCTACTTCAGCAAGTCATATGCCTGGTGGCTACTTCAGCAAGTCATATGCCTGGTGGCTACTTCAGCAAGTCATATGCCTGGTGGCTACTTCAGCAAGTCATATGCCTGGTGGCTACTTCAGCAAGTCATATGCTTGGTGGCTACTTCAGCAAGTCATATGCCTGGTGGCTACTTCAGCAAGTCATATGCCTGGTGGCTCCTTCAGCAAGTCATATGCCTGGTGGCTACTTCAGCAAGTCATATGCCTGGTGGCTACTTCAGCAAGTTATATGCCTGGTGGCTACTTCAGCAAGTCATATGCCTGGTGGCTACTTCAGCAAGTCATATGCCTGGTGGCTACTTCAGCAAGTCATATGCCTGGTGGCTACTTCAGCAAGTCATATGCTTGGTGGATACTTCAGCAAGTCATATGCCTGGTGGCTACTTCAGCAAGTCATATGCCTGGTGGCTACTTGAGCCTCATTTACATACTGCATGTGGCATTTATAAAAGTTGTTTTCTCCACATTTACAGACCTGCCAGCAGATATCCAGGCCTGGTAGGACACATAATATTAACCTATATTACGTGTTGCCACTAGTTATATACGGTAAAACTAGGTGACAGGTTCCTTTTAAAGTCAACGGAAGTTACAAAAATTGCATAACTTCCTTTCGGCTTTTCAGACCACCTCTGGCAGTCAAAAACAAGCCAGAGGTGGCCAGAAAAGTGAAATTACAAGATAGTTAACCCCTTTAAAAGAGGTTAGGGCTATGAACTGATTTAAAGGGGTATTTTCCTCTCTCCTAATGGCTTCTTGGCCCCCTCTGGCCGAAGTGGGCGAGTAATGTAATTTGCTTAGCTCCTATTGATGTTAATGGGAATTTCCTCAGGATAGGGGCTAAGTGTCTGATTATATATAGTATAGTATATGATAGTGAGGGTGGGGCCCCCAAAATCTCAATAATGGACACCCAAGTTTTACCTCCGAATAAAAAGACAAGTCATGCATGCACACTGCAGCTGCATTCATTGTCTATGGAGCTGCTGGAGGTAGCTTAGTACAGTTCTTAGCTTTCATCAGCAGCTCAAAAGACAATACAGGGAGTGACAGCGCACATGCTTAAAGGGGTACTTCGGTGGAAAACTATTTATTTTTTTTAAATCAACTGATGGCAGAAAGTTAAACAGATTTGTAAATTACTTCTATTGAAAAATTTTAATCCTTCCAGTACTTATCAGCTGCTGTATACTCCAGAGGAAGTTCTTTTCTTTTTGAATTTCCTTTCTGTCTGACAACAGTTCTCCATGCACAGTGTCCATGTCAGGAACTGTCCAGAGCAGGAGCAAAGCCCCATATCCTGCTCTGGACAGTTCCTGACTGTGGTCAGACACAAAAAAAATGCAAAAAGAAAATAACTTCCTCTGTAATACACAGCAGCTGATTAAGATTTTTAAATAGACATAATTTACAAATCTGTCTAACTTTCTGGCACCAGTTGATTTAAAAAAAAAATTTTTTCACCGGAGTACCCCTTTAATTTACCGTTCCATTCTTAGGTTTGACTCGGGTGCCTGTTTTTGACATTGTGGGAGGTCCCAGCCATCAGAACTCCCCCCTCCGCATGATCAGACACTTATCCCCTATCCTGTGGATAGGGGATAAATTGGAGTTTTAAGTAATTTTACTTAAAGTAAAAAATGCTTATTGTACTTTGACATTATTAATAATTTTTCACTTTTTAGGTTACCGTACTTTTTTATGTACTTGCATCTTTACATTCCACTTCATCACTTTTCTGCTTAAAGGGGTAGTCCAGTGGTGAAAACTTAACCCCTATCCTAAGGATAGGGGATAAGTTTGAGATTGCGGGGGTCCGACTGCTGGGGCCCCCTGCGATCTCTCTGTACGGGGGCGGGGCTCTCCGGCCAGATAGCAGGTGTCGACCTCCACACGAAGCGGCGGCCGACACGCCCCCTCAATACATCTCTATGGCAGAGCCGGAGATTGGCGAAGGCAGCGCTTCGGCTCTGCCATAGAGTTGTATTGAGGGGGTGTGTCGGCCGCCGCTTCGTGCGGAGGTCGACACGCCCCCTTCCCGCGGGCTGTTGGGGCACCGTACAGGAGATCGCAGGGGGCCCCAGCGGTTGGACCCCCCCGCGATCTCAAACTTATCCCCTATCCTTAGGATAGGGGATAAGTTGTTCACCACTGGGTTCACCACTGGACTACTCCTTTAATCATATTTGAAATTATAGTAGACAGGTATGCCCTGTGCATATAAAGGGGAACTCTGGTACTTAACAACTTGTTCCCCTATCTACATGATATGGGATAAGTGTCTGATCACGGGGTCTCTGACTGCTGGGACCCCCCGTCTCTCCCCATGCACAGAGCTCTGTATTTCTGGCTCTCCCATAGAGATGTATGAAGGGGGTGTTTCTCTGTGCACAGCCGTGGCCGCTCCGTACATGGGGAGAGCTGGGGTACAGGAGATCAAGAGCAGAGCAGGAGATCGCAGCGGTCCCAGTGGTCAGGCCCACCGTGATCAGACACTGTGGATAGAGGATACGTTGTTAAGTATCAGAGTTCCCCTTTAGGGTACGTTCACACATACAGGATCCTGTGCAGATTTGATGCGCAGGATTTGTAACTGCAGATTCGAAGCTGTGCTCAGTCATTTAGTTTACATTGAAATCTGCAGCAGAAAATCCTGTGCATCAAATTCTGCGCATCAAATTTGATGTGAACGTACCCTAAAGGTCTTATGTAGAATTATTACTAACCTTTCCTGAGGAGTCCAGGAATCTGAGACTTGCCAAACTGTTTGGGGTATTTTACATAGAGATCTTCTCCTTGCTCAATCATTGTTATTAATGGTGGTTTAACAGTAATCCAACCTGTGTATATATAAGGACAAGGCTTATCAGAATATGTCCAACCCTCAATCTCACTTCCAGAGTAATTCCTCTCATTAGGAAATAAAGATGTCTTACCAAGTGAATGAAGGGTACGGTAATTCTTCACCATCATCTCCATGTAAAGGTCTTTATCTTCTTCTTTCAAATATTCCCACTCTTCCTTGGAGAAGTAGATGGCCACATCATCAAACTGAATCTGACCCTGAAAAGAAACATTAAGCCTCATAGTAGTTAGATGACATAGTAACATGTAGAGGTCCTATGTGGAAGTGACTACAGTGAGTCCGGCAGCGGTAATGTATAATGTTAGGGTATTATGAGTAGAGAGGAGCGAACTTACAGTAAATTCGATTCGTCACGAACTTCTCGGCTCGGCAGTTGATGTCTTATCCTGCGTAAATTAGTTCAGCCTTCAGGTGCTTCGGTGGGCTGGAAAAGGTGGATACAGTCCTAGGAAAGAGTCTCCTAGGACTCTATCCACCTTTTCCAGCCCACGGGAGCACCTGAAAGCTGAACAAAGTTATGCAGGAAAAGGCATCAACTGCCGAGCCGAGAAGTTTGTGACGAATCAAATTTACTGTAACTTCGCTCATCTCTAATTATGAGGACAAAGTAACAGTCAGCAGGGATGGTATATATATATATATATATTAGAACTATGACAAGACACACTATATCAGTGGTCTCCAACCTGCGGACCTCCAGATGTTGCAAAACTACAACTCCCAGCATGCCCCGACAGCCGTTGGCTGTCCGGGCATGCTGGGAGTTGTAGTTTTGCAACATCTGGAGGGCCGCAGGTTGGAGACCACTGCACTATACGGTCAAGAAGTGTAATCATTCCCATTTCCATAAACAGTTCTGGGCAGCATTTGATACAAAAGATGCGTATATACAAATCTTGGTAAGGGTTAATATGAAAGCAATTGTGTGTTGGGAGTATAATTCAATAAAGGAGTACTCCACTGGAAAAAAAAAAATTTTTTAAATCAATTAAATCAACTGATGACAGAAAGTTAAACAGATTTGTAAATAAACTTTTATTTAAAAAAATGTAACCCTTCCAGTACTTATCAGCTGCTGTATACTCCACATGAAGTTATTTTCTTTTTGAATTTCCTTTCCGTCTGACCACAGTGCTCTCCGCTGACACCTCTGTCCATTTTAGGAACTGTCCAGAGTAGGAGCAAATACCCATAGCAAACCTCTCCTGCTCTGGACAGTTCCTGACTGTGGTCAGACACAAAAGAAATGCCAATAGAAAATAACTTCCTCTGTAATACACAGCAGCTGATAAGAACTGGAAGGATTAAGATTTTTAAATAGATGTAAGCATGTGCAATGTCACTGAAGCCTGCGAGAGCTGTGCCTCGTCATGTCCCGCACACACTTCCCGAGTTTGGTCTCCTGCCAGGCCAGGAGGAGACCAAACTAACTGACTTGCGCAGGCAACAGAACAGAGCCACCTAGCGGCCATTTTTTTTACAATCACATTAAGGGTACGTTCACACGTACAGGATCCTGCGCAGGATTTGTAACTGCAGATTAGAACCTGTGCTTAGTCATTTAGTTTACATTGACATCTGCAGCAGAAAATCATGCACATCAAATCTGCACCGAATACTGTACGTGTGAACATACCCTAAAACATATAAAGGTTGGGAATATTTAGAGTAAGTAAATAGCAAAGTGTCTTATAATTACATAAGGAACAATATGTTAAAAGCTTAGTTTGGTGACAGGTACTCTTTAAATTTATGCCGTAATGTAGCCTGCAACAGCTATATTACAATTCTTAAGAGCACTGAATAATATAACAGTAATCTTCAAACTTAAAGTGTACCAGTCATTTGCAAAAAAAATGTATATAATGTAGATAATAACATTACATTATATTTGTAATATACAGTACAGACCAAAAGTTTGGAAACGCCTTCTCATTCAGAGTTTTCTTTATTTTCATGACTATGAAAATTGTAGATTCACACTGAAGGCATCAAAACTATGAATTAACACATGTGGAATTATAGACATAACAAAAAAGTGTGAAACAACTGAAAATATCTCATATTCTAGGTTCTTCAAAGAAGCCACCTTTTGCTTTGATTACTGCTTTGCACACTCTTGGCATTCTCTTGATGAGCTTCAAGAGGTAGTCACCTGAAATGGTCTTCCAACAGTCTTGAAGGAGTTCCCAGAGATGCTTAGTACTTGTTGGTCCTTTTGCCTTCATTGGGTTCAGGTCCGGTGACTGTGGAGGCCAGGTCATCTGGCGCAGCACCCATCACTCTCCTCCTTGGTCAAATAGCCCTTACACAGCCTGGAGGTGTGTTTGGGGTCATTGTCCTGTTGAAAAATAAATGATGGTCCAACTAAACGCAAACCGGATGGAATAGCAGCCGCTGCAAGATGCTGTGGTAGCCATGCTGGTTCAGTATGCCTTCAATTTTGAATAAATCCCCAACAGTGTCACCAGCAAAGCCCCCCACACCATCACACCTCCTCCTCCACACCAGCACACCTGTGAAGGGAAAACCATTTCAGGTGACTGCCTCTTGAATCTCAACAAGAGAATGCCAAGAGTGTGCAAAGTAGTAATCAAAGCAAAAGGAGGCTTCTTGGAAGAACCTAGAATATGACATATTTTCAGTTGTTTCACACTTTTTTGTTATGTCTATAATTCCACATGTGTTAATTCATAGTTTTGATGCCTTCAGTGTGAATCTACAATTGTCATAGTCATGAAAATAAAGAAAACTCTGAATGAGAAGGTGTGTCCAAACTTTTGGTCTGTACTGTACATTGGCTAAAAAAAAATTGTATATTTTTGGATGAAAAAATTCTGTTTGTCCCTGCAGCTATTTTCTGTGTGTCTCTGTGCAGAGACAAAATAAAGGAAATATGGGTGGACAAGTGGGGCCCTGTGCCCTGAGGACAAGCGGGGCCCTGTGCCCTGAGGACAAGCGGGGCCCTGTGCCCTGAGGACAAGCGGGGCCCTGTGCCCTGAGGACAAGCGGGGCCCTGTGCCCTGAGGACAAGCGGGGCCCTGTGCCCTGAGGACAAGCGGGGCCCTGTGCCCTGAGGACAAGCGGGGCCCTGTGCCCTGAGGACAAGCGGGGCCCTGTGCCCTGAGGACAAGCGGGGCCCTGTGCCCTGAGGACAAGCGGGGCCCTGTGCCCTGAGGACAAGCGGGGCCCTGTGCCCTGAGGACAAGCGGGGCCCTGTACACTGAGGACAAGCGGGGCCCTGTACACTGAGGACAAGCGGGGCTCTGTACACTGAGGACAACCTGGGCTCTGTACACTGAGGACAAGCAGGGCTCTGTACACTGAGGACAAGCAGGGCTCTGTGCACAAAGGCTCTGACACACTCCCCCGGCTCACAAAGCAGGATGATTGACAAGCCAGGAGCCTGCCTAGAGCCCTGCTTGTCCCACCCACACTTCCTGTAATTTGTCTCTGCACAGACACAAAGGCAATAGCTGCAGGGACAGCATTTTCCACCGACAGATGACTCTGGCAACAGCTTTCTCCTCTCATAGCTCTGCCAAGTTCAACATGCAGTTGTCGGCAAAGTCAACATTCTCCGTCAGCTTTCTTATGTGTTCAGACAGCTATAGAAGTCATGGAAATGACTTTTCTGTACAATACCGCTAAATGCCCCCATAGACTTCCACCTCTCCATATTTCTGATTTCATAGGATAATACAACAAATTTGGATAATTTTTGGAAAAATCACTTACAGGCTCATACAACATATATCTATGCCTCCGTATTCGCTGAAGGTCCTGGAGAAATAACTTATCAGCCTGCCAAGCTTCATAGGCAGGTAATACATTTCCTACTGGTCCCATATCCTGTACAAACATAACACTCCTTTGGAGAGACGGATCACTGTCTTGAACACCAGCTTGACTCCCCCAGACAGTCTGCTCCGCCTGGGTGGAACTTTCTTGGAGGGTCTGACAAAATATCAGATTTGAATTCCCACCTTCAGGACACTGGACACCTTGGCTTTTATTTCTCAATGAAATGTTTGCCTGACATCCAATACTCTTATTGATTTTTGCAGTATTGGTGGAGGTGTGTTTCACTTTAGGAACACTATAAGCACTACACGCGACATCAGCATAAGTAACTGTTTCAGACTTAAGTTTTCCTGCTTTTTTTCTGGTTTCCTGAATTTCCTTGTTCACTCGCTTCACCATAATATTTGGTGTAGATAACTCATAAGAGACAGGCGGGAGTCCATGGCTTTTGATCTCACTTGCGATGGTCGACTGTGTTTGGTATTCAGTAGGCTGGAATACCTGTGGCTGTAGTCCAATGAACTGACCTGTAGGACCAATCTGGACTGTGGACGGCTGAAGTATACTTGACTGTCTTTGGAGTCCACCAAGCTGATAAGGTGTTGGTTGAAGTCCGATGGCCCCAACAGAAGAGCCAATCTGGACTGTTGGGGACTGAATTCCACCAAGCTGGAATATTTGAGGTTGGAGGCTTCCAGCTTGGCTTGTGGTAGGCTTAGCTCCAGAAGTCAGACTTGTCAAGGACTGAAGACCATTTGCCTGGATAATAGGCAGGCGAAGACCATTGGCTTGAAGTATGGACAGATTATTTCCCAATGATACTACATTAAGCCCTGCTCCATGTAATGCAGTGACAGGCTGTCCTGCAGCAAGTATCAAGTAAGACTGAAGACCACCAAGCTGTAAGATGGAAGGCTGTTGACCAGCACCAAGCACTAAAGATGGCTGATTATTGGGTTTCTGCATCCCTGTCGCTGAGTCAGCAGACCGTGAGTCCAAAGACTGGTTCCCCGAAGGTTTCTCCATTACTTAAGGACCTTTCTTTTTCTGAAGACAAACGAAAAAACATGTACAGTGTTAGACAATGCATAAAATCCACTTTACATTACCTCTTATCATGCAAAAAATACATCATACTAAGTGTAACTTACCTAAAATACATATTACAGAATAAAGTCATGAAAGAGACAAAGAGATAGGTAAGGCCTGTGCAAACGTTAGCCTTTTGACATGTCCTACAGCAGTGTTTCCCAACCAGGGTGCTTCAAGCTGTTGCAAAACTACAACTCCCAGCATGCCCGGACAGCCTTTGGCTGTCCGGGCATGCTGGGAGTTGTAGTTTTGTAACAGCAGATGGCACCTTGCTTGGGAAACCATGTCCTTAAAGAGGCACTGTCATTATGAAAAGCTTTTCATATTTTGTAGTACTACTGATAAGGTGAATATTTAAAAAAAAAAAAAATTCAGTTTTACAAAAAAAAAATCAAAAATGAAAATAGCCGCCACTAGGGGTCATCTGTCTTTACGCAGACAGACAACTCTGTATTTTGCCGCATACTGGATACCGGCCGTAAAGTGTGTTGGTATGCAGTATAGGAGATCATCATTGCACCACTACAGCCTTCAGATGTTCCTAAACTACAACTCAACAAGAGCTGTATATTCTCCAGCTGTGTGCCTCCAGCTCTTGCAAAACTACAGACAAAGGATGTGTGGGCATGCTGGGAGTTGTAGTTTTGCAACAGCTAAAGGCAACACTGATCTAACACAGTGCATCACAAACACTGCAGCTCTAGCTGTTTCAAAACTACAACTTCCAGCATGCTTGAACAGCCAAAGCTTTCTCTGACTCCTGAATGACAAACATGATCAGACATTCAGGAGTCAGTGAAAGCTGAATGATACACAGTGACAGCTATGTTGATTAGCATCCAGCTTTACTAGGAACAGATAGAAAATGTATGCATAAAAACTACTGTGGAATGATTTGCAGACTGCCAGGCTGCTCCCAGACTCAGATGCAGAGCAGATGAGCTATCCTCAGTGAGGGAGAGAATGGACACGCCCCCTCCAGAAGGCAAGAACACAAAGCAAGTGAGCAACATAAATGCTATTTGTTAGGGATATATAGGTCCTCAGGATAAGGGTTAAAGGGGTACTCCGGTGCTAAGACATCTTATACCCTATCCAAAAGGATAGGGGATAAGATGCCTGACCGCGGGGGACCCACCGCTGGGGACCCCCGTGATTTTCCACGCCGCACCCCGTTAGCATCAGCTCCCGGAGCGTGCTTGCTCCGGGTCCGATTACTAGCAATCACAGGGACGGAGCATAGTGACGTCACTGCTCCGCCCCCTGTGATGTCACGGCTCCGCCCCCTCAATGTAAGCCTATGGAGGGGGTGTGAGCCTATGGAGGGGGTAGGCTTGCGAGCACACTCCGGAAGCTGATACTAACAGGGTGCGGCGTGGAAGATCACGGGGGTCCCCAGCGGTGGGACCCCTGTGGTCAGGCATCTTATCTCCTATCCTTTGAATAGGGGATAAGATGTCTTAGCGCCGGAGTACCCCTTTAAGTTTTAGATCGTGGGGGGTTTCAACCACTAGGACCTACGCTATCTCCTGTACAGGGCTCTGGCTCACCCCTGGAGCAGCACCTCATGACCCCCGCCCGAAGCGGCTATCTTCGGCTCTCCCATAAAGATATATAGAGGGTGTGTGGTGGCATGAGACTACTCCTTTAACCTTTCTAATATACATCATAAGAAAATGTTATTTCCTTTTTATATAAATCAAAAAAAAAAAGACCACTAGGTGTCTCCATACCAACCAGAACATAACCCTCTCCGGGTACAGCATCATCAGCTGAAGCACAGACTGGGACAAAGTCCAGTAAGTGACGGCAGGAGTAGCACTCCTCTGTGCTTATTCCAGCAGACTGCAGCAAGAAAACAGAGAGGAGGGGGTTACAGAGCAGCGTACAGTGATTGGATGAGGAGACCCAGCACAGCAGACTCGGGGAGGATGTGAATGCATGGTAAATTAGGGCGGGCTCAGACACACCTCTTCCTGAGCAGTGAATGTCAGAATGCGTGAGCAGCAGAACATAGGGATTTGTGAGCCAAATACAGAAGCTGAACACATTAAGGCTGCGTTCCCAAAGGGCGTATACGCAGCGTATTTGACGCTGCGCAAAATTTACGGCAGCAGGGGGAAATACACTGCGTATTCCTTGCTCACTATACAGACAGGGCTTTCTGGCGGCAGCCCTATGTGTGTAGTGAGTTTTGGAGGCGGAGCCGGCGTGACTGTGACACGCGGCTCCACCTCCAAAACTCACTACACACATAGGGCAGCCGCCGGAAAGCCCTGTGTGTATAGTGAGCAAGGAATACGCAGCGTATTTTACGCTGCGTATACGCCCTGTGGGAACGCACCCTAAAAAGACATGTAAAGAATCTGCATGACCAAATGAGGAACATTTAGAAGCATTTTTCTTTTCTGTGACCAGTACAATCCAGAAATTTTTCCTTTTTACATTTTCATTTTATCTCCTCTCCTCACCTGAGAGCCGTAACTCTTTAATTTTCCATCTACAGAACTATACAGTAGCTTGTTTTTTTGTGGTACCAATTGTTCTTTGTAACAACATCCTTTATTTTACCATCAAATATACTGCAAACATACTGTGGGGTGAAATTGAAAGGAAATGTGGGTTGAGTGGGGGGGGGGTACTCTCGTGGAAATTATTATAATTTTTTTTTTATCAACTGGTGCCAGAAAGTTAAGCAGATTTGTAAATTACTTCTATTAAAAAGTCTTAATCCTTCCAGCACTTATTAGCGGCTGTATACTATAGAGGAAGTTCTTTTCTTTTGGGATTTCTTTACTGTCACGACTACAGTGCTCTCTGCTGACACCTCTGTCCATTTTAGGAACTGTCCAGAGCAGCATATGTTTGCAATGGGGATTTGCTCCTGCTCTGGACAGTTCCTGAAATGGACAGAGGTGTCAGCAGAGAACACTGTGGTTGTGACAGAAAAGAAATACAAAAAGAAAAGAATTTCCTCTGTAGTATACAGCCGCTGATACAGCAGTACTGGAAGGATTAAGATTTTTTAATAGAAGTCATTTACAAATCTCATAAGATAGAAGCAGAGTCCATTCGGCACAGCCACAGGATACTCCGGGTCCACTCTTAGTGTCCTCTCAGGGGCAAACAGTAATGTGAATTAGAGCACATACAAAATAGGACTTTTATTCGGACATCAGACACAGGGACGCCATGGCAAGCGTATGGGGAGAAAGATGCAGGACGCCGCAAACAGACAGGTTACAGCTGTTTCACCCGCGCATGCGGGCTTTTTCAGACCACACCTTCCACTGGCGTGGAGGCAGGTAAAGTACTCACCTGCATCCACGTCACTGGTCAGGTTATTACAAGAAAAATCACGTGACATTAAAAACATGATTAAAAACAACGCACAGTGTGATTACTAGCCTACAACAAAATGCCTAAATCGATCTCGTCGTTCCTGCCCAGGGGCCCCTGGGCAGAGGTACGTAATATCCAGATAGCTTCGGACTGGAGGAGTTTTTTCTTTCTATCTACACCTTCTAAAACAGGTATTTTCTCAATCCCGAAATAATGTAAAGCTTGCGGATCTCCTTTATGCATCTCATTCATATGCTGGATAACTCTTGGTGATCCCTTGAGGGATCGCAATGAATACAAACGCTCCCGAAACCCAGTATGCATGGGCCTTGTAGTAGTTCCTACATAAAAATGGCCACAATTGCACACTAGGGCATAAATAACAAAACTCGTACAGCAGCAAATGTAGTCATTGATACAAATCTCGGTGCCACCGAGATTAAAACTACATTTAGTCACAATCTGAGGGCACCATTTACAGCCTCCACATCTATAATTGCCATTGGGAATAGACCGTTTCAGCCAATTTTCGCTTTTATTTTTCTTATAGTCACAATATTTACTATGTGTTAGAAGGTCGCCCAAATTTGACACCCGTTTATAAGCTATAAGTGGTTTTTGGCTGTTATATTCCGTTAAAGCTGGATCTCTCTGAATGAGATCTCAATGGCAGATTTTATGGTTTTAGATAGTGGGCTGTGTTTAAATGTAAAACAAAATCTGGAGCCTTCTTGATTACAGATTTTTTCAGATGTTTTTTTTTTTAGTTTTTTGAATGAGTTGTTCCCTGTTTTGTGTTCTTGCTTTTTGATAAGCAGCATCTAAAGCTCTTCTGGGGTAAGCCCGGCCCAACAAGCGCCTGGTTAAATCACTGACCTCGACATCAAATGATGCCAGGCTGCTGTTAATCCGTCAGAGCCTCAGATACTGGCCATACGTGAGCTGGATGATCACACTGTGCGTTGTTTTTAATCATGGTTTTAATGTCACGTGATTTTTCTTGTAATAACCTGACCAGTGACGAGGATGCAGGTGAGTACTTTACCTGCCTCCACGCCAGTGGAAGGTGTGGTCTGAAGAAGCCCGCATGCGCAGGTGAAACGGCTGTAACCTGTCTGTTGGCGACGTCCTGCATCTTTCTCCCCATACGCTTGCCATGGCGTCCCTGTGTCTGATATCCGAATAAAAGTCCTATTTTGTACCGTCCTTGGAGGGGTGAGTGCATCTATTCTTCTCACTTTGTGTAATTTACAAATCTGTTTAACTTTCTGGCATCAGTTGATTTAAAAGAAAGAAAAAAAAGGTACCCCTTTAAATGGGTTATCCAGGAAAAAAACTTTTTTTTATATATCAACTGGCTCCAGAAAGTTAAACAGATTTGTAAATTACTTCTATTAAAAAATCTCAATCCTTTCAGTACTTATGAGCTTCTGAAGTTAAAGGGGTATTCCGCCCCTAGACATCTTATCCCCTATCCAAAGGATAGGGGATAAGATGTCAGATCGCCACGGTCCCGCTGCTGGGGACCCCTGGGATTCCCGCTGCGGCACCGCGCTATCATTACAGCACAGAGCGAGTTCGCTCTGCACGTAATGATGGGCGGTACAGGGGCCGGAGCATCGTTACGTCACGGCTCCGCCCCTCGTGATGTCATGGCCTGCCCCTTTCAATACAAGTCTATGGGAGGGGGAGTGGCGGTCGTCACGCCCCCTCCCATAGACTTGCATTAAGGGGACGGGCCGTGATGTCACGAGGGGCGGAGCCATGACGTCACACTGCTCCATCCCCCGTATCGCCCGTCATTACGCACAGAGCGAACTCGCTCTGTGCTGTAATGATAGCGCGTGCCGCAGTGGGGGTTCCCAGCAGCAGGACCGCGGCGATCTGACATCTTATCAACTATCCTTTGGATAGGGGATAAGATGTCTAGGGGCGGAATACCCCTTTAAGGTTGTTGTTTTCTGTCTAAGTGCTCTCTGATGACACGTGCCTTGGGAACAGCCGTGTTTAGAAGCAAATTCCCATAGCAAACCTCTCCTAAACTGGGCGGTTCCCGAGACACGTGTCATCAGAGAGCACTTAGGCCGAAAAGAACAACCTTAACTTCAGAAGCTCATAAGTACTGAAAGGATTGAGATTTTTTAATAGAAGTAATTTACAAATCTGTTTAACTTTCTGGAGCCAGTTGATACATATAAAAAAAAAAAAGTTTTTTCCTGGATAACCCCTTTAATATTTATCCCATTCACCGTGTTGTGAAACTGACAAATCTATTTTCGTGAGATCGTTACAATCACAACGATTCCCAATTTGTAGTTTTCGTCTTGGTTTACTACTTTAGATAAAAATGTATATGTATATTAAAATTTTTATTTTCTGCAAAATATGTGCCATAATCACTAGTTTTTATCAATATGCTTTTGCAATAGCTCACACACTTTTTGATCGCTCTTTATTCCATTTTTTGTGGGATGTGAGGTGACTAAACAAAAAATGCAATTCTGGCTTTTGTTATTTTTTTACCTTCATGCTATTCACTGTGCATTTTTAAAACATTATATTTTAAAGTTCAGAAACTTCCACACGTGGCAACACCAAATAGGTTTATAATTTGGTTTTTTTTTTAATTTTTTTTAGTTAAAAAAGGGAAAGGGGGTATGATTTAACCCCTTAACGAGCATGGACATAAATGTACATCCTGACGCGGAGGTGCCTGTGTATGACCGCGAGCATCGGAGTGGTGTTCGTATCATAAACTGCAGGTCTCGGCTGCTGAACCCGCCGGTAATGGCCGACATCCGCGATCCCGCGGATGTCCACCATTAACCCCTCAACTACCGTAATCAATACATATCACGGCATCTGCGGCAATGCATATGTTATAATAGATGATCGGATCGCCCGCAACGCTGCCCGCTGAAATATCCCCTCCCCTAATAAAAAACGAAAATTGTTCCTTTTTCCCATTTTACCCCCAAAAAGCGTAATTTTTTTTTTTACTAACATATTTGGTATCGCCGCGTGCGTAAATGTCCAAACTATCAAAATATAATGGTAATGATCCCGTACGGTGAACGCAGTAAAACATAAAACATTTTTTTAAAAGTCCAAAAATGCTGCTTTTTTGTCACATTTTATTCCCCAAAAATGTTCATAAAAAGTGATCGAAAAGTTTTATATATGCAAAGGTGGTATCAATAAAAAGTACAGATGACGGCGCAAAAAAAAAAAAGAGCCCTCATACCGCCCTATATACGGAAAAATGAAAAAGTTATAGGTGGTCAAAATAGGGCGATTTTATATTACTGATTTTGTACAAAAAGTTTGAGATTTTTTTAAGCGGTACAAAAATAAAGTATCTAGCCATGGGTATCATTTTAATCATACTGACCCACAGAATAAAGAACACATGTCATTTTTACCGTAAAGTGTGAAAACAAAACCCTCCAAAATGTGCAAAATTGTGATATTTATTAAAATTTCCTCCCTAAAAAAAATATTCTTTGGGATTGCCGTAAATTTTTGGGTAAAATTAGAGGTTTCATTACAAAGTACAATTGGTCACGCAAAACACAAGCCCTTATATGGGTCTGTAGATGGAAATATAAAGGAGTTATGGATTTTAGAAGACGAGGAGGAAAAACTAAAATGCAAAAATAAAATTGGCCTGGTCCTTAAGGTTAAAATGGGCTTGGTCCTTAAGGGGTTAAATTTTGATCCGTCTGTGCATGCTGGGAGTTGTAGTTTTGATACATCAGGGGTTCACACTTTGGAGACCACTGGTGTGGATTATATGTAATAAATCAGTCTCCTATTCATTCATTTATTACAGGAGCTTCTATATTTGTATGTGATTTATTTTATTATTTTACCTTTAGTCAGGGATATTTATTATTCCAATATATTTCTCTCTCCCCCCCCCCCCCCTCAAAATTTTTTTTTACTTATTGGAATTGCCCTGTAGTTACCTTGATGCATATGGCTTATTAGTATGGTATGGGAGTGTTAACAGCTGAATATATGGGAATTCTTCACAGCTGCTGCTGCAGACTACAACGCCCATCATGCAGGTTTGCAACACCTGTACAGACTTGATAACGCAAAAGATGGCAAGAAAGAAGCTTTAAATATTGTAACCAATCAGGAGGCTGCTTTAGTATCCAGGTGATCACTAAGAGCTGGAAGCTGATTGGTTGCTATAGGCAACCGCCTTATCCCCGGTATACAGCAGGTGTGCTTCTCTTGCCCTGTTCCCACTAGTAGTAAGCGCCTTTGTGCAGTAACGCGGCTGATCCAGAGGACTGACAGGGTGCAGCCTTTCCTAGAGGGTGACACCCGGCTGGACGTGATATCCCGCAGCCAGCACAGGATGAGTATACAGACACTGCGCGCCTCACCTCTCCCACAGGCGCGCCACTCTCCCGTCGGTAGATGTAAGGTCTAGTCAGTGGATTTGAGGACCTTTGATGATGTCACAAACACGTGACCACTCATGTGCTGTAGGCGGGGTCAGGCTCGAGGCTGTGCTGCAAAAAAAAGCTGGGGGCATATGACGTGTGGTAGTAATGTCCTCCTGAGCCTCAATGTCTACTGCTGTCTGCTCTACAAAACTCCACTGTGTATACCTTCTCCATGCACTGTATCCTCTATACACACAGCTCTGCACTGTATACAGTACTACACACAGCTCTGCACTGTATACAGTACTACACACACAGCTCTGCACTTTATACAGTACTACACACAGCTCTGCACTGTATACAGTACTACACACAGCTCTGCACTGTATACAGTACTACACAGCTCTGCACTGTATACAGTACTACACACAGCTCTGCACTGTATACAGTACTACACACATCTCTGCACTGTATACAGTACTACACACAGCTCTGCACTGTATACAGTACTACACACAGCTCTGCACTGTATACAGTACTACACACAGCTCTGCACTGTATACAGTACTACACAGCTCTGCACTGTATACAGTACTACACACAGCTCTGCACTGTATACAGTACTACACACAGCTCTGCACTGTATACAGTACTACACACAGCTCTGCACTGTATACAGTACTACACACATCTCTGCACTGTATACAGTACTACACAGCTCTGCACTGTATACAGTACTACACACAGCTCTGCACTGTATACAGTACTACACACAGCTCTGCACTGTATACAGTACTACACACACAGCTCTGCACTTTATACAGTACTACACACAGCTCTGCACTTTATACAGTACTACACACAGCTCTGCACTGTATACAGTACTACACACAGCTCTGAACTGTATACAGTACTACACACAGCTCTGCACTGTATACAGTACACCACACAACTCTGCACTGTATACAGTACTGTACACAGCTCTGCACTGTATACAGTACTACGCACAGCTCTGCACTGTATCCTCTTTATAGCCAGCTCTGCACTGTATACAGTACTACACACAGCTCTGCACTGTATACAGTACTACACACAGCTCTGCACTGTATACAGTACTACACACAGCTCTGCACTTTATACAGTACTACACACAGCTCTGCACTTTATACAGTACTGCACACAGCTCTGCACTGTATACTGTACTACACACACAGCTCTGCACTGTATACAGTACTACACACAGCTCTGCACTGTATACAGTACACCACACAACTCTGCACTGTATACAGTACTGTACACAGCTCTGCACTGTATACAGTACTACACACAGCTCTGCACTGTATACAGTACTACACACAGCTCTGCACTTTATACAGTACTACACACAGCTCTGCACTTTATACAGTACTGCACACAGCTCTGCACTGTATACTGTACTACACACACAGCTCTGCACTGTATACAGTACTACACACAGCTCTGCACTGTATACAGTACACCACACAACTCTGCACTGTATACAGTACTGTACACAGCTCTGCACTGTATACAGTACTACGCACAGCTCTGCACTGTATCCTCTTTATAGCCAGCTCTGCACTGTATACAGTACTACACACAGCTCTGCACTGTATACAGTACTACACACAGCTCTGCACTGTATACAGTACTACACACAGCTCTGCACTGTATACAGTACTACACACAGCTCTGCACTGTATACAGTACTACGCACAGCTCTGCACTGTATACAGTACTACTCACAGCTCTGCACTGTATGCAGTACTACACACAGCTCTGCACTGTATCCTCTTTACAGCCAGCTCTGCACTGTATACAGAACTACACACAGCTCTGCACTGTATACAGTACTGCACACACAGCTCTGCACTGTATACAGTACTACACACAGCTCTGCACTGTATACAGTACAACACACAACTCTGCACTGTATACAGTACTGTACACAGCTCTGCACTGTATACAGTACTACGCACAGCTCTGCACTGTATCCTCTTTATAGCCAGCTCTGCACTGTATACAGTACTACACACAGCTCTGCACTGTATACAGTACTGCACACACAGCTCTGCACTGTATACAGTACTACACACAGCTCTGCACTGTATACAGTACTACACACAGCTCTGCACTGTATACAGTACTACACACAGCTCTGCACTGTATACAGTACTACTCACAGCTCTGCACTGTATACAGTACTACACACAGCTCTGCACTGTATCCTCTTTACAGCCAGCTCTGCACTGTATACAGAACTACACACAGCTCTGCACTGTATACAGTACTGCACACACAGCTCTGCACTGTATACAGTACTACACACAGCTCTGCACTGTATACAGTACTACATCCAGCTCTGCACTGTATACAGTATTGCACACACAGCTCTGCACTGTATACAGTACTACACACAGCTCTGCACTGTATACAGTACTACACACATCTCTGCACTGTATACAGTACTACACACAGCTCTGCACTGTATACAGTACTACACACAGCTCTGCACTGTATACAGTACTACTCACAGCTCTGCACTGTATACAGTACTACGCACAGCTCTGCACTGTATCCCCTTTACAGCCAGCTCTGCACTGTATACAGAACTACACACAGCTCTGCACTGTATACAGTACTGCACACACAGCTCTGCACTGTATACAGTACTACACACAGCTCTGCACTGTATACAGTACTACATCCAGCTCTGCACTGTATAAAGTACTACACACAGCTCTGCACTGTATACAGTATTGCACACACAGCTCTGCACTGTATACAGTACTACACACAGCTCTGCACTGTATACAGTACTACACACATCTCTGCACTGTATACAGTACTGCACACACAGCTCTGCACTGTATACAGTACTACGCACAGCTCTGCACTGTATACAGCACTACACACATCTCTGCACTGTATACAGTACTGCACACACAGCTCTGCACTGTATACAGCACTACGCACAGCTCTGCACTGTATACAGCACTACGCACAGCTCTGCACTGTATACAGCACTACGCACAGCTCTGCACTGTATCCTCTTCAAAGTTTTCAATTTGAAAACTGTACAGAACCGTATTGAAAACCGTATGAATTGACTGTCCATTGAAAACCGTATGCCAACCACGCATCCGGTGTACTTTTTGTGTCTTTTTTTTCCCGTACCCAAAACCGTAGCCTACCACGGTTTTTTGTCTAGGTGAAAAACCATATTAAAACCGTATACAGTTCCTTTAACATGGGAGTCAATGAGAACGGTAGAGAACCATATGTGCGTACGGTTCCATCCGGTTTGCACAATATGGTCTTTGAGTTTGCACATGCTCGGTGCACACCGAATGGAATGAAAAGTAAAAAAACGTGTACTTTTTTTTTTTTTTTTTTTTAAACAAATGCAACCAGATATAATTTTTCAAACCGTATACAGGTTAAATTTGTACACACGTTTTGATTAGTCCATTTTGTCCGGTTTTGAGGAATCTGTTTTTCATCAAAAACTTGATACGGGAACTGTATTGCAAAAACATGTTGTGAATGCAGCCTATTTACATACACATCTCTGCACTGTATACTTTACAAACACACATATCTCTGTACTGTATACTTTACAAACTTTACGGTAACTTGCATCCTTTCTTGGTGAAAAATCCCAAAATTTGATGAAAAATTTGAAAATTTTGCATTTTTCTAACTTTGAAGCTCTCTGCTTGTAAGCAAAATGGATATTCCAAATAATTAATTTTTTTTATTCACATATACAATATGTACTTTATGTTTGCATCATAAAATTGACGTGTTTTTACTTTTGGAAGACATCAGAGGGCTTCAAAGTTCAGCAGCACTTTTCCAATTTTTCACAAAATTTTGAAACTCGCTTTTTTTCAGGGACAGTTCAGGTTTGAAGTAAATTTGAAGGGTCTTCATATTAGAAATACCCCATAAAAGACCCCATTATAAAAACTGCACCCCCCAAAGTATTCAAAATGACATTCAGTCAGCGTTTTAACCCTTTAGGTGTTTCACAGGAATAGCAGCAAAGTGAAGGAGAAAATTCACAATCTTCATTTTTTACACTCGCATGTTTTTGTAGACCCAATTTTTGAATTTTTGCAAGGGGTAAAAAGGAGAAAATTTTTACTTGTATTTAAACCCAATTTTTCTCGAGTAAGCACATACCTCATATGTCTATGTTAATTGTTCGGCAGGCGCAGTAGAGGGCTCAGAAGGGAAGGAGCGACAAATGGTTTTTGGGGGGCATGTCACATTTAGGAAGCCCCTATGGTGCCAGAACAGCAAAAAAACCCACATGGCATACCATTTTGGAAACTAGACCCCTCGGGGAACATAACAAGGGGTAAAGTAAACCTTTATACCCTACAGGTGATTCACGACTTTTGCATATGTAAAAAAAAAAAAAATTTCCCTAAAATGCTTGGTTTCCCAAAAGTTTTACATTTATAAAAAGGGTAATAGCAGAAAATACCCCCCAAAATTTGAAGCCCAATTTCTCCCGATTCAGAAAACACCCCATATGGGGGTGAAAAGTGCTCTGCTGGCGCACTACAGGTCTCAGAAGAGAAGGAGTCACATTTGGCCTTTTTGAAGGAAATTTTGCTCTGGGGGCATGCCGCATTTAGGAAGCCCCTATGGTGCCAGGACAGCAAAAAAAAACACATGGCATACCATTTTGGAAACTAGACCCCTCGGGGAACGTAACAAGGGGTAAAGTGAACCTTAATACCCCACAGGGGTTCCACAACTTTTGCATATGTAAAAAAATAATAATAATTTACCTAAAATGCTTGGTTTCCCAAAAAATTTACATTTTTACAAAAGGTTAAAGCAGAAAATACCCCCCAAAATTTGAAGCCCACTTTCTCACGATTCAGAAAACACCCCATATGGGGGTGAAAAGTGCTCTGCTGTCGCACTACAGGTCTCAGAAGAGAAGGAGTCACATTTGGCTTTTTTGAAGGAAATTTTGCTCTGGGGGCATGCCGCATTTAGGAAGCCCCTATGGTGCCAGGATAGCAAAAAAAAAAAACACATGGCATACCATTTTGGAAACTAGACCCCTTGGGGAACGTATCAAGGGGTAAAGTGAGCCTTTATACCCCACAGGGGTTTCACAACTTTTGCATATGTAAAAAAAAAAAAAAATGTACCTAAAATGCTTGGTTTCCCAAAAAATTTACATTTTTACAAAGGGTTAAAGCAGAAAATACCTCCCAAAATTTGAAGCCCAATTTCTCCCGATTCAGAAAACACCCCATATGGGGGTGAAAAGTGCTCTGCTGGCGCACTACAGGTCTCAGAAGAGAAGGAGTCACATTTGGCTTTTTGAAAGCAAATTTTGCTCTGGGGGCATGCCGCATTTAGGAAGCCCCTATGGTGCCAGAACAGCAAAAAAAAAAACACATGGCATACCAATGATTCCCAAACAGGGTGCCTCCAGCTGTTGTAAAACTCCCAGCATGCCTAGACAGTCAGTGGCTATCTGGCAATACTGGGAGTAGTTGTTTTGCAACAGCTGGAGGCTCCGTTTTGGAAACAGTGGCGTACCAGAAGTTTTTCATTTTTATTGGGGACGGGAGGGGGGCTGTGTAGGGGTATGTGTATATGTAGTGTTTTTTTACTTTTATTTTATTTTTTGGTAGTGTAGTGTTTTTAGGGTACAGTCGCACGGGCGGGGGTTCACAGTAGTTTCTCGCTGGCAGTTTGAGCTGCGGCAGAAAATTTGCCGCAGCTCAAACTTGCAGCTGGATACTTACTGTAATCCTCCGCCCATGTGAGTGTACCCTGTACGTTCACATTGGGGGGGGGACATCCAGCTGTTGCAAAACTACAACTCCCAGCATGTACGGTCTATCAGTGCATGCTGGGAGTTGTAGCTTTGCAACCGCTGGAGGCTACGTTTTGGAAACAGTGGCGTACCAGACGTTTTTCATTTTTATTGGGGAGGGGGGCTGTGTATGGGGTATGTGCATATGTAGTGTTTTTTACTTTTTATTTTATTTTGTGTTAGTGTAGTGTACTGTTTTTAGGGTACAGTCGCATGGGCGGGAGGTTCACAGTAGTTTCTCGCTGGCAGTTTGAGCTGCGGCAGAAAATTTGCCGCAACTCAAACTTGCAGCCGGATACTTACTGTAATCCTCCGCCCATGTGAGTGTACCCTGTACATTCACATTGGGGGGGGGGGGGAAACATCCAGCTGTTGCAAAACTACAACTCCCAGCATGTATGGTCTATCAGTGCATGCTGGGAGTTGTAGTTTTGCAACAGCTGGAGGCACACTGGTTGTGAAACACCGGGCTTAGTAACAAACTCAGTGTTTTGCAACCAGTGTGCCTTCAGCTGTTGCAAAAGCTACAACCCCCAGCATGTACGGACTTTGGAAGGGCATGCTGGGTCTTGTAGTTATGCAACAGCTGGAGGCATACTACTTTGGCTGGGGATGCTGGGGACTGTAGTTATGCAACAGCTGGAGACACACTGGTTTGCTACATAACTCAGTGTGCCTTCAGCTGTTGCAAAACTACAACTCCCAGCAGTCACCGACAGCCAACGGGCATGCTGGGAGTTGTAGTTATGCAACCAGCAGATGCACTACTACAACTCCCAGCATCCACTTTAGCTGTTTGTGCAAGCTGGGAGTTGTAGTTACACAACAGCTGAAGGTACACTTTTCCATAGAAAAAATGTGCCTCCAGCTGTTGCAAAACTACAAGTCCCAGCATGCCCATAAGGGCATGCCCATTGTGGTGGTCTGCCTCCGGCTGCTGCATAACTACAGCTCCCAGCATGCCCTTTTTGCATGCTGGGAGCTGTTGCTAAGCAACAGCAGGAGGCTGTCACTCACCTCCAACGATCCAGCCGCATCACGTCAGTCCCTCGTCGTCGCCGCCGCGGCCGCTGCTCCTGGGGCCCCGATCACAACATTAACGCCGGGGATCGGGGTCCCCAGCACCCGGGGTGCACGTCCCGCACCCGCTCACGTCCTCCGGAAGAGGGGCGGAGCGGGTTGCGGGAGTGACACCCGCAGCAGGCGCCCTGATTGGTCGGCCGGGAAACCGGCCGACGAATCAGGGCGATCGTGAGGTGGCACCAGTGCCACCTCACCCCTGCAGGCTCTGGCTGTTCGGGGCCGTCGGAGACGGCCACGAACAGCCTGTAATTCCAGGTCACCGGGTCACTGGAGACACGATTGACCCGGAATCTGCCGCAGATCGCTGGACTGAATTGTCCAGCGATCTGCGGCCATCGCCGACATGGGGAGGGGGCATAATGACCCCCCTGGGCGATATGCCCCGATGCCTGCTGAACGATTTCAGCAGGCATCGGGCACCGGCTCCCCTCCAGCTAGCGGCGGGGGGCCGGGATTTGACAGGACGTACTCAAACGTCCTGAGTCCTTAAGGACTCGGAAAAGGGGCCGTTTGAGTACGTCCTGCGTCCTTAAGGGGTTAAAGGTGGAACTTTCCATTTGCTGTACATGTGCTGTCCATTTGCTGTCCTTCTCTGAACTCCCTGCCTTCTGTACTGCCTTGGTCTTGCCGGTGGCCCAGATGGTGGACTGGGATCTGACGTCTCCTCCTCTGCCTCCAGTGTGGCAGCCTGTCTAGTCCCACTGGCCTGGTACCCAGGAAGTCTTCCCCTCATGATCCTGGTGGCCACTCCTCGAGTTCCCACGAGATGTCAACCACGACCCTGTGTCTCCTACATGATACTCCTGACTTGGGACGTTCCTAAATTCCTGGCCTTTTTCTGATTACTATGGAGTGTCCCTTCAATACTGCATTGCCCTGTTTTTGCAAATTTCTACTGTTATTGTAACATTGCATTTTTAGTCACCAGTAGTTTATTTTTCCTGGTTTTCTTTGCTGTGGCCTCGGGACCACTTTGGTGGTCGTTCTTCAGTGGTATCCTTCCATTTCTCCCCTCGAGGCTGTAGCAATGGACTGCTCATGCTTTGGCTCCTGGTCCACTTCGGTGGTCTTGGCCTCCGTATTGGCTTTTTGGTCAATGGTTCTTTTTTTTGCTCAGTATTACATTCTGTTTGTCCTATGCTGTCCTGTCTGCTGGTCTCTATGTTCCCTTTTGTTTCCCTCCCCTTCCCATCCTTTTCTCTCTTTAGGTCTCCTCCCCCTGCTCTTCTTCATTGGGTCCCAGGTTTCCCAGTCAACTCTCCTTCGGTGTGAAGTGGTCCTTCCGGGATCTCCTATGAGTATTTCCCTTAATTGGCTGTATTCTTTATCTTACCATCTACCATGGTCAGATGTGTCTCCCTGAACGTTAAGGGCCTGAACTCTGCCTCTATGAGGTGTTTGTTGCAACGGGAGTTGGTCAAGCTGCGTGCTGATATAGTTTTCCTTCAGGAGACACACTTTGACCATTCTGGATCCTTTCAATTCCTCAAGCATCTCTTTCCGCAGACCTACTCTGCTGTCTCTGACAAAAAGATGGCTGGAGTTGCTATTCTTGTCTCTAGATCCTGCCCGCTACAAGTTTCTTCCTCTTTCTTAGATCCGCAGGGGCGCTTTGTAGTGGTGGAGGGGGTCCTGGGTCCCACTTCTGCTATGTAATATCTACACCCCTAACAGTTCCCAAATCCCATTCCTGCAAAGAGTACTAGCCAAGCTCCATAGATGCCCTTCCTCTGCCTGGCTGCTTGGAGGGGACTTTAATCTTAACAACTGGACACAAAAGAAATCACTGGAATGAGCGCACACCACCAATATAATGATGAAAATACAAAAATTCTTTATCACACATATCAACAATCCATATAGAGGGAAACATTTAAAAACAATAGCCCAAAAAAGAGCATAGCACAACCCTGGAGAAGGGCCATGAACCCCCTCCCACAAGTAAGTGACCCTGTTCGTAATAAACACACAGTGCAATGATAACAGATAGTAGCACTATGTCCCAGTAACCTATCCTGCTCAAGCATGGAAATTGAGTCTAACAATGAATAAAATGCTGAATAATACTTAGGCGTGAGACAGAGATGTACATCCAATATCAAGAAGGACGGGGTCACGCCAGAACCCCACGCGTTCTGTCGCAAAGCGATTTCCTCAACAGCCCTCTCTTCTATGGTCCCCTGCCCTGACGTATATTTACACTTCTTCATATTTCCCACAGAGCTGTGATTGGCCAGATGGTTCCAGCCAATGACAGCTCTCTGTGAGAAATAGGAACATGTGTATATATATGGCCGTGCAGGGGACCATAGGAGAGCAGCTGCCGCATCTATACATTATACAGGAGGATCACAGCGGCTGTCAGAAGTGATACCCGCTGTGATCTTTCCATAACTGCAGGTAATACTACTCCCAACATGGAGCATGGAGCACACTCTGCCTCATGCTGGGAGCTGTAGTACCTGCATTAATAGACAGATCGAAGCGGGTGTCAGAAGTTACACCCGCTGCGATCTGTCTATTAATACAGGTACTACTGTTCCCAGCATGGAGCAGAGTGTGCTCCATGTTGGGAGTAGTAGTGCCTGCTTAAGGACACATCACAGTGGATGTCACTACTGACACCCTCTGTGATCATCCTGTCTATAGCAGAGATGGAGCGACTGTATACATCGCTCACATCCCTGCTCTGCACTATGCTCCGGGCCGGCCACTCATTCATTTATCTTTTCCTCAGAGCTGTGATTGGCTGAAACCATCCGGCCAATCACAGCTCTGGGTGGGAAATATGAATTTCTGTTGACATCAGTGGCCGTAGTATAGTGCAGAGAGGCGAGCGATGTATAGACCCGCTCGCTTCTCTGCTATATTATGGACGATATATGTCTATACTACAGGTACTATCACTCCTAGCATGGAACAGTCTGTTCCATGCTGGGAGTAGTATTACTACATAAAAAAATTTAAAAATTTATTTAAAAAAAAAAAAAGTGAAACACACTTTTTTTTTTTTTAAATAATAAAAATTGGGTTATAAAATGTATACATTGCGTTTAATAAAAAAAATTTCCATCACTGCTGCATCCTTTTTTTTTTTTGGTACACAAGACATTTTGGGTACCAAAAAAAAACGCCAAGGTGCAATTTCCACACAAATGAAGAAAACACCAGAAAAAACACAAGAAAAAACGCATGATGACGTCACTTGCACTGGCGATTCTTCAGGCGTTTTTTTAATCCCTAAAAACGCAGTGCAAAAAAACAAGTGGAGACTTAGCCTTACGCTTGTTCATGCATCTTTATGATTAATGTTATGCTCTTCTATCTCTTCTTTATCAACACCCTGGTGTGGGAGGCAATTACCTAGATTTTTATTATCTTATTAGCCTAAGATGGTCCTCCCTACTCTTCACTCTTCAATTCATAACACTTTGAATGTTATGGGTTTCGACCCTTTATGATGTTACTTGTGTGTTATTTCTCCATTATTTGAATTAGTATCTATGAAAAATTATTTAATAAAAATGATAAAGTTAAAAAAAAATAATAATAATTGTATGTATAGTATACCAAAACAGGGCCGGATCATCATTAGTGCTCATGGAGCACCTGCTCCGGGCCCCGTGCCCGCAGGGGTCCCCGTCACATTCGGGACATCCCTGCGGGCTGCTTAGTAGCGGATCGGGGCCCCCGATAGCCCGGCCGCGGCCACTTTAAAACAGTGACCAGCGGCGGCTGCTGTGGGCCCGCCCCGCACTCCTCCTGCTTTTTCTATATTTCATATTTCCTTACCTGGCCGCGCTCGGCAGGCTCAGGTGATGCGTCGGGTCATGTGGGCTGTGACGAGTGACGTCTCCTGCGGCTCCTCTGCACAGTGTCAGGGACGTCACTCCTCATTTCCTGCAGCCGCGCCACTACAGGGCACAGTTTTCTTCATTACACCCCAGCGCTGCAGGAAATGACGAGTGACGTCGTGCAGAGGAGCCACAGGAGACGTAACTCGTCACAGCCCACGAGACCCGCCGCTACCTGAGCCTGCCGAGCGTGGCCAGGTAAGTAAATATGAAAAATAGAAAAAGCAGGAGGAGGGGGGAGCAATGAGCAGGGGAGGATGAGTGGGGGAGGATGATGAGGCAGAGGGGGGTAATGAGGAGCAGGGGGGGGTTAATGAGGAGCAGGGGGGGGAATGACGAGCAGAGGGGGGGGGGGGGGTAATGACGAGCAGTACTGTGTGTATAGTATACAGTGCAGAGCTGTATGTGTATAGTATACAGTGCAGAGCTGTATGTGTATAGTATACAGTGCAGAGCTGTGTGTGTATAGTATACAGTGCAGAGCTGTGTGTGTATAGTATACAGTGCAGAGCTGTGTGTGTATAGTATACAGTGCAGGGCTGTGTGATACAGTGCAGGGCTGTGTGTGTATAATATACAGTGCAGAGCTGTGTGTGTATAGTATACAGTGCAGAGCTGTGTGTGTATAGTATACAGTGCAGAGCTGTGTGTGTATAGTATACAGTGCAGAGCTGTGTGTGTATAGTACTGTATACAGTGCAGAGCTGTGTGTATATGGTATACAGTGCAGAGCTGTGTGTATAGTATACAGTGCAGAGCTGTGTGTGTATAGTATACAGTGCAGAGCTGTGTGTGTATAGTATGCAGTGCAGAGCTGTGTGTGTATAGTATACAGTGCAGGGCTGTGTGTGTATAGTATGCAGTGCAGAGCTGTGTGTGTGTATAGTATACAGTGCAGGGCTGTGTGTGTATAGTATACAGTGCAGAGCTGTGTGTGTATAGTATACAGTGCAGAGCTGTGTGTATATGGTATACAGTGCAGAGCTGTGTGTTTAGTATACAGTGCAGAGCTGTGTGTGTATGGTATACAGTGCAGAGCTGTGTGTATAATATACAGTGCAGAGCTGTGTGTGTATAGTATACAGTGCAGAGCTGTGTGTGTATAGTATACAGTGCAGAGCTGTGTGTGTATAGTATACAGTGCAGAGCTGTGTGTGTATAGTATACAGTGCAGAGCTGTGTGTGTATAATATACAGTGCAGAGCTGTGTGTGTATGGTATACAGTGCAGAGCTGTGTGTGTATGGTATACAGTGCAGTGCTGTGTGTAAATAGTATACAGTGCAGAGCTGTGTGTATAGTATACAGTGCAGAGCTGTGTGTATAATATACAGTGCAGAGCTGTGTGTGTATAGTATACAGTGCAGAGCTGTGTGTGTATAGTATACAGTGCAGAGCTGTGTGTGTATAGTATACAGTGCAGAGCTGTGTGTGTATAGTATACAGTGCAGAGCTGTATGTGAATAGTATACAGTGCAGGGCTGTGTGTGTATAGTATACAGTGCAGAGCTGTGTGTGTATAATATACAGTGCAGAGCTGTGTGTGTATAGTATACAGTGCAGAGCTGTATGTGTATAGTATACAGTGCAGGGCTGTGTGTGTATAGTATACAGTGCAGAGCTGTGTGTGTATAATATACAGTGCAGAGCTGTGTGTGTATAGTATACAGTGCAGAGCTGTGTGTGTATAGTATACAGTGCAGGGCTGTGTGTGTATAGTATACAGTGCAGAGCTGTGTGTGTATAGTATACAGTGCAGAGCTGTGTGTGTATAGTATACAGTGCAGGGCTGTGTGTGTATAGTATACAGTGCAGAGCTGTGTGTGTATAGTATACAGTGCAGGGCTGTGTGTGTATAATATACAGTGCAGGGCTGTGTGTGTATAGTATACAGTGCAGGGCTGTGTGTGTATAGTATACAGTGCAGAGCTGTGTGTGTATAGTATACAGTGCAGAGCTGTGTGTGTATAGTATACAGTGCAGAGCTGTGTGTGTATAGTATACAGTGCAGAGCTGTGTGTGTATAATATACAGTGCAGAGCTGTGTGTGTATAGTATACAGTGCAGGGCTGTGTGTGTATAGTATTCAGTGCAGAGCTGTGTGTGTATAGTATACAGTGCAGAGCTGTGTGTGTATAATATACAGTGCAGAGCTGTGTGTGTATAATATACAGTGCAGGGCTGTGTGTGTATAGTATACAGTGCAGGGCTGTGTGTGTATAGTATACAGTGCAGGGCTGTGTGTGTATAGTATACAGTGCAGAGCTGTGTGTGTATAGTATACAGTGCAGAGCTGTGTGTGTATAATATACAGTGCAGAGCTGTGTGTGTATAATATACAGTGCAGGGCTGTGTGTGTATAGTATACAGTGCAGGGCTGTGTGTGTATAGTATACAGTGCAGAGCTGTGTGTGTATAGTATACAGTGCAGGGCTGTGTGTGTATAGTATACAGTGCAGAGCTGTGTGTGTATAGTATACAGTGCAGGGCTGTGTGTGTATAGTATACAGTGCAGGGCTGTGTGTGTATAGTATACAGTGCAGGGCTGTGTGTGTATAGTATACAGTGCAGGGCTGTGTGTGTATAGTATACAGTGCAGAGCTGTGTGTGTATAGTATTCAGTGCAGAGCTGTGTGTGTATACAGTACAAGGAGCAGGTATACACAGTGAAGTAGTGTAGATCAGGTAGCAGTGGTGTGGAAGGCTCAGGAAGACATAACTATCACATCCTTAGTATGACGTCTCCTGGAGCTGTCACATGTCCCTCCCTTCTTTCTTCTACACAGCCTCCAGCCTGACTCCTCCTACAACACGAGTGGTCACGTGGTTGTGAGATCGTCAAAGAAAGGCTGCCGTGCATGCTGGGATTTGTAGTTTTGCAGCAGCTGGAGGGCCACAGTTTGGACATCATTGAATTAGAGGGACCAGGTCCTACCCCACTAGGAGCGTCTCCCCCCCTGTGCACCTACACTACCATGTACCTATCCGTCCATGTGCAGCTGACTCTTAGTATTTAGGTAGACTATGGAAGAGGCGGAGACTGTCATGTGACTGTGATGTCATCCAGGTCCTTCCCGAGGATAGGAAATCGCCTCTACCTCGACTCCTAGATCTATAGCTGATTGATAGAGGTAGCGGAGTGTGGAGTCTTATTCTGTGTAATATGGCAGACGGCACTGTACCTGGGGTGTTTAGGATAAACCTAGTGTTCTCCTGGTGTTTTTAGCTTCTCTGCCTCCAGGGACCACTGTACTCCGTCTCTAGAGGTAAATGTTCACGCTTAGATGTGTCTCAAACATGAAAGGACAATGTAAAATGCGGCAGCCATTTTTATGGAGTCCGAGTATCATTAACCCTAATAGAAATGGATTCCCCCTGTCTTGCTGACAGCTATGTACAATGATTGTTATTGATCTGTTGTGTATTATAATGGTTCCTTGTGCTTGACATGTTATTACAGGAAGAGATAAAAAATGATGCAGGTCAAATATTAACCGCTGACGCTTCTTCTGGTGGGAATCAGGAAGTACAAGTGAAAGGACTACAAATCCCAGAATCCTACATCGTATCACTTCCAGTGTGGTGTTTAGGGGTGATTGGCTGAAGTGTTATGGAGATACCTGGATTCACTACAAAGCTGCTGGGAAGGTAAAATATGACCTATGTAATAGATCACTTCTATTGATCATACATGTGAAGTGTCATACATGTGAAGTGTCATACATGTGTTATGTCTGTATCATCATGTCTTGTGTATATGCCCCATAATGGGAAATGTAAGTCATAGAAGCGGATGCCCTGCTTACCACCCCTTCTATTAGCCAGATCAGAGAGCTGCAGCAAACCTGGACCCTGAATGACAGGACAGCTGAACCAAAATGAGAGACTACACCCCTATGTAATGCCCATAAAATTATAATCACATCAGCATTGTGCTCTGTTGTTAGGTGTAAAGTGACCCAAACCCGGTGTTGTCTATTGTGCTATAAAAAAAACAAATACATGAATGGACATCGAACAGGCTGGAGCACAACTCTGATGTGAACCTAGCCTTGGTACAGTCTAATTCTCCCTGGTGTCAGCCATGCTGTGCAGAGGTGGAGACTGATTATAATACCAATGGACCTCTACCCAGCCTGATTCATATGACACCAGGGAGCTTCATATGTCATGCAGCAACATCTGGTATTTGGTATCATCCCAATCAGGCTGGGTAGAAGCAGTGTCCACCTCTGCTCAGTTGTGGCTGACACCATGGAGTGATTGTTTTCATCTATCATACAATCAGTCCATTGCTTCCTGCTGTCAGTCACCGGCTCTAGTGTTCTTCAGTGGGCAGACATTGAATGCTTAAGACAACGACTCTTCCTTAGTTCACACAACGGTTTGTCAATACCAGGACCGGTTCAGCTTGCTGACCATGGTTTTATGTCCAGTCACAAAACTGTATACAGGGCAAAAATGAGTGGACCGGAGTCACTATCTGGCTTTGGTCGGCTCATTCAAATGAATGATGAGATGGGGGCCGGGTCCAGCTGGGGTATGGGAGCAACCGGTCCCCCCCCCCCCCCCAAGACTTTTTTTGATAGTAGTTTATTGCATCCCCAGTGTTTTCATACCTCTCTATGGACTATGTACATGTGTAATCCTCCATCATGTACCCTATGTATGGACATAACACAGCAATAGTGCCTGCCCAGCCTTCTCTCAGCCTAAAGGTCTTTCTTATATGGTGTTACCTAATGGTGCCGAGACAGGACATCCTGCAGGTTGCTTTATGTGTCAGTACCGGCATAGTGGAGCAGTGTCCTTCCTCTTCTCTTACTGGTCACTGGATTAGCCAATGTGGGCAGCCTGGAGGATAACCTCATCTGTGCCATCGCTTCTTGTTTTATTTTTTGGCTAAGAACAAGTGTAGTACCTTTCCTGTTAGTTGGTGGGGTGGAAAACCACGAAGACAGGATGGGGAAACCACACAGTGGGGCAGGTGTACCAGGGTCAGCTGTGTGCGTCCAGCAGCAGACCCTGAAACGACCTGTACCTTGCTGGATCTGGCCTTAAAGGGGTATACCACCCCAAGACATCTTATCCCCTATCCAAGGATAGGGGATAAGATGTTTGATCGTGGGGGTCCCACCACTGGGGACCCCCGCGATCTCTCCTTCAGCCCCTAGTCATCTGCAGCACAGCCGAAGTTTGCTCAGTGCCTGATGACTCGCGATACAGGGGCCGGCGATTTGTGACATCTCGGCCCATCCCCTTTTGACACCCCGCCCCCTTAATGCAAGTCTATGGGAGGCGTGACAGTGACCAAGCCCCCACCCATAGACTTGCATTAAGGGGCAGGGCAGGGCCATGACATCACGAACCACAGGCCCCTTTATCGTGAGTCATCAGGCATGGAGCAAACTTCGGCTCATTGCTGCAGATGATTAGGGGCTGCAGGAGAGATCGCGATCACCCCAAGCAGCAGGACCTCCGCGATCAGACATCTTATCTTCTATCCTTGAAAAGGGGATAAGATGTTTAGGGGCAGAGTACCCCTAGAGAGGCCGAGGTGAAAGTGCCCTGGGAGTGGTGACCCAGGGTGCTCAATTCACTTGAGATTGGCAACCCCACTTGACTGATGGCACGTAGCACGCACTTTTTCTCTCACTCTTCTGGGCACTCAACCTTAATATCCCGGCCCTTCTGGCTAGGATCGGGAAGTTTTATAGATCCGGTTAGATGTCTGGGCAGTATTAAACTGCTCACATTCAGTCACTGTGTCCACTTTTTGTGTTTGTTTGTTCACTAGGATTTGGTCAGGGTGCGGTAGCCCTTCTGGGTGTCCCTCCTGCCAGTCTATGGGAGGTGTGTGTGGCCATTAGGTTCCTCACCTCCCTGCTATGCCCCGTGGCTTTCCTGCACCGGCAGGGATGCCGAACCGGTTTTACTGGCTCCTCAGTGGCAACTTGGTTAACGCTTAGCTGTCCGCCAGGGGCACTTTTGGTCCCTGAGTATCTACGGCAAAAGGGGACCTTGTACCTGGAACATTTCAGGTGCTTTTTGGCCCGGATGCGAAGGGTTTTGGTTTGTTGGGGGCCTCTCTCCTTTCGGAGAAGAGCTTGCGATAGACCGCAACCTCGTGCACATTTTGTTTGTGTGAACACTTGCGCTATTTACTTGCACGTGCGTGATTTGAGAGCACGTACCATGGCTCATCATCTGTGTCCCAAGCACACCACTGCAGGCAGAAAAGATGAATTAAATAATCCCTGCCTCTCTTCATTTCCTGACATTCACATGGCCTTACCAGGTCAGGGATCCTGTCTGCACAGCGCATGCTTGCTAACTTCCAATGTAAAACAAAAAATCATGAACTGGTTTTTTTTTCCTGCTGGATATTATGAATGGAAATAAGAAAACATCCTAATGACCACGATGTAATACTATATTTTTTTTAGGTAAAATATAGTGTACATTGAGTTAAAATATGGTGTAAATTGAGTGTAGCACACTGTACACATTAATAGCCAAACATCCTAACAGTCTGGAATTGGTTAACTGCTCCCCTGGACCATTTATAAGTTCATCCAAATGTTGTTACTCCTTGTTTTGTGATTGTTTTCCTTTCTCCTATGTTACTGTTTTCTAAAAGTATGAAAGTCCCTACAGAAATATGGGGATTGGGCAGTTTCAAAGGGGTACTCCGCCGATCAGCGTTTGGAACAAACTGTTCCGAAAGCTGGAGCCCGCGCCAGGAGCTTGTGACGTCATAGCCCCACCCCCTCATGACATCACACCCCACCCCCTCAATGCAAGTCTATGGGAGGGGGTGTGACAGCTGAGCAGCGCAGTACCCCATTAAGTAACCGTTTTCAAAAGGCTTTTAGGGTATTATGAGCCTAAGTTGGTGGTCAGGTTGTTAGCTACTATAGCGACACTGTCCACATCTTTTTGCAGAATTTTTTTTTTTTATTGGTTTCATAAACTAGAATAAATATTCATCTTAATCGATACCATCTACATCGTTACTGGTTAGTGGAATCACAGTGCCTGGAAGAGGGTATTTTCCTTATTTTTACTGTCTACATCTATGATTTTCTGGCGGCATTGCCCTCTGTGTTTTCATTGGTAAGCCACCTTTGACCAGGACTTTAAATTACTACAATGACAGAAATCACATAGGGCATGATAATTGAGAGGCAAGATGCTACAAGGCAATTATAGATGTGGACGGTGTCACTATTGTAACTATATGAAGTGGACCAACACGGTTACTTCAGGTGGACAGAAGTTTGTCGCTCAAGACGTTACAACATGGTAAATGTTGCTTGAAGTTTACATGGTGACATGTAAATGTGGTTATTTCTTTATGTAAAAAAACAATAGACCACTATACATAAGGGTTAATGAACACACACTACTTTGACCAGGTAAAAGATCCCCCCCCCCCCCCCCCCCAGTATTGAAAAAACCCTGACTATCTCTCCATTTTGCTAAGAAAACCCGGAAAAGGGGCGTGGTCGCTGGGGAAAAGGGGGTGTGGTCTTTAAAACGGGGCGTGTTCCCGACATTTTCACAAATACCCAACATATTTACTAATGTTTCCACATAAAATGCGGTGGACTTGAGCTGAGGAAAACCCGACAGATCAGAGCATGTGTTTAAAAAAAAAAAAAAAAGTGTAGGGAAAGTGGAAACTGTGGGGAAACCTTAGTAAATACCGTGGAAAATAAATTGCAGGGAATTAAAACCTACAAAGAAACCTGCACAACACTCTTAGTAAATAAGGGCCAATGTATATTTTGAGGTGTATGTATAAACAATGTATATCTTGATTGCACTGTATTTATCACAATTGTATACATTTATATAATTTTTATTTTATTTTTTTAATGATTTCTCTTTGTGATAGTAAAGCTTATTTAATAGTCAGGGTATCATTTCTTGATGTCCTTACCTGCCTTTACAATAAATCTACTGCCTGGCCTGGAAAGTTCTGCAGTTTTCTTCTTTGTAGATATTTTTTTTTACTTAATCCTGCAGGGGAAGGGGCTAAAGTGACTGTATCAAATTATTTTTTATTTTTTGCAGGTGACGGGGGGCCTCGATGGGGGCAAAATTCTCCCCCTCTCTCGCCAACATTTATATGTGTTGGTCGGAGAGAGGGACACTTTTTGCCCCCCATAATCCTTTTGCTTCATATATTCAATGGTACGGCCATTACATAGACGACCTCATATTTAGATGGGGTTCGAGTGTGACGGCTGTACCTGAACATGCGGATTTTCTTAATCATAATGATCTGGGCCTTAAATTTACTGTCCCCTGTAAAAAGAATACCTCACCGTTTCTTGACCTAACAATCTTTGGCGATACTATACACAATAGAGTTACTACCATTACATATCGCAGAGAGACTGCGGTCAACTCTATCCTCCATGCCTCGTCTTGTCATCCTCCCTACGTGACAAAAAATGTGCCCGTGGGGGAGATGATTAGAGCGAGGCGAAATTGTTCTTTGGATTCTGGCTTCAGACGCGAGGCGTCCGATATAGCCTCTCATCTGCAGGTGAGAGGCTATAGGGCAGAACATATAAAAAGAGGCTTTGAGATAGCAAGGAATAAAGAGAGGCATACCCTCTTAATGAATCAGGCGAGATCAACTCAGTCCTCGAAGGCCTCCTTGCAGGGTCATTATCCTATCATATTTTCCACACAGTACAGTGATGATTTTTCCAGCATACGCAGCATCATCAATAAATACATTCCCATGAGTAGTAGCGATCCCGCTTATACTGACATTTTTCAGCAGGGTTTTAGATGTGTTTCTAGACGGGTGCCAACAATCGCATCCAGGATTTCCCCCAGTCTGTTTTCTACCCAAAAAACGACAAGACTAATTGGCTTACTCAGGTTGGTTCATTTAAGTGCGGACACACTCGTTGTGTCTGCTGTACTATCATATCTAATAGTAAGGAGTTCAAATCTACAGCTAATGGCGAAACATACAAAATGGAACAGTTTGTAAACTGTAATACTCCTCATGTTGTTTACCTCGTTACGTGCCAAGAATGTGAGGTACAATATGTAGGCTGCACCGGTAACCCCCTTTAAAACTAGAATCCGTAAACCTCTTTCGGATATCCCTCACTTCAATTCTCGGCACGTGTCGATGGTAAGCAAACATTGTGCGGGCCACCATGATGGAAGCTATGGGAGCCTTAGTCTACAGGGCATCGAAAGAGTTTCTGCCCCTGTGAGAGGGGGGACCATAGATGAAAATTGTTGGACCGTGAGGTCTTTTGGATTATGCGGTTAGGTACCAGGTATCCGGCGGGTCTGAACAGGAGACATGATGTTATTCTACATTATTAAGTGTTTTAAGTTATTTGCTTCCTGTTCAGACCCATCCTTTTTGCCTGTGTCCATGCACATACTAATACTTGTCATTATTGTTACTATTTCAACATTACAGACCATTATGGAATGAGGTACAGCAGAACAGAACCAAATTATCTATGACCCAATAATTCATATTACTTATACATTACATTACAAATATGATAAACAGCCGGGAGCTAGTTTGTAATAGTTTGTGCTATACATAGAGACAGGAATTCATCCGAGTCTATTTATGATTTTAGATTCTTCCACTTTGTCTCTGCTTTGTATTTATATTGGTCTGTTACGAGATATCTGTATTCATCTATAGTTTGAGCATTGTTAGGCTGGTTTCACACCACGTTTTGTTAAATAAGGTTCACGTATATGGTTGGGAGGAGGGGGGGGGGGGCTTAATTGCGGCGCCCGCACTCAGCCGTATTCGGGAACCGTATTTAATGCATGTCTATGAGCCGACCGGAGTGAACTGCAGCCTCCGGTCGGCTTAGTTTTCGGCTGTATGCGGTTTCCCGACCGCAGGCAAAAACGTGGTGGACCGCGTTTTTGCCTACGGTTGGGAAACCGCATACGGCCGAAAACGAAGCCGACCGGAGGCTGCGGTTCACTCCGGTTGGCTCATAGACATGCATTAAATACGGTTGCCGAATACGGCTGAGTGCGGGCACCATGATTAAGCCACGCCCCCCTCCTCCCAGCCGTATACGGGAACCGTATTTAACAAAATGTGGTGTGAACCCAGCCTTAGTCCGTATCTGTTCAGACAGCATACTGTTTTTTTCTTGAGGAAGTCAATATTGTTTGATATCTTTGCTCTTGTTGTTGTTTTTAGTAACCTATTACATTATTGTATACTATTATATGTTATATATGAGCTTATTTTTCAGTTTTACTATATAACAACACCTTCGTTATCCAGGGTAACTTGTCTGTGCAGAGCATTCGATGGATGTATGTGTTCTACAATAATTTTAAATAAATATTTTCTCCTACTGATAATTGTAGCTACTGCATATCACGTGCCCTTGATAACAATTTTCCACACATGATTTTATATAAATATATTGGTCTTTTTGACATTTTTACATGATGTGTATTGTGTAAGTGTGAATCTATACCTATATTAAACTCCGTTTCCTTTGCCTTGGAGGAGACGCCCACCGGTTGAATTTTGTTCACCTGTGTGGGTGTGGCCTCCAACAGGTATAAGGACGGAGTAAAGCAGTTGTATCTTTGTATGACTAAGGCGGACACGTTCCGCTGAAACGCGTCACTATTGTCCATGCCGCAGTCTTTGTGTCCTATTGACAAAGAATAAAGCAGTCGTTTTTACCGCATGCCGAGTGCTGGACGCCTTCTTCTCCTTTGCCTGTCTCTTACGTGCTGGTCTACATGTGTCCGAGACACGGCGGTTTAGGTGGTGAGCTGGACTTGCTCTCTCTTCTCTAAATTTTTTTTTTTTAATAATGTTTCTCATCCGTAGATTTTGATCAAGTAAAGTATTTCACGGTTCCACTATGACGGAAAAGAACCACATTACCGAGAAGATACTGAACCTCACCTTGGAGATCATCTACCTACTGACTGGAGAGGTGAAGGATTTTTAGTATGCTATTGTAACGTGACTTGTATCTATATTACTAAAACAAAAGAAATTGGAGAGCGGAGGGGTTCTGGGGATGTGACACTCACATGACATATCTATATTACTATAACTTTATTATTACTGGAAATGTGAGGGCTTCACTTAAACATAATACGGGACATATTTAAAACTTAGTGGGAGTTACCGTGTTTCTTGCCAAAAATATTGTGTGCAAAAGGGGGGGGGGGGGGAGTGGCACAAAAATCACACTATATTTTCAAAGGAGTTTACAAAAAAAAAGTTTACACGATTTTTGCAAAAGGGGGTGTAGTATTGGATTTAGTTTAAGTCTAGATTACAGGACAACTTCAATGGCTCATACTCTTCTTTACATGAAAATTCTGGCGCACAGTTTACACTGCCTTTGGGACAGTGTAAAAATATTTTTAAAAATTAGATTTTTTTTTTCTTATTACATTTTTCTAATTGACACTGCATACCCGTCCCCTCTGCTTCAATATGTGCCCACCTTGTACTCACATGGGTGAAGGGTATACGAATATTTTTTGAGGTCGGCGGGCATATCGGCACAGAAGAAGGGTATGCTGGGTCCCGCCTCTATTACGCAGAAGACAATATATACATATTAGCAATGGAGGCTGTATTCCTGGAACAACGGTGCAGATCCCGTTAAATTAAACATAATTTTAATCAGTTTGAGAGGTAATGAGTGCAGTACAGGTGTGAGTGTAATTATGACTAGGTTTATAGTTGTGACTGTTATGACAGAAAGAAGGAAAAAGCAAAGAAGAAAAGAAAAACAGAAACTAGTATAGTAGAGAGAAGAAAAAAGAGAGGGATACTTGGACAATAATAGATACAATTTTATCTTGTATCTTTTATTATTATCCAAGTATCCATCTCTTTTTTTTCTCTCTACTATACTAGTTTCTGTTTTTCTTTTCTTTTTTCCTTCTTTCTGTCATAACAGTCACATCTATAAACCTAGTCATAATTAAATTAACACACACCTATACTGCACTCATTACCTCCCAAATTGCTAAAACACATCCACACAATATCAACAATATTCTCCCATTAACCAGTTATCCAATATATTCACAATTACAAGACCTATATTTACACCACTTCACTACTGAAGACCTGAGAACCAGTCACCTCTATTAATTCTTTTGCATTTTTGTCTCATTTGGGTAGTAAGGAGATTATACCCAGACTAGGAGTTCTCGGTAGTTTACCAGATTGTGTACATCCCACACCCTTGTTTTTTCTTTATAATTTTAATCAGCTTTAACTGCACTACAACCCTGTGTATTGGGTTTAGTAACTAAAACATGGTTGTGTCATGACTAAGAACCATATGGTTCGAAACGCGTCGACGTTTCTGCTATGCTTTTATAACCACCTCAATATGGTTTTCATTTTTTGCTTTACTTTTTAAATATGTGAAATACATTTTGGACTTTAAAGGGGTTATCCAGGAAAAAACTTTTTTTATATATCAACTGGCTCCAGAAAGTTAAACAGATTTGTAAATTACTTCTATTAAAAAATCTTAATCCTTTCAGTACTTATGAGCTTCTGAAGTTAAGATTGTTCTTTTCTATCTAAGTGCTCTCTGATGACATGTGTCTCGGGAAACGCCCAGTTTAGAAGCAAATCCCCATAGCAAACCTCTTCTAAACTGGGCGGTTCCCGAGACGGGTGTCAGCAGAGAGCACTTAGACAGAAAAGAACAACCTTAAAGGAGTAGTCCAGTGGTGACCCAGTGGTGAACAACTTATCCCCTATCCTAAGGATAGGGGATAAGTTTGAGATCGCGGGGGGTCCGACCGCTGGGGCCCCCTGCGATCTCCTGTACGGAGCCCCGACAGCTCGTGGGTAGGGGGCGTGTCGACCTCCGCACGAAGCGGCGGCCGACACGCCCCCTCAATACAACTCTATGGCAGAGCCGAAGCGCTGCCTTCGGCAATCTCCGGCTCTGCCATAGAGATGTATTGAGGGGGCGTGTCGGCCGCTGCTTCGTGCGGAGGTCGACACCTGCTATCTGGCCGGAGAGCCTGGCCCCCGTACAGAGAGATCGCAGGGGGCCCCAGCGGTCGGACCCCCCGTGATCTCAAACTTATCCCCTATCCTTAGGATAGGGGATAAGTTTTTCACCACTGGACTACCCCTTTAACTTCAGAAGCTCATAAGTACTGAAAGGATTAAGATTTTTCAATAGGAGTCATTTACAAATCTATTTAACTTTCTGGAGCCAGTTGATATATATAAAAAAGTTTTTTCCTGGAATACCCCTTTAATTCTATTTTTGTGGGAGCTGGAACTTATTATTTTTCATTATGGTACTGTGTATCTGATCATATTGCTAAAATATAGTCCAGGCTAAAGAAGTAATGGATTCTAGAAATCATTATCTTCATCTTGATATTTACCTCCATATACACAAACAAAGAGTAAAGAGAGGGTATGGTCTGATCACTGATTTGTTATATTCATAACGATGTGACACTGAAAGGGCAGTGTCAATAAATGGACTATATGACTGACATGGTCTCCAGTAAAGCAGTGGTTTCTTCTGTAATGTTTTGTAGGATTATTCCCAACATGTCGGTAAGCATGTAGGAACCATGTGTGGCAGTCCTTGTCAGCCAGGAGGATTGTACAAGACTGTAAGCGCTATTACAGATCCTCCACCTTTGTCAGAGGTTCGTAGAAAGAACGATCATCAGAAGATCCTAGACCTCACTAACAAGATCATTCATCTGCTGACTGGAGAGGTGAGCACTGCTGACAATGCCGGGACATTTTATAGTGATACACGGGAGGTGTCTGTATAATGTCTTTATCATTGTGTGTCAGGTTCCTATAAGACATGAGGACATCATTGTCTGTTTTTCCATGGAGGAGTGGAAGTATTTAGAAGGTCACAAAGATCTCTACAAGGATGTCCTTATGGAGGATGACCCATTTCTTGGTTGCAATGGTAAGATCACATTTAATATTTTTCCTTTATTATCAATATCACCACAACTGGAATCTTTAAAGGGTTACTCCACTGCTCAGCGTTTGGAACAAACTGTTCCGAACGCTGGAGCCGTTGCCGGGAGCTCATGATATCATAGCTCCGCCCTTTCGTCACGTCCCGCACCCTCAATGCAAGTCTATGGGAGGGGCTTGACGCCCCTCCCATAGACTTGCATTGAGGGGGCGGGGCATGATGTGATGAGGGGGCGGGGCTATGATGTCAAAAACTCCCGCCGCCGACTTCAGCTTTTGGAACAGTTTGTTCCAAAACACTGAGCAGCGGAGTAGCCCTTTAAGCAATTTCCAGCTTACAGAGGCCAAGAGGGGAAGGACTGAACCAAACATACTGCTTAAGATATGCAAGTTGCATGACTGAGAGAAACATTGTTTAATCTCCCAGTCAGCACAGTAAGTGTCAAGGAGGTGGGATCAAGAGACAGAGCTGTCAGTCATTGCCGAAAGGAAGGGCAGTGAAAGAACTCTGGGTCAGAGGTCAGAGAGCTCTGGGCACCTAATGAGAAGAACCTGCTTTCTCCTGGGCACTTGTGTTGGTAGCACAGGAGATTATAGGGGTTGTCCTGGGGAAAAATATTTTAACCTCCTCCCTAAGCAAAAATAAAAGTTAAACACTTAACCCACCATGACAATGGACGACAATATATGAAGAAGGTTTCGGTAGCTGAGCCTGCTCCACAATTATCAGCTGCCATCATTATCCAGCACAGATCGATCTTCTGTCAGTCATTGGTGGTTCAGGGGGTTGGATCGGCACCCCGCAACTTAATTGCAAGGAACTGATTCATTAAAATAGTAAAACATGAGAAAAACCTGCAGTGTATTTTATGGGTTGCATTACAAAGTACAGATGGTCCACAAAAAAGCCTCATATGGCTCTGTAGATGGAAAAATTAAAGAGGCTGTTAGAATGCTGGGAGAAAAAAAAAAATGAGAACCAATGAGAACAAATATTGTGTCCTTAAAAAACATTTTTTTAAAATATATCACTCAGTACCTAATCCTGGCCATGTAAATCTAATTTTTTTGTGTCTAGCACCTTTATTTATTTTTTATTACACTTTTAATTTAGCTCACTAGTCTGAATTCCTCTCAAAGGGAGGGGGCGTGGCCTCACTGTGCAGGTCTCCGCCCCCTCCCTCAGTTTGCTGTCTGCTCACATCTGCAGGTCAATATGATTACAAGGATACCCTATTTATTTTGTTTTGTTTTTCGACTTTTAAAGGGCTTATCCAGGAAAAAACTTTTTTGATATATCAACTGGCTCCAGAAAGTTAAACAGATTTGTAAATTATGTGAATTCAGGTAGAAAAACAGACATGGTCGCACATCTACAATCTTGTATAATGATCCGATTCCTTCTCAGCATAATATGAAAAACTAACAGGTTGTTAGTATACATTTTTGATCAAAAGGTACAAGCCCACTCGCCACGTCAAGGCCACCTATTTAGAGTGGGTCCCTAGCGTCCCTAGCATAAAATGGCGCACCACCGCCGCGACACCAGTGCCCACAGGGGGGAACGACCCACTGGCAGAGCGGCCCCAATGCCACTCAAACCAGTCTATGGGCCGCACCTCCCCAATATTTGTAAACTACTTCTATTAACCCCTTAAGGACCAAGGACGTACCGGTACGTCCTTGGTCCTGCTCTTCTGATATAACGCGGGGTTACACGGTAACCCCGCGTCATATCACGGCGGGCCCGGCGTCATAGTGAAGCCGGGACCCGCCTCTAATAGCGCGCAGCGCCGCGCGCTATTAACCCTTTAGCCGCGCACTCCGAGCTGAGCCGCGCGGCTAAAAGTGAAAGTGAAAGTTGCCGGCTAGCTCAGTCGGGCTGTTCGGGATAGCCGCGGCTAATCGCGGCATCCCGAACAGCTTACAGGACAGCAGGAGGGCCCCTACTTGCCTCCTCGCTGTCCGATCGCCGAATGACTGCTCAGTGCCTGAGATCCAGGCCTGAGCAGTCATGCGGCAGAATCGTTGATCACTGGTTTCTTATGAGAAACCAGTGATCAATGATGAAGATCAGTGTGTGCAGTGTTATAGGTCCCTATGGGATAACAATGATCAGTGTGTGCAGTGTTATAGGTCCCTATGGGAGCTATAACACTGCAAAGAAAAAGTGAAAAAAAAAAGTGAATAAAGATCATTTAACTCCTCCCCTATTAAAAGTTTGAATCACCCCCCTTTTCCAATAAAAAAAAAACACAGTGTAAATAAAAATAAACATATATGGTATCACCGCGTGCGGAAATGTCCGAATTATAAAAATATATCATTAATTAAACCACTCGGTCAATTGGCGTGCGCGCAAAAAATTCCAAAGTCCAAAATAGTGCATTTATGGTCACTTTTTATATCATTTAAAAATGAATAAAAAGCAATCAATAAGTCCTATCAATGCAAAAATGGTACCGTTAAAAACTTCAGATCAAGGCGCAAAAAATGAGCCCTCATACCGCCCCATACACGGAAAAATAAAACAGTTATAGGGGTCAGAAGATGACAATTTTAAACGTATACATTTTCCTGCATGTAGTTATGATTTTTTCCAGAAGTCCGACAAGATCAAACCTATATAAGTAGGGTATCATTTTAACCGTATGGACCTACAGAATAAAGATAAGGTGTCATTTTTACCGAAAAATGTACTACGTAGAAACGGAAGCTCCCAAAAGTTACAAAACGGCGTGTTTTTTTTTCAATTTTGTCGCACAATGATTTTTTTTTCCGTTTCACCGTAGATTTTTGGCCAAAATGACTGATGTCATTACAAAGTAGAATTGATGGCGCAAAAAATAAGCCATAATATGGATTTTTAGGTGCAAAATTGAAAGAGTTTTTTTTTTAAAGGCAAGGAGCAAAAAACGAAAATGCAAAAACGGAAAAAAAAACCCTGTCCTTAAGGGGTTAAGAAATCTTAATCCTTTCAGTACTTATGAGCTTCTGAAGTTAAGGTTGTCCTTTTCTGTCTAAGTGCTCTCTGATGACACGTGTCTCGGGAACCGCCCAGTTTTGAGGCAAATCCCCATAGCAAACCTCTTCTAAACTGGGCGGTTCCTGAGACACGTGTCACAAGGGAGCACTTAGACAGAAAAGAACAACCTTAACTTCAGAAGCTCATAAGCACTGAAAGGATTAAGATTTTTTAATAGAAGTAATTTACAAATCTGTTTAACTTTCTGGAGCCAGTTGAGATATAGATATATATATATCTCTAATATATAAAAAACTTTTTCCTGGATAACCCCTTTAAAGTGTACCTGTCATTACCAAATCTTTTTATATAATGCAGAAAATAACATGACATGTATATTTGTAATATACATTGGTTACAAAAATGTGTCCCTGCAACAATTGCGTGTGTCTCTATGACAAGACCAAATACAGACCAAATACAGGAAGTGTGAATGGACAGGAAGTGTGCTGAGGACAAGCAGGGCTCTGTACACTGAGGACAAGCAGGGCTCTGTACACTGAGGACAAGCAGGGCTCTGTGCAGTGAGGACAAGCACACATTTTTTATTAATGTATATTACAAATATACATATAATTATGTATATGGTATTATCTACATTTATATACCGTAGTTTTTTGTTAATGACAAGTACACTTTAACCCCCTTAAGGACGCAGGGGGTTAAATTTTGCATCTACGGACTCATATGAGAGCTTATTTTTGGCGCCATCAATTGTACTTTGTAAGGACATCAATCATTTCATGTTAGAAATACCCCATACATTACCCCATTATAAAAACTGCACCCATCAAAGTATTCAAAATTATGTTCAGAAAGTTTAACCCTTTAGGTGTTTCACAGGAATAGCAGCAAAGCAAATTCAAAATCTTCCTTTTTTACACTCGCATGTTCTTGCAGAGTCATTTTTTGGAGAGAAATCCCCCCCCCCAAAATTTGTACCCCATTTCTCTCGAGTAAGGAAATACCTCATCTGTGTATGTAAAGTGCTCTGTGGGTGCACTAGAGGGCTCAGAAGGGAAGGAGCGACAATGGGATTTTGGAGAGTGAATTTTGAGGAAATGGTTTTTGGGGGACAAGTCACATTTAGGAAGCCCCTATGGTGCCAGAACAGCAAAAGAAAACCAACATGGCATACTATTTTGGAAACTACACCCCTCAAGGAAAGTAAAAAGGGGTACAGTGAGCCGTAACACCCCACAGCTGTTTGACGACTTTTCGCTAAAGTCTGATTTGTAAATTAAAATTATTTTATTTTCACTAAAATGCAGTGTTTTTCCACAAATTTCACATTTTTACAAGGGGTAATAGGAGAAAATGCCCCACAAAATTTTTAACCCCATCTCTTCTGAGTATGGAAATACCCCATGTGTGGACTTCACGTGCTCTGCTGGTGCACTACTATGCTCAGAAGAGAAGAAGTCACATTTGGCTTTTGGAAAGCAAATTTTGCTGAAAATGTTTTTGGAGGGGCATGTCGCATTTAGGAAGCACCTATGGTGCCAAAACAGTGGACTCAACCCCCCCTGCCAGGATGCATGCTGAAATTCCCACATCAGTCCTTAAGGACTTTAAAACGGGGGGCGTATGGATACGCCCTACGTCCTTAAAGGGTAGCTGCCACCATCCTTTTTTTTTTTTTTGCTAGCCCGTTAACCCCCCCCCCCCCGCTACGGCACTAGCCCGTTCCCTCGTTACACTTGCAGTTACTGCAGAGTCCGGCAGCGGGCGTGCAGGTACAGCGGCGGCAACGAGGCGGCGGCGATGTGCGGGAGGAGTGGCCTCCCAGCCAGTGGCCGGGGAGCCAATGCGCTCGCTCCCGCCTGTCTGATTGACAGGCAGGGAGCGAGTGCAGTCTAACTGAAAAAGGACTGATTGCCACTCCCAAATCAGTCCTTTTTCAGTAGCCGGTTTTTAAATGTAAATTAAACCTTTTTAATGAAAAAAATAAAAATAAAAGTATATTAGAGATATGTTGTAGTACATAAGAAAATCTACGGCGAAACAAAAAAAAATATTTGTGAGGTATAGTTGAAAAGAAAAAAAGTCATTTTGTAATTTTGGGGGCTTCCGTTTCTACGCAGTGCACTTTTCGGTAAAAATGACACATTATCTTTATTCTGTAGGTCCATACGGCCACAAGGATACCCAATTTGTGTAGGTTTTATTTTACTACCCCTTTTACGCTCATTTTTTGCACCGTTATCTGTAGTTTTTATGGGTACCATTTTTGTTTTGATGGGACTTTTTGATCGCTTTTAAAAAAAAAATTTATGGTATATGAAATGACCAAAAAATGCACAATTTTGGACTTTGGTATTTTTTTATGTGCACGCTATCGACCGTGCAGTTTAACTAACTTTATATTTAAATAGTTCAGCCATTAATGCACGCGATGATACCACATATGATTATATTTATTTTTGATTACATTATTTTATTTAAAGAAAAGAGGTGGTGATTCAAACCTTTTATAAGGAAAGGGGTTAATTCACTTTTATTTATTTTTGTTACTTTTTTTTTTGTCCCCGTAGGGGCTATAACATCTAAACTTGCAGTTGGATACACTGTTTAATTCTGAGCTTTGGTTCAGCATTGATCGGTGTTATCGGTGCTCTAGCCTGCCATGGCTGGCTGGGGACATCAGAGCACCGATCAGACGGCGAGGAGGCAGGTAATGGCTCTCCCACCGTCCACTCAGCTCATTGGGACCCGCGATTTTTTCCGCGGATGTCCTGCTCAGCTCTGCTGAGCTAACTAGCACATTAACTCCCGAATTTAGACACATTAACCATGGGTCCTGGCTGCTCACAGCATAGCATACCACCCGGTGTGAAGTGTGCTCAGTTCGTGAGCACGCTTCAAACCACGGTAACGGGACCAAGGCATACAGGTACGCCCTCAGTCCTTAAGTGCCAGGATGCAATGGTTAGAAATGGACAAAGAGCAGATGAGCGATAATTCAAATTTTTATTAGGGAAGGGGACTATTTAGTACATGCACTATTTTGATTGCATACACTGAACAATGCTGCCCCTTAGGCCATAAATGATCAGTGTTATCAGTGCTCCATTAGAACAGGCTGTCTGCTCTGTTAGAGCACCGATTGCACAATAGGAAGCCAAGTAACAGTTATTTTTCTGTGCTGTAAGCTAACCGGGATTGTGGTGGTCCCGATCAGCTCCCTGAGCCAATTGGCAAGTATTTTAAGCACTTTTAGATGCTGCAATTAAGTTTGATTGCAGTGTCTAATGGGTTAATGGCAGGCATCGGCCAGAACAGCGATGTCTGGCAATAGCCATGGGTCCTGGCTCCTAATAGCAGCTAGGAGCCACTGGGTATGAAGCATGTTTAGTTCCTTAGCAGGCTTCATAGACCAGGCACAGGGCATACATGTATATGTCTTCTCTACCAATTAAAAGTGTTGTTAAAATAAGTATGCCTAAACTTACACTATTCTAACCCCTATACTTTTTTTTTTTTCCATGCACAGGGCTGTATGAGAGTTCATACAGTTTAGAATCATTTGTGTTAAAATGGATCTTTATGATCACTTTTTATAAAGCAAATTTTCTGAAATGAATTGACTATAAATATCAGCAATTCTGCCATTAACCTGTTAACGCCTGTGTAAGTGTACATTTATATAAACCTAATACAGACTTCAGGAAGTCGCTGCCTCTCCATTTATTGTGTGCGCTAGCAAGCAGTGTGACAACTGCAATATTTTAAGGTTTCAGGTATAGATTGTATAAAATGTGGTTGCATTTAATTAAGAATAAAAGTGTGAGTTGTTATGGTAATATATTTTTAAGGATACACTCCTTGATTTGTTGATTTGTTAGGATAAACATTGATTTGTTTAAAAAAAATGTTTACAATAGCCTTCTTCCTTTTAACCTGAAATGAGTGTCCCCTCAATGAAGCTGTTTAAAAAGACTGGAGATAGCGTCTGGCTTTGAACATGCCTCTTTATTAATCCATTGTCCTTCAAATTAGTCAAATCAGCCACCAATCTTAATAGTGTATTACACATTTATACAGTATAACCGTGTCTGGTAAGTCGCCATCTTCATGTTTTAATCAGGATATATGTTTTTCTAGATTTTCCAAGCAACGAGAACTTGTCAATGAAGCTTAATTCCCACACGTTATCCCCTGATACCACATCTGAGGATCATTTATTAACATTATATAAGCCAAAGGCCAAAAGCAATGTTGAAGATCTCCAAGATGTTACCCTCAGAATAAAGCATGACCAATTCACAGACTTTTCCACCTGTACACAATACACACAGACGGAACCTGTGGACAGTGGAAAAGGGGTATTGTCTGAGGACAACGATGATGATGTTGTTTTTGTTCCCACAGAAAATACTCTGGTGGGGTATTCAACTGATCCCCCCAGGTCATATAATGAGGGGAGTCACAAAGACTCTGACTTTTGCTTGCTCACTGAACAGATCCAAAACACATCTGATCAGGTTGGAACTGAGGTGGAGTCTAATGGCGTTCTTGCAGTTGACAATATTTACTCACCGACATGTCTGAAATCCACGGATCTAACAGACCAGCCAACAAAATGGGTAACCAATGTAAACTTTGTAGGATGTCCAATAACCCCCCACCAAATTAATACCCAATATACGCCAAATTGTTTTATTGAGGTTGCATCCGTTTGCGAAGAAGGAAATGTCACCAACACAGATGTTTACACTGCCACTGACCATAACAAAATGGAAGAGATCCCCATGTCATGGGGGAAAGGTGTAATGTACACTGACATATACACAGCTGCAGAGTTAACTCAAGCAGATCTAGCTAGTATAAAGAAAGAACTGGTTTCATGGGAAGAAGGAAACCTGGAGCTCCAGACTATTTATATACCTCCAAAACCTATGGTAGAAAAAACAGTGTCCACTAATGGTAGAGTTAAGGCAGCACAATGGAATGGGAGTCAGGCTCATAGAGACTCTTATCCATCATTGGAGAATACACTTCCTCATATTAAGACGGAATATGAACAAGGCGATTTTGCAGACCACTATGCAACTCCTGAGCAAAGCCAACCTACTCCCACACCATTTAACCCAGAAGATTGCCATATGGAAGCCATTAAGAAAGAAAGGGTGAATACGAATGTGTCTGTAACTGGTTTTACTACTGATGATGAAAATGATAATAGTACATCAGCAAATGCTACATCCCAAACACTACAAATGTACAGTTGTTCCGACTGTAAAAAGTGTTTTTCCAATGACACGAATTTAGCCAAACACAGGCTTATGTGCAGAGGTAGAAAGCCGCATGTCTGTTCCGGCTGCGGAAAATGCTTTGCTAGCGCCTCCTATCTTGTAATACACGAGAGAATTCACACAGGAGAGAAACCATACGCTTGTTCCCACTGTGGCAAAAGCTTTACTCGGAAACCTGATTTGATCCGTCACGAAAGGATACACACAGGGGAAAAGCCATTCGCCTGCCCAGAATGTGGTAAATGTTTTACCAGCGTATCCAATATATTTATGCATAGAAGAATCCATACTGGAGAAAAGCCTTTTCCTTGTGCTGAATGTGGCAAACGTTTCATCAAAAAGTCTGACCTGGTCCGCCATGAGAGAATTCATGAAACACCGAAGCCTTTGTCTTGTCGTCAATGTGGGAAGTATTTTTGTTCAAAGAGCATTCTAAATAAACATATGGCTGTTCACACAGGAAAGAGGCCAGAGACTGATCAGGGAGGCAGTTGATTTTTTTACTTTTTCTTGTATATGGTGAGAAAAAAATGGTTACATTTATTTTATATATAATATATTGTAAAATGTATTTTTTTATGCTGAACATTTAGATCAGTCACATGAGAAAATAATTGACTTCTGTATATTTCTGTATAGCCATAGGTATATGACCTCCAAATGCACAAAGAAACCAACCCCAGTTTTGCCTTCAGTTGTCAGGGTTTGCAGCTCCGCTGCGTGCACTTGAATGCAAATAAATAGCAATAATGGACAAATATCGAAATTGCTGAATAAAAGGAGTACTCCGGGATATGAAAACCTATCCTGAGCATACGGGATAAGTTTCAGATCACAAGAGGTCCAAACACTGGGACCCCCCCATGATATCCCATACGGAGCCCTGGCCAAATAGCATGTGTCGACCACAGCAAGAAGGAGCAGCAGACCCGCCCCCTCAATGCAGCTCTATGGCAGAACTGAAAATTGCTGAATGCAGCGCTCCGGCTCTCCCATAGAGTTGTATTAGGGGAGAGTGTTAGCTGCCGCTTCGCGCAGTGGTTGAACACACTCCCTTCCTGCGGATTGCCGGGGCCCCGTATGGGAGATTGCAGGGGGTCCCAGTGGTCGGACCCCCCGCAATCTGAAACTTATGCCCTATCCTTAGGATAGGGAATAAGTTTTCATATTCAAGAGTACCTGTATTATCCATGTCAAGGCTTTCCCCATCTTCTCAGTCCATTCCATCAAATGTTTTCAAATTAACTGGTGCCAGAAAGTTATATGGATTTGTAAATTACTTTTGCCTTCCAGTACATATCAGCTGCTGTATACTGCAGAAGAAGTTGTGTCTTTCTTTCCAGTCTGACCACAGTGCTCTCTGCTGCCACCTCTGTCCATGTCAGGAACTGTCCAGAGTAGGAGAAGATCCCCATAGCAAACATTTCCTGCTCCCTAAAGTTCCTGACATGGACATGGTCAGCAGAGAGCACTCTGGTCAGACTGGAAAGAACCACACAGACTAGAGAATAAAGCAGCTGATAAGTACAGGAAGGATGGAGATTTTTAAATAGAACTAATTTACAAATCTGTTTAACTTTCTGGAGCCAGTTGATTTAAAAAAAAATGTTTTCACTGTACTACCCCTTTTTACAATCATAATCTGGCCATATGTACATGAACAGGTAAATATGTGTTATTTATAGAGTTTATTTAGGCTGTGTTCATATATATTTAGGACAATATATGTCTGTCTACTCTAATAATGATGATGTGTATGGCAATCTGGTTGAATGTATTTAATTTAACCAGCTCCCTAAAGAACTAATTTACACCATATTATAGATTATTTCCTTAGGATTTAATGTAGACTGGCAACATGTTTTTTTTTTTTTTTTTTTGTGTGTGTGTGTGTGTGTGTGTGTGTGTGTGTGTGTGTGTGTGTTTTACATAATGATATGTAATGCTGATGATAAACTTTGAACTGATGATCTTTTTCCAGTTTCTGCTAAGGTTGTTTATTTAGTCTGGGTGTTTTTCTGACCAAACCAACTTGGGTAAAGAGACAAAAAGATTTTGTTATTTCAAATATAGGGTTTTTCCCGAAAAATTGAAATTTTTGGAAAAATGTAAAAAAAAATTTAGGGTCGAGTAGTTGTATAAATTGAAATAATTTCAATGCTGGATGTTGGTCTGACCATTTTACTGGAAAATAAAACCAATTTACTCCGAAAATAGTCAAACATTATATGTGATGGGAAGTACATTAATAGGAATCCAACAAATAAATGTCAATTAAGGCCGATCTGAAAGGACAGAAACATCAACTACTGTAATATCAACAAGATTGAGCCCAACCACATAGCCTTGGTATTCATAACTGAGAGAATGTAACATAAATTTATTAACCTAAACAAACACTCTATATATGTTTTATCTATACACTCTAAATGTTCAAAATGATTTCTATTGCTGACACGCCAGATGTCTAGGTGATAATCCAGACGCGTACCAGCATATTCTCGGATATGGACTCCACTATTTCAGTGATGCGTTGTCTCAGGTTGTTCAGATCCTATGTTTGGGGGGGTGCAGATACAGAGTCCTTGATTTAGCCCCACAGAAAGAAGTTGCAGGGTGTTAGATCTGGTCCTCATGGAGACCAGCGCAACATTGGTGAATCGGTGTTTCCAGCGCGAAGGACCAACGTTCCAGTGAAGTTTAATAAAGGTATTGGTGAACATCCAAACGGGAATGTGGAGGTGAACCATCCTGCTAATAGAGAAAGATCTGCCAAACATAGATAATTTAAATTATGCTGAGAAGCAATCAGATCATTATACAAGATTGTTGAGGTGCGACCATGCCTGTTTCTTCTAGCCGAATAGATAATTTAAGGCATAAGCCATTCCTTTTAAAGGGGTACTCCGGTGAAAACCTTTTTTCTTTTAAATCAACTGGTGGCAGAAAGTTAAACATATTTGTAAATTACTTCTATTAAAAAAAATCTTAATCCTTCCAGTACTTATTAGCTGCTGAATGCTACAGATGAAATTCCTTTCTTTTTGGAACACTGATGACATCACGAGCACAGTGCTCTCTGCTGACATCTCTGTCCATTTTAGCAACCATGCGTAGCAGATGTATGCTAAGGGCAGCATGGTGGCTCAGTGGTTAGCAGTGCTGGGGACTTGGGTTCAAATACCACTAAGGACAACAATAAATAAAGCATTATTATTCTTATAATAACGTCAGCAGAGAGAACTATGGTCGTGATGTCATCAGAGAGCATTCCAAAAAGAAAAGAATTTCCTCTGTAGTATTCAGCAGCTAATAAGTACAGGAAGGATTAAGATTTTTTAATAGAAGTAATTTACAAATATGTTTAACTTTCTGCCACCAGTTGATTTAAAAGAAAAAAGGTTTTCACCGGAGTACCCCTTTAACATGTCTTAGTAGGATAGTCAGTGACCGCAACCTCTGCAAAAAAAACCTTTACTTTACCTTTACTCTTGCACCATACTTTTCTTTAACTCCCTGTGTCCATCAGGCTGATTATCATCTCTTTCTGTGCCGTGAATAATAGCTGGGAGGGGGTTACACATTAGTTCAGCTAGTGGAGAGGGGGTAGGGACCTTGGCAGACACCTCACACATGTGGGCGAAAGAAAAGGGAGCACACAAAAGGTGTTTTACAGAGGCGAATGGTATAGGCTCCATAATAAGTACAAAGCAAGAATAAAGAATGAATTTCAAAGGTGTCTATAACCCATAAGTGTCTACGTTCATTTGTTTATTTGACAATTTTTTTTTAACATGCAAGTTCCACATGAAAAAAGTGAAACTCTTATAAACATTCATAGTGGTTTTATTTGACAGTGTCTTGTAAACAGAAAGATAATGTGGCTGTATAAAGAGGAGATATCAGACATCAACTGGAAGCACTATCTGGCTGAGCCACTGTGTTTTGAAGGTTTTCTTGAGTTCAGTTTTGGACAACCTCTTTACCATTTCCTTGACTTAGACTCCATTCACACCACGTTATTGCAATACAGTTCCCGTATACATTTTCAATTTGAAAACCGTATGCCAAACGATGCATCCTGTTGCATCCGTTTTGCGTCTTGTACGGTTTTGTCAGTTTTATTCCCCATACCCAAAACCGTAGACTACCACGGTTTTTGATCCAGGTTAAAAAAACATATT